>NC_143134.1:107916818-108219848 GCF_059928025.1 Delphinapterus leucas | reverse complement strand
GAAATGTCACTGCTGTTTGGAATACAGAGACCCTGCTCTGAACATGGCATTGTCTTTTTCAATGATTGTTTGCTACTTTACATTTTTTTCTTTCCTTTTCTTCCTCATTTTGTTTTCTTTATCTCCGGCTCACGAAGATGAGGAAAGTCACTGCCTCTAGCTTGGAGGCTGTGTCTGCCTCTGTCTCTCACCATCCGTCTGTGTATCTCTGTCTCTTGTGTGTAAAAATGTTTTGGCAGATCATTCCTATCTCAGCGAATAAAGTGCCCGTAACAGAGCAAAAGGCAGCGACCAGAAAAGAAACTATTTGATTCATGAACATATACTCTCTCTGGGGTCCATTTCTACCTGGACTATTTCCTTGTTTCTTTCTGTCCTCACTTTCATTAAGTTGTTTTCTCCTCAGAGCATGACATGAGATTTCCTTGCCCAAGGACTTTAAGAGACACAAAATGTCCCACCTCACAAAATGTGAGAGCGACAGTAGTTCTGAAAGACCACCCCCCGCCCTCTCTCTCCACTCCAACCTTAACCAAGGGTAGTCTTGGGTCTGTAGAGAAGCCAGCACCATGACCAGCCTCCTCCTGAAGTCTCCTCTGCGTTGTCATAGGCACGAAGCTGTGCAAAGGTCCTGAGGGGTTATCTAGCAGTGGTCCAGGCTGGTTTTGTTGCTGATGGCCAAGCTGAGGCCCAGAGGGATGAAAGTCACATGTGATAGCTGCTCAAGGTCACACGTAATAGCTGGCAGAGCTGGGACTGCTGGCCTGGCTCCCTTTGCTTTTACTTTCTAACTCATCATATAGACATAAAGGGATGGGGATCTCTTCCAAAAACAACATTGTCATGCCCTTTGTGGTACTTTACAGTTTATATTAAGGGTTCCCTGTCGGTAACCTCATTTGACCATGGAGGCAGCGATTCTATGAGATGGGCTAAGGCTGCCATTAGCATCTCCTTTTTACAGAGGCAGGAAGTGAGGAGAGCTGTCCAAGGTAGCAGTCAAGAAAGGGGCAGAACCAGACTCTTCCGCTCTATGGGTTGGGACCACACATTTCTGCTGCTGTTTGGGCTTCACTCCCCCAAAGGGCTTAGCATGGAAGAGACTGGTAGCCATGAGGCAACTGACTGATTCTTTGGGTGCGGGTATTTAGCAGGGCACACAGGCATTTTTCTTTTACAGCCTCTCTTCCTGCCAGGCTAATATCTCTCCCCACATGGTCACACCTTCCCTCTTTTCCATGTATCTTTCTGTTGGCCTGGAGGGGTATGGGTGAGGGAGGGGGTATGCTGTCTCAGGAGAAGAGACATCTGTCCTTCCCATGCAGGGAATAGAGGTTTCTATTTGGGCCCTACCTTTTCCTCAACAAGCCTCAGTTCCCATCTCAACAGTGCTTCAGCATCAAGATGAGTCTTCTTTGTCTTTCTTCAAAAAAATTACTTTTTGGTAAGAGTGAATATTTCCAGACTTAACAGATCAGTGCATTAAAATCCATAAATATTTGATCAGCATGTGGTCTTCAGAGAGGTTCTTGTCAGAATAGCTGAGTGGGTATGTGTGTCTCTCTCCCCCTTTCCCTTTCTTCTTTCACCCTCTTCCTGCCCTCTCCCCAAACATTTGGGTAATCTATTTACTAATGAACTCAATATTAATGTATCCATTTTTCTCCATTAGTGTCAGATTTCATTAGGAAACATGGGAGGCCTGACATTAATTGTATGAAAAATGGGTCTCAGGGAAGCTGCTGGGTTCTTGCTTCTTAACAGAGAAAAAAGTTTCTCCAGGAGAAAACATGGTGTTTGTCTGCTGGTCTGATGACATTGGAGATGTGACAGCAACAGCTTATGTGCGTGTGTGTGTGAGAGAGAGAGAGGTGTATCTCAGTGGACCTTTGGGATTGTGAGTCTGTTACCATGCCTCCTCTTGCCTCTGCAATATACAAGGATCATCTGTACCTTTCAAATCTCAGCTCCAATGTGGTAGAAATATCAGTCATTGTGAAGTTAGACTCCTTTACATTCCTATCCTGACCCTATTCCTTGAAAGTTCTGTGACCTGGAACACTCGGAGCCCTGGTTTCCTCATTGGCAAAATGGGAAGTACTAATACCAGTTGCTAAGAGCAAAATGACGGGATTGGCAGTATTGTAGCCAGGAACCCAGCAATACCTGGATCCTGCCATGCCTATTAACTCTCCTTCTCCTGAGGGATCCAAGATCACCTGGAGGGATACTTTGCAGTGCTTGAGGGAAGGCTGGGATGAAACCAGCAGCTTAACAGCAGCCCAAAATGGGGTCTACACGTCCTCCATCATCACCTCTCAGCCAGTCCAGACTGTGAGGTCTAAATATCTCTGGATAGCTGCATGAACTCTCGTGGTTGATGAGAGAGAGCCATCAAAGCTGGGTGATTGAATTTATCCATGAATTTATCCACCCATCTGTGGGGTCAGGAGAGGTAGAAAAGGGAGGGATGTGCTGTTTGATTTCAGTAACCCAGCCTGATAGTGAAGGTGACCCAAACATTTTCATAGGTCTCGCCAATCCATTTAAGAGCTAAAGCTTGGGAGATTAGTGGTTGTGATGGGGGTGGGGGAGAGAAGACACTCCTCCCTTTATATTTATCTTATATAATTGATTTATCTTATTGTTAAAAGAAAGACGATAAATGAAATGTGCCTAGTGTGATGCCTGACACATACTGGGTGCATAGTGAGAGCGCCCCTCTGCGGTGAGGTCTGTCCTGCTCTCCCCCTCTCCTTTACCTGCATTTGCACAGAGACAGATCTTCGTCTTTTTTACCCTAGTGCATTTATCACTTTCTTCTATGTCTCAGAGTATGTTACAAATGTCATCTATATTTACAATTAGCTGCTAAGCCCTTTAGGGCAAGGACCCTGTCTTATGAGTGCCCATCACAAGGTACTCCATCTGAAAAAGTCTTCGGACAGATTTTCAGATGCCTGGTTGGATGGATGGATGGATGGATGAACAGGTAAATGGAGAAGAGCTTGGGCTTGAGTGCTTGTCTGCTTAAAGAAGGGAGTCTTTAGGTGTAGATCTAGAAGGAATAAGTAGGCATGTTTTATTTGGGGAACTAAAAGATTGGGGGGGAGACACATCTGTTAAGATTATGTTCAATGTGACTCAGGATATTAGGATGTCCTAAAGGCTAATGTGAGTAGAAAATAATAATATAAAAGGAAAGTCAGCTATTACACAGAGTACTGGTAGCTTCACTTTCTTATTTGCAAAATGGGAACCTTTCCTAACCCTCCTGTTCTCTCCGGGTAGTCTGTGAAGATGAAAGGATGATTAGAAAGTATTACACATTGTAAAATTATAGATAGATAAGTGAGTCAGTGGCTCTGTATTTGTTTTATTTTTCATATGAATAAGAACAGAATTAGATTCAGATGGATACTTGGCAACACTTCAGCTGCATGAGGGAAAATGAGCTGACTTACTATTTCCACTAGATCCGCTTGCCCAAGGTCATGAGCACTGGTCAGCCCATTGCCCTTGATCCTCCTTGGATATTAGGTTAGTTGTGTGTGCTTCTGCTTCTCCCCTTGATTCTGAGCTTACTCAGCGTGCCCTACACAGCGTTTTCACTTAAAACAGAGTCGCTACTTGTTGGTTATTTGTGGAGAATTCTCCACTTTTCCCCCCGTTGTGATGCCTCATTACCTGATATCTGCTTCTTTTAAGAGAGAATCTCAACAGTGAAAACGACAAGGGTTGGAGTTAGACATAGGTACTGACTAGGTTTAAAAGCTATTCTGTCTCCAGAAAGTCACTTTCTCTCTCTCAATATCCTCACCTGAACAATGGATGTACTGTACTCCTTTTACTTCATGGTGTTTTTAAGATAATGGAAAGAACTATAGTAATGCTTGCAAACCACTCTGTCTAGTGCCAGTGATTGTTCACATGGTCTTGTGCAACATATGGTGCATAATAAACACATGAAAATTACCTCTCTTTTCATTGCTCTCTGTTATAACTTCTCTAGGATTGGTAGCTTGGACAAATGTGCAAGGATTTTGATCTCTGAAACCCAGAAGTCACAGGTCATTGCCCTGCAACTAAACAATTTTAATTCCTTGAAGAAGCCATTTAATTTCTGGCTGCTTTTCTCCCATTGCGCTCTGTGGACCCATCTGTACTATAGGAACTCATGTAGGAATTCACGGTAATTTGTTGCATGGGGCAGAGGTGCAGGAGGGATGTGTATGATTCCTTGGAAGCCTCACATTAAGTGTGATTTGCATATGGTATTTTTAAGATCCATCTTCATTCATTCAACGTTAGCACTCTTCTTATGTATGTGTTTATCTATATTGCTCTTCTTTCCAAAAATAATGTTACGTGGCTTATTGATTCATACAAATAGTGGCAAAAAACAGATAGACAGCTAAGGGGGAAAATGGAAGGTTTACACTTTTGAGTATGGACCTAGTGTTTTGCATTTCTTTTTTTTTTTTTTTTTAACATCTTTATTGGAGTATAATAGCTTTACAATGGTGTGTTAGTTTCTGCTGTATAACAAAGTGAATCAGGTAAACGTATACATACGTCGCCATGTCTCTTCCCTCTTGTGTCTACCTCCCTCCCATCCTCCCTATCCCACCCCTCTAGGTTGTCACAAAGCACCGAGCTGATCACCCTGTGCTATGCAGTTGCTTCCCACTAGCTATCCATTTTACGTTTGGTAGTGTATATATGTCCATGCCACTCTCTCACTTGGCCCCAGCTTACCCTTCTCCCTCCCCATATCCTCAAGTCCATTCTCTAGTAGGTCTGCGTCTTTATTCCCATCTTGCCGCTAGGTTCCTCATGACCTTTTTTTTTTCTTAGATTCCATATATATGTGTTAGCATACGGTATTTGTTTTTCTCTTTCTGACTTACTTCATTCTGTATGACAGACTCTAGGTTCATCCACCTCACTACAAATAACTCAGTTTCCTTTCTTTTTATGGCTGAGTAATATTCCATTGTATATATATGCCACATCGTCTTTATCCATTCATCTGTTGATGGACACTTAGGTTTCTTCCATGTCCTGGCTATTATAAATAGAGCTGCAGTGAACATTGTGGTACATGACTCTTTTTGAATTATGGTTTTCTCAGGGTATATGCCTAGTAGTGGGATTGCTGGGTCGTATGGTAGTTCTATTTGTAGTTTTTTAAGGAACCTCCATACTGTTCAACATAGTGGCTGTATCAATTTACATTGGCACCAACAGTGCAAGAGGGTTCCCTTTTCTCCACACCCTCTCCAGCATTTCTTGTTTCTAGATTTTTTGATGATGGCCATTCTGACCGGTGTGAGATGACATCTCATTGTAGTTTTGATTTGCATTTCTCTAGTAATTAATGATGTTGAACATTCTTTCATGTGTTTGTTGGCCATCTGTATGTCTTCTTTGGAGAAATGTCTGTTTAGGTCTCCTGCCCATTTTTGGATTGGGTTTTTTGTTTTTTTTTGATATTGAGCTGCATAAGCCGCTTGTAAATTTTGGAGATTAATCCTCTGTCAGTTTCTTCATTTGCAAATACTTTCTCCCATTCTGAGGGTTGCCTTTTCGTCTTGTTTATGGTTTCCTTTGCTGTGCAAAAGCTTTTAAGTTTCATTTACAAATATTTGTTTTTTATTTTGTTTTTATTTCCACTTTTTTTGGTTTGTTTTTATTTCCATTTCTCTAGGAGGCGGGTCAAAAAGGATCTTGCTGTGATTTATATCATGGAGTGTTCTATGTTTTCCTCTAAGAGTTTGATAGTGTCTGGCCTTACATTTAGGTCTTTAATCCATTTTGAGTTTATTTTTCTGTATGGTGTTAGGGAGTGTTCTAATTTCATTCTTTTACATGTAGCTGTCCAGTTTTCCCAGCACCACTTAGTGAAGAGGCTGTCTTTTCTCCAATGTATATTCTTGCCTCCTTTATCAAAGATAAGGTGACCATATGTGCATGGGTTTATCTCTGGGCTTTCTAACCTATTCCACTGATCTATATTTCTGTTTTTCTGCTAGTACCATACTGTCTTGATTACTGTAGCTTTGTAGTATAGTCTGAAGTCAGGGAGCCTGATTCCTCCAGCTACATTTTTCGTTCTCAAGATTGCTTTGGCTATTCGGGGTCTTTTGTGTTTCCATACAAATTGTGAGATTTTTTGTTCTAGTTCTGTGAAAAATGCCAGTGGTAGTTTGATAGGGATTGCATTGGATCTGTAGATTGCTTTGGGTAGTATAGTCATTTTCACAATGTTGATTCCTCAAATCCAAGAACATGGTATATCTCTCCATCTGTTTGTATCATCTTTAATTTCTCTCATCAGTGTCTTATAATTTTCTGCATACAGGTCTTTTGTCTCCTTAGGTAGGTTTATTCCTAGATATTTTATTCTTGTTGTTGCAATGGTAAATGGGAGTGTTTTCTTAATTTCACTTTCAGATTTTTCATCATTAGTGTACAGGAATGCAAGAGATTTCTGGGCATTAATTTTGTATCCTGCTACGTTACCAAATTCATTGATTAGCTCTAGTAGTTTTCTGGTAGCATCTTTAGGATTCTCTATGTATAGTGTCATGACATCTGCAAACAGTGACAGCTTTACTTCTTCTTTTCTGATTTGGATTCCTTTTATTTCTTTTTATTCTCTGATTGCTGTGGCTAAAACTTCCAAAACTATATTGAAGAATAGTGGTGAGAGTGGACAACCTTGTCTTGTTCCTGATCTTAGTGGAAATGGTTTCAGTTTTTCACCATTGAGGATGAAGTTGGCTGTGGATTTGTCATATATGCCTTTTATTAGTTTGAAGTAAGTTCCCTGTATGCCTACTTTCTGGAGGGGTTTTATCATAAATGGCTGTTGAATTTTGTTGAAAGCTTTCTCTGCATCTTTTGAGAGGATCATATGGTTTTTCTCCTTTAATTTATTAATATGCTGTATCATATTGATTGATTTGCATATATTGAAGAATCCTTGCATTCCTGGGATAAACCCCACTTGATCATGGTGTATGATCCTTTTCATGTGCTGTTGGATTCTGTTTGCCAGTATTTTGTTGAGGATTTTTGCATCTATGTTCATCAGTGATATTGGCCTGTAGTTTTCTTTCCTTGTGACATCTTTGTCTGGTTTTCGTATCAGGGTGATGGTGGCCTTGTAGAATGAGTTTGGGAGTGTTCTTCCCTCTGCTATATTTTGGAAGAGTTTGAGAAGGATAGGTGTTAACTCTTCTCTAAATATTTGATAGAATTCGCCTGTGAAGCCATCTGGTCCTGGGCTTTTGTTTGGTGGAAGATTTTTAATCACAGTTTCAATTTCAGTGCTTGTGATTGGCCTGTTCATATTTTCTATTTCTTCCTGGTTCAGTCTCGGAAGGTTGTGCATTTCTAAGAATTTGTCCATTTCTTCCAGGTTGTCCATTTTATTGGCATAGAGTTGCTTGTAGTAATTTCTCATGATCTTTTGTATTTCTGCAGTGTCAGGAGTTACTTCTCCTTTTTCATTTCTAATTCTATTGATTTGAGTCTTCTCCCTTTTTTTCTTGATGAGTCTGGCTAATGGTTTATCATTTAGTTTATCTTCTCAAAGAACCAGCTTTTAGTTTTAGTGATCTTTGCTATCATTTCCTTCATTTCTTTTTCATTTATTTCTGATATGATCTTTATGATTTCTTTCCTTCTGCTAACTTTGGGGGTTTTTTTGTTCTTCTTTCTCTAATTGCTTTAGGTATAAGGTTCGGTTGTTCATTTGAGATGTTTCTTAAGGTAGTATTGTATTGCTATAAACTTCCCTCTTAGAACTCCCTTTGCTGCATCCCATAGGTTTTGGGTCTTCATGTTTTCATTGTCATTTGTTTCTAGGTATTTTTTGATTTCCTCTTTGATTTCTCAAGTGATCTCTTTGATATTAAGTAGTGTATTGTTTAGCCTCCATGTGTTTTTATTTTTTTTCTTGTAATTGATATCTAGTCTTATAGTGTTGCGGTTGGAAAGATAGTTGATACGATTGCAATTTTCTTGAATTAACCAAGGCTTGATTTGTGACCCAAGATATGATCTGTCCTGGAGAATGTTCCATGAGCACCTGAGAAGAAAGTGTATTCTGTTGTTTTTGGATGGAATGTCCTAAAACATCAATTAAGTCCACCTTGTCTAATGTATCATTTAAAGCTTGTGTTTCCTTATTTATTTTCATTTTGGATGATCTGTCCATTGGTGAAAGTGGGGTGTCAAAGTCCCGTACTATGATTGTGTTACCGTTGATTTCTCCTTTTATGGCTGTTAGTGTTTGCCTTGTGTATTGTGGGGCTCCTATGTTGGGTGCATAAATATTTACAATTGTTATTTCTTCTTCCTGGATTGATCCCTTGATCCTTATGTAGTGTCCTTCTTTGTCTCTTGTAATAGTCTTTGTTTTAAAGTCTGTTTTGTCTGATAAGAGTATTGTTACTCCATCTTTTTTAGATTTCCATTTGCATGGAATATCTTTTTCCATCCCCTCACTTTCAGTCTGTATGTGTCCCTAGGTCTGAAGTGGGTCTCTTGTACCCAGCATATATACGGGTCTTATTTTTGTATCCATTCATCCAGTCTATGTCTTTTGGTTGGAGCATTTAATCCATTTACATTTAAGGTAATTATCAATATGTATATTCCTATTCCCATTTTCTTAATTGTTTTGGGTTTGTTATTGTAGTTCTTTTCTTTTTCTTGTGTTTCCTGCCTAGAGAAGTTCCTTTAGCATTTCTTGTAAAGCTGGTTTGGTGGTGCTGAATTCTCTTAGCTTTTGCTTGTCTGTAAAAGTTTTAATTTCTCCATCAAATGAATGAGATCCTTACTGGGTAGAGTAATCTTGGTTGTAGGTTTTTCACCTTCATCACTTTAAATATGTCCTGCCACTCCCTTCTGGCTTGCAGAGTTTCTGCTGGAAGATAAGCTGTTAATCTTATTTGTCTTCCCTTGTCTGTTGTTTTTCCCTTGCTGCTTTTCATGTTTTTTCTTTGTATTTAGTTTTTGATAGTTTGATTAATATGTGTCTTGGCGTGTTTCTCCTTGGATTTATCCTATATGGGGCTCTCTGTGCTTCCTGGACTTGATTAACTATTTCCTTTCCCATATTAGGGAAGTTTTCAACTATAATCTCTTCAAATATTTTCTCAGTCCCTTTAATTTTCTCTTCTTCTTCTGGGACCCCTATAGTTCGAATGTTGGTGCATTTAGTGTTGTCCCAGAGGTCTCTGAGACTGTCCTCAATTCTTTTCATTTTTTTTTTTCTTTATTCTGTTCTGCAGTATTTATTTCCACTATTTTATCTTCCAGGTCACTTATCTGTTCTTCTGCCTCAGTTATTCTGCTATTGATCCCATCTAGAGAATTTTTAATTTCATTTATTGTGTTGTTCATCACTGTTTGCTCTTTAGTTCTTCTGGGTCCTTGTTAAACGTTTGTTGTATTTTCTCCACTCTATTTCCAAGCTTTGGGATCATCTTTACCATCACTACTCTGAATTCTTTTTCAGGTAGACTGCCTATTTCCTCTTCATTTGTCTGGTCAGGTGGGTTTTTTCCTTGCTCCTTCATGTGCTGTGTTTCTCTGTCATCTCATTTTGCTTAACTTTCTGTGTTTGGGGTCTCCGTTTTGCAGGCTGCAGGTTCGTAGTTCCCGTTGTTTTTGGTGTCTGTCCCCAGTGGCTAAGGTTGGTTCAGTGGGTTGTGTAGGCTTCCTAGTGGAGAGGACTAGTGCCTGTATTCTGGTGGATGAGGCTGGATCTTGTCTTTCTGGTGGGCAGGTCCATGTCTGGTGGTGTGTTTTGCGGGTGTCTGTGGCCTTATTATGATTTTAGGCAGCCTCTCTGCTAATGAGTGGGGTTGTGTTCCTGTCTTGCTAGTTGTTTGGCATAGAGTGTTCAGCACTGTAGCTTGCTGGTCGTTGAGTGGAGCTGGGTGTTGGTGTTGAAATGGAGATCTCTGGGAGATTTTCGCTGTTTGATATTATGTGGAGCTGAAAGGGCTCTTGTGGACCAGTGTCCTGAAGTTGGCTCTCGCACCTGAGAGGCACAGCCCTGACGCCTGGCTGGAGTACCAAGAGCCTGTCATCCACATGGCTCAGAATAAAAGGGAGAAAAAAACAGAAAGAAGATAAAATAAAATACAATAAAGTACAATAAAATTAAAAAATAATTATTAAAAAAATTTTAAAAAGTAATAAAAAAAGAAAGAAGAGAGCAACCAAACCAAAAAACAAATCCACCAATGATAACAATTGCTAAAAACTATACTAAAGAAACAAACAAATGGACAGACAGAACCCTAGGACAACTGGTAAAAGTGAAGCTCTACAGACAAAATCTCACACAGAAGCATACACATACACACAAAAAATGAAAAATGGAAAAAAAAATATATCGTTGCTCGCAATGTCCACCTCCTCAATTTTGGGATGGTTCGTTGTGTATTCAGGTATTCCACAGATGCAGGGTACATCATGTTGATTGTGGAGCTTTAATCCACTGCTCCTGAGGCTGCTGGGAGAGATTTCCCTTTCTCTTGTTTGTTCGCACAGTTCCTGGGGTTCAGCTTTGGATTTGGACCCGCCTCTGCTTGTAGGTCGCGGGAGGGTGTCTGTTCTTTGCTCAGACAGGACGGGGTTAAAGGAGCCGCTGATTCGGGGGCTGTGGCTCACTCAGGCCGTGGGGGAGGGAGGGGCACAGCGTGCGGGGCAAGCCTGCAGCGGCAGAGGCTGGCATGACGTTGCACCACCCTGAGGCGCGCCGTGTGTCCTCCTGGGGAAGTTGTCCCTGGATCCCGGGACCCTGGCAGTGGCGGGCTGCACAGGCTCCCCGGAAGAGGGGTATGGTTAGTGACCTGTGCTCGCACACAGGCTTCTTGGTGGCGGCAGCAGCAGCCTTAGCATCTCATGCCCGTCTCTGGGGTCCGTGCTGTTAGCCGCGGCTCGCGCCCGTCTCTGGAGCTCCTTTAAGCAGCGCTCTTAATCCCCTCTCCTCACGCACCAGGAAACAAAGAGGTAAGAAAAAGTGTCTTACCTCTTCGACAGGTCCAGACTTTTCCCCGGACTCCCTCTCGGCTAGCTGTGGCGCACTAACCCCCTGCAGGCTGTGTTCACGCCGCCAACCCCAGTCCTCTCCCTGCGCTCCGACCGAAGCCCGAGCCGCAGCTCCCAGTCCCCGCCCGCCCCGGTGGGGGAGCAGACAAGCCTCTTGGGCTGGTGAGTGCTGGTTGGCACCGACCCTCTGTGCGGGATTCTCTCCGCTTTTCCCCCCGCACCCCTGTTGCTGCGCTCTCCTCCACGGCACTGAAGCTCCCCCACTCCGCCACCCGCAGTCTCTGCCCGCGAAGGGGCTCCTAGTGTGTGGAAACCTTTCCTCCTTCACAGCTCCCTCCCACTGGTGCAGGTCCCGTCCCTATTCTTTTGTCTCTGTGTTTTCTTTTTTCTTTTGCCCTACCCAGGTACGTGGGGACTTTCTTGCCGTTTGGCAGGTCTGAGGTCTTCTGCCAGCGTTCAGTAGGTGTTCTGTAGGAGTTGTTCCACGTGTAGATGTATTTCTGATGTATTTGTAGGGAGGAGGGTGATCTCCACTTCTTACTCTTCCGCCATCTTGAAGCTTTGCATTTCTTTTTAAATTCACCCGTTATAGCAGAACTTGTCACAGCAGCTCAGGCTTCCAGTTGGGGGAAATCGACATGATGTAGCCCAGTGAAGGCACAGACACTCGGGGAACTGGAACTTCTGAGTACAGAACAAAGGAATGAGAAACCATTTGGGAAGTGGGAGGAGTGATGGGGATGGTCCTTTACTACAGGAAGCCAGTTGGCTGGAGGGTGAATTATCAAACGTCCTCAGTGAGGTCGGGGACACTGTAGAAGACTGAGCTGGCTGGACGGTGATAGCAGTCAGCTGGTGGGAGTTGGTAAGGTGCTCGCAAGTCAGTCAACACACACGAGGCACAGAGTAGATATGAGATAGTGTTATTACTTACCGGGATCTGGAGACAGGATGGAGCAAATAAGGACGAAGGCAAGCTTCGTCCTTGTCCCCGTGGGGAAGCAGGGCGGCAGGTGCTAATTGCCCAGGCTTCTAGGGCCCCGAAGCCCTGACTTCCCCTTTTCACCTCTTGAAGAACTTTCTTTAATTCTCCTCTGATCTCCCCAGCTGAATGTCAAGGAAACAAAGAGCAAATTAATCCCGGCATGAGGGGGTTGGAGGTTAATTTGTATAACAGATGAGTGACATCTTACGAATGGATTATTACCCATGCAGTCTCTTGGGAGCTGTGTGAGCATGCGTGCACACACACACACACACACACACACACACAGACAGGTCATGTATGCAACTCTTTCAAACTCTCACCATACCCCAGTGCCTCTGGTTTGAGCCCTTGTCTTATAGACAGACTTTGAAAAGATCAGAATGGGAAGATTTCTATGTGCCTTCTTGTCTTTTTTTTTTTCTTTCTTTTTTTCCCCAGACCTCTTGCCTCCTTAAGCTGCCTACACTGGCTGCCAATTTGTTCAACAAAGCTGTCGTGTATTGTTAATATTGTCAGGATTTATGAGCATTGCTCAATGTGTGCCTGGAATAATTTATTTTCCTTTTCTTTCTTTTCTGTTTCTCTCCAAAGAGCAGCATGGAGGGTGGAACTCTGGGTACAGACAGCCACGGGTTCTAGTCTTAATTCTGCCACTGACATGCTGTGTGATCTTGGGCGAGTCCATTTTTCTCTCTTGCCCTGAGTTCTCCATCTGTATTATCAGATGGGGTGATATTGAAAGGACCTTATGGCACTACGGTTTTATGACTTGACTGATTTAAGTGGTTCCTCATTCAGTGAAGAGGAAGACTGTGAGAAAGTCCATTCTCCTTTCTGAGCCTCAGTTTCTCTATCAGCAAAATGTAAGTAGGGAGGGAGTTCAAGGATGCTTGAAGGTCTAATTTAATATGGAGATTAATGAAATGGCCTTTCTGCAATCTGGGTGCAGTGCCAGCTCTTGGCAATTAATGTCATTAGAGACCCAGATCATTCCAAACAGTGTACCTGAGTTCCAAGTAAGTCTGTACCTAACTGAGGGGTATATCATTAGATTGACCTTCCTAACATGGAGGTGTTTATATTATATTCAAGCCCAGTACTCCCCAAACACAGGAGCTTAAGGTGGAGAAGTCAATTCAGAAAATTGTAGCAGTGGGGGGGGGAATCATTATTCCCTTTTTTTTTTCTTTCAACAAATATTTACTGAGTGCCTACTATGTTCCAGCCAGCATTTTGATTCTAGGAAACCAGAAGAATCCAGTAAGATCTTTATGGAGCATAGAGAGAAACAGACAATAAACAAGTAAATAAATACATAAGTGTTGGCATTTAAGGTAGCGGGAAGGGCTATGAAGAAAGTAAAGCAGGGTGATGTGATAGAGTGCCTGGAGGTACAGGGTAAAATGGGGGTTGTTGATTTAGATAGTGTCATCAGGAAAACTCTGCCACGAAGTAGCAATTGAGTGGAAATTAGGAAAATGAGAAGAACGAGCTGTAGGAAGGTCTGGGGGAAGGCATTCCAGGGAGAGGCCCCTGTGAGCGTAAAGCAGCAGAGGGTGTAAAAGGAACTTAGCAAGGTGGGCACTGTGGCTGGTGCTGCGTGAGTACAGGGAGACAGCCGGGTAGAAGCAGAACGATGAGAGATGAAGGCGGAAAGTGGGGCTGGCTTTGCTGATCATCATTATTTTCCGCACTGTTAAAGGCAGCCCTGATTTACCGCTTCCGTGTAATCCTTGCAACATCCCCTAGGGCGAACGCTGTTGTCGCCATGTTGCAAGTAAAAGAAGGGGCTCAAAGAGGTGGCTGATTTAGTCTTGTCTCAGAGGTAAGGGGCTGGATATCTGGACCTGAAAATCTGCCTGACTCCAGGTACAGGGCTTTCCACCCAACCACACTGCCACCTGAGGCAGTTCTAACAAAGGCATTGAGGGGAGCCACTTCCCTCAATATACTGCCCCTTCTATCCCTGGGGAGAGACATGAGTGACAGTGAGGGCTCTGTGCAGGGCAGGAGTCAGCAAACTGCCCTCCTCCCCTATCTGTTTTATTGAAACACAGCCACACCCCTTTTTATGTATTGTCTGTGGCTGCTTTCCTACTACAATGGCCAAGTGAATTACTAAAGAGACCAGGGCAGGCAAAGCCAAAAATATTTACCATCTGGCCCTTTACAGAAAGGTTTGCTGACCTCTGGTTTGGAACATGAGTTGGTGAGTGGAACCAAGTTCTCCAACCTCGTCGTCTTGCTCCAGGCCATTAATCTGGGCTACGAGGAACCTGTGATTTGGAGGGGGAGGAAAACTAGCCCTCTGCCCAGCCCTAATATTAACTCACCACGTGACTCAAAAGAGACCTTTTTTCTCTCATGTGTAAATTATCTTATGTTTAAAATGAGCAAATTGGACAAGATCCGTGGCTTCCAAACTATCTTATCCGTATTTTCCATAAAAATCTTATATGGAAGCCCAGCATGTAAAATAGAATTTAAAAACTGCTCTGTTGAACCTCCCAGTCCCCCTGCAATCCCCCTGAAGACCTTCATGGGCGTCTTTAGGGGATGACACTTTGGGGCCATTTGAAAATCACTGGATTAGATCATTTTAGGATCTGTTCTGGCTTAGATTCTCTGTTTATAATGAACACAGGTGGGTACCTCCTATATGGAGATGTTGAGAAAATCAGTTTTCTTTTTTGTAAATTAAAATTGCCTTTGGAAAGAGAACACATTATTTTTCCACTCTGTCTCTCAATTTCCTCATTTATGGAATGAGAACAGTCATCCACACCTCACAGAACCATCCTGAGAATTCAGTGAGGTGGCACATGCCAAGGGCAAGGTGATGAGGTGGAATAAACAGGAATTGGAAACCTTCCAGACATGGTTTCAGGCATCAGCTTAAAAAAAAAAAAAAAGGTTTATTGAGCTATGTCACGTACTGTATTTCACCCATTTAACATATACAGTTCAATGGATTTTAGTGTATTCA
Organism: Delphinapterus leucas; assembly: GCF_059928025.1. Taxonomy (NCBI): domain Eukaryota; kingdom Metazoa; phylum Chordata; class Mammalia; order Artiodactyla; family Monodontidae; genus Delphinapterus; species Delphinapterus leucas. Next base: position 108,204,798 of record NC_143134.1, on the reverse strand, counting down.
CCAGTGCAGCCATCACTAGTCAGTCTTAGAACATTGCATCACTTCAAAAAGAAACCCCATGCCCTTTAGTGAATACCTCCATAAGGAATCACGAATGTACTCCCTGGACACTTCGTATATATGGAATCATATAATGTGTGGTATAATATGTAGTATTTTACGACTGGCTTCTTTCACTTAGCATGATGTTTTCAAAGTTCATCCATGTTGTAACATGTGTCAGTAAATTCCTTTTTAAGACCATCTAATATTCCATTGTATGGCTGTAGCATATTTAGTTGATTATTCATCAGTTGATGGGCATTTGGGTAGTCTTTTGGCCATTGTGAATAATGCGATCGTAAATATTCATACACCATTCTGTGTGTGGGCAGGCATCAGCTCTTGCCTTGGGTGAGCAGCTTAAGCTCCCTGAACCTCCATTTTCTCCATTTTTTCATCCATTAAATAGGCTGAGCCTGCATTCGTGTGGGCTTGTTGTGAGGGTTATAAGAGAACCCATGGTAAGACATCTAGCATAGAGCCTGCCATAGCATAGATGTCTGATAAGTAGTTGTTTACTCTTATTATGAGACAAAGCAAGTTCTCAAAAAGCAAAAAGGAGTTTGTTTCTTCCTGTCTTTACTTTTTGTGTTAAGTCTACAGGCTCCTTGGTGGCAGGGAGCTGACCCACTCCCTCACAGTGGGCCTTATATTTTCTAGATTTGGGGGTTCTGTCCCTTTCAGGTAGAAGCCAAGGAGCCTGCCTGGTGAAGTCTGAAAGAAAATTAGCATCTTAGAATATCTGTGAAAATTAAAGGGAGCATAAATGGAGCAGTTGTTGAGGAGAAATGTTCTTGGAAGGTTGTAGAGAGAGGAAGGTAATTATCCTTCAGCTTTCCAACTTTAAAAGGGCAAAGAGACCCTTCCTAAGTGTTTTTGCAGCAAAACTCAGACATTTAACTCACAGACCGAGCTTTTTTTTTTTTTTCCCCGTGTTTGATAGTCTTTTGGTTTATATTCAAAAGATCCGATGGGGAAGGTATATTAGTACTGTGTTGGTGATTAACAATGTTCCGAGTGCACCCACGATGGGCCATGTGCTTGGTGCACCCTGCCCATTTATTTATCAGTTCTTTATCCAGCATTCACCATGTACCAATACCATTTTGCTAGCGTTGCTGGATAGATATGCCAGTGATCAAGACAGACACAGGCCTTCCTCCATCGGGGTATAGCTTATCTCATTTAACCCTCAGAGCCCCATTTAATGGATGAGAACATTGAGGCTTGGTAAGTTAAGCTGTCTAGTAAGTGGTAGAAACCTATTGGAATTCTAGTCTGTCTCCCAAGACTTTATTCTTTCTATTAACCTGCACTGTTTGGGGATAAACACATGACATAGGAAATGTGACTCCTGCAATCAAGACATTCATAGTCTTCACCGTCTAATCCCTTCTCTCTGTGTAAGTATTGATTAAGCTACAAGTAACAGGAAATCCAGCACTCCAGTGGCTTACACAAGAGAGATGTTTGCCTCTCTCATAGGTGTTTCTGATGTAGGACACTGTGTTGGGTCCTTTTACCTTGTTGCTTTGTTGCACATGGCCTGCATTCTCAAATTCACCTCCTAGACCAACACGGTTGTCCCAGCAGCATCCACTGTGTCCAAAATTTAGCCATGTGAAGGACAAGAGTCCAGGAGAAGGGCGTGTCCTCTTCATTTCATTTCGGGGTTAGGGTTAAACTAATTAGGTCAAGTTCAACTAATTTCCATTTACATCCCTGTAGCCAGGACTCAGATGTATGGTCACAGTCAGCTCCAAGGGAAGGTGGAAATTGCCCAGCTAAACTTGGGGGATTCTCTTCCTGCTGAGAGGGGAGGATTGTGTTTTCAGGGTGTGAGGTGGAGCATGAACCATCTCTGCTGTGGTCTCTGTCCCTACTTGTGTTCTTGGAGGCTGACACGGAGGAGGGGCGTGGTGAGGAGGGGGCAGAGAAAAGGTTATTTGGGTGGAGGCAGGATCTTGCACCAAAGGTCAAGCTGAAGTGTTGAAGTCCAGATGGGGGGCTGTGAGCCATTGGCTGCTTTCATTCCCGGAGTCCAAGGTGTGACGCCTTTCTCTCTTCCCTTCTGCTCTCTGCATTGGCATCGGTCCCCAGGGAGTCCTCCAGGAACCAACCTACAGGGGCTTTGGAGAGGGGCCCAGGGTGAAAAACTCTGCTCTGTGTTTCCATCCGTCCCCAACATCTGGCTAAGCTTTCTTACTCTGTGTCTCAGATGGACTCATTCTTAACCATGTCAGGTGGGTTTCCTGCAGGCTTAGGCAGAGGCTATAAAAAAAAAAAAAGGTGAAGGAGTTCTTTACCACCTTTATTCCCTCTTGGAAACTGGCTGGAGTGACCTAGTGGGAGGGTGTGATGGGGGCAGCCAGGCTCCCTTGGGGATCTCTCCTTCAGGGTCTCTGGCCTCATCAGCTTATTTCCCTGGTAATGGAGAAGCTGTAGGTACAGACAAGTAAGTGCTCAAATGGGTGCATAGAGGTTAGGAGCAAGGGCCGTGGGGTTGCGAAGTCCTGGGCTTGAGTCCCTGCTCTGCCGTCACTGGTGACCTTAGGGAAACTACATAACCCCTCTGAGTCCCAGTTTCTTTGCTTAGATTTAACAGTGATTAACAGTTCATACTTCACAGGGCAGATTAAGGATTAAAAGAGCTAGTGTACAAGAAGGGCCAAGTCCAGGCTCCCAGGACAGTGTGTGCTTAAAAACGGTCATCATGTCCATTATTATTTAAGTGTCCAGCTCCATTCCTGGAACACAGTAAACAATAAGTGGAAGCTATTATCATTACAGTCTCCTGGCTTTCCTGGGCCCTGCATTTATGACCTCAGCGGCAGCCGAGCACAGCCCGCTTTACATGGAGTCCTGAGAGCTTGCACCTCTTGCCAAGTGATCTTGGAGAAGTAAGTGCATGTGGCCCCTCTTTTCACCTTCACTCCGTGCTCCCCTCCTTCGTCATTTAGTTGCTTAAAAAGAGCAGGGTTTCTTTTTTCTCCCACTTTCTGGGTGGTTCTCCTCCCCTCTGTTCCTTTAAAACCCTATCCTAGTTCACCCTCACCCATCAGGGACAGGGACCCTGAATGCATGTTAAAAAATTAGAGACTTGGGAGCAGCGAGTTGGACAAATTAACTGCCTATCCTGAAGAAGGCGGTGCAGCTGCGGCTTGCTCAGAGCTGTGACAGTAGCTTCCCATGTCTGTTCTTTTTTTTTTTTTTTTTTTTTTTTTGACCTGTAGTTCTTTAAGGGCAATCAACTCAAATACCTCTTCTTTTTGTAAGTCTTCCCTGCCCTCCTATAGAAGGTTACCCATCCCTGGTGCTCCCAACTAGAGGTAAACCTGCTATGATCCTCTTACCAGAGGTTACCTTTCTCTGGGGAGACATCTCCTATAGGCCCAGACTCCTTGGGATGGTACCCAAGCCTTCAGTTTCCCTTTCAGTCTCCAAAGAGCATCCACTCTTCTTTTTCTCTCCATGAGACTCCTATTCATCACCCACTCTGTGAAGGGTTCGCCATCGCTTTCTTCTTGCAGTGACTCGTTGCTTATTCACTCAATCACTTTGTGCCTCTCTGGCTGCATTAACCCTGGGGCTGGTGATGAATGGCTGTAGAAAGACCCCAGGTTCCAGTCTCGACTCAGCCTCAGCCTGACTGAGTGGCCCTTCAGCCCCTTTCTGTGCCCATTTCCCTGGGATGAAAAATGAGGCCTCTCAGCAGTCTCTACCATGCCCAGGGGTGGTGAGGGATTAATTAACAGTCATAAGGAAAGTGCTTTTCTTCAATGTATGGAATACCTAGAGAAGACCAATGAACTCAGTAATTATAATAATGCAAGTGATGGGAAACAGCATTGGCCATTCAACCTGAGATCTTTACAGGGGCAGATCAAGGTAGAGAGGTGATTCTGGAAGTTGGCAGATATGCAGCTCCACAGCTCTGAGTAGCCCCAAAGGTTCCCGAATCTAGCTTTCCTCTCCTTCCTCTTTGCGGCACTCTATTTTTCCAGACTCAGAGGTTTTGCACATATTATACTCTCTTCCTCCGTCTCAGTCTACCCCATTTTACCATGATTTCAATTTCACATATGACTTTTGGGACATAGAAGCTTGGAACTTCCCCAAGCTCCTCAATTTTGTAGATGTGGAAACTGACCCCCAGGCTGGGAAAGGGAATCGTTTAGGGTTGTATAACAATTACAAAGACTCAAGAGAAATCCAGAATCCTGATCTCAGAATCAGAGATCTTTTCTCCCACCATGCATCTTCTCTCTCAACCATGCCTTTGAGCTCTGCTGGAATTACTCAAACTTGGTCCTTCGATTTATCCTTTGGACCTGTCTACTTAGATGGAGCAAACCATCACTGAGCACTTACTCTGTGTCAAGCTCTGTGCTTGGCTGTCAAGTGAATGAGGCTGAAACCCTCTTCTCAAAGGGTGCTTTATACATGCTGGGTGTGCAAGACATGTATTGAATGGTTGCTTTCTTCATCACTGGATCGCCAGCTCTTAGCATAGTGCCTGGAACATGAGAGTTGTTCAACAAATAGTCATTGAACGAGGACTTTTGAGTTCTTAGCAACCTTTCAAGAGGCTTCTGCATCAGGTTTTTACTCTCCAGTTCACTCTATACATGACTCTTCCCCAGACACAGCACCTGTAGTGTCATCACCTCTGGTTTTTGTTCACAAACTTTCAGCAGCTGTCCATTTCCTGCCTAAGATATACATACTTCTTTGCTTGGCACACTCGGCCTTGTCAGGTGTGGGCTTGACTTCCCTCTTCAGCCCTGCCACTCAAGGCTATCATCTTGAACAAATACTGTAGCTAAAATGACCTCTGCTTCTCAGCTACATATACTCCCCCTGCATTTACATCTCAGGACGATGTTTATATGCTCCCATTGCCTGAAATCCATGCTTTCCACTCAGTTTCATATGTCCCAATCCTTGAGAGTTAACCTATAAGTCATTGCTCCTATCCATGGTAAACTAATTATCCTTCAAACTCCATCTTAAGTGTCATTTTATTTTTGAGAATCTTCTTGTCATCATCACTTCCACATAGATTAGACACCCCTTTTTTTGGCCCTGTTTCTTTGAAGATTCTTTCTTGGCACTTGCAACACTTTATCACCCCTATCAATTTATGGGTCTGCTTGCCCCCGCTCCAGTCTACCAGCTGCTTAAAGGGTTGGGATTGTGCCCATGTCCCCGGTCTCAACCCGCTAATACAGAAGTGGGTGCTCTGAGATTCTCATACGGAAGCAATCCATGGTTCAGTCTCTTGCATATGAAGCCTTTTGTCTACCCTTCCTCCTTCCTCCACAACCACCACAGGAAGTGATTTCTTCATTTCCCGCTGTAGAATTTTCTTTGTGCAGTTGGATATCTCTGCTCGCACTCATTAGTAGTATTTACATGCCTGTTTGATTCCTGTGATCTGTGATCAGCCTCCAGTGTTTAGTATTGTGAAAAGCGGGAGGGTGGGACATCAAGAAAGCTTGCTTGAGTCTTGGCCGACCATAAACTTGCTCCGTGACCATGGGCAAGGCCCTCTTTGACTCTGAATGCCTGTGTAGTCTCCATGTCTGTAAAGAAGGTGTTGGATTAAAATAGCCATCTCAAACTGGCTGCCCGCAGGCCACATCTCGCATGCAGATATCATTTTTCTTGGCTCGTAAAATATTTTACTTTAAAAAAAGTGGATAGGTTTCTAGAATGAAAAAAAAAATACATGAGAAATTTTACACAACAGCTGGATTTCTAGCTTCTCTGGAAAAATTAGAAGAGCTGCCAAAACTGGGCCTCCTTCCTGCATGGCAATGCGCTGCTGGGGCTCCATTGTGTTGATTCTTCTGAAAGGGATATGAAGTCCCCGTCCCTCTCCCCGCCCCCCGTAACTCCCTGTATCAGAGGCCAAGTGTCAGTTGTCATTTATCATCATGTATGTGCTGCTGATTTTCCCCCATCCATTCTGCGCCCCTCATTTAACTACCAGCCTGGTGTCTGAAAGGCTTTGACGTTGGGACTCCTGAATTGGATGAGAGTTCAGGGCTCCTTTCGTGCATTTCCACCCCCTTCCTCCATTCCATTTCCCTGACTCCCCTTCCAGCTTCTCCATCTCTAAAAATACCCCAATCCTGCTCAGTCATTTGTCAGGAAAGGGGGTGGTGGGAAAGTGGCCTTATCTTGACAGTGGAATATTTTGCCTTCCTGTAATCCCTGCATGTCCATCCTAATTACTTCCTTATCAGTCTCCATGAGGATATACAGCAGGTAATTAGGAGGGGAATTGATAAGCCACTCTTCATCATTAAACAGTCTGGTAGGAAAGGGAGAAGGGAAGAGGAGCCTCTGAATCCAGGAAGGACAGTGGGGTTCCAGCCCCGCGTGCCCAGCTCTTGGTCATATGATCAGTCTAGGTCAGCCTAGCTCAGACTCGGCACTGGCCGGGCTGGCTGCTCTTGCAGACATCAGAGAGGGTGCCTGGAGAACCCACGGCGACAGAGGAGGTGGGAGGAGGGCTGTGCTGTCTGTGTCTGTGTTGTAGGGCCAGGAGGTGAGAGGTGAGCCCCTGCACTCTGACCCAGACCCCTCCTATGGACAATCCGGAACAGTTTAGTGCCTTCTGGAAGGGCAGGCCAGTCTGTGCTGGACCTGCAAGAGTCTGACCTGTCATCAGCCTCTCCCTCAGGGACCAGGGCCAAGAATCTCCACTTCAGATGGCGTCTCTTGTCTGCCTGCTTTATTATTAAATAAGTTACATGGGTGATGCCACAGTCTCTCGCCAACCAGCTACTCCAGCAACATCTCACTCCCGCCCTCTCAAGTTTATTGCTCCTGAAACACAACATGCAGTGTGCTCGACCCCTTATTTCCCCTTATGCCCAAGCCACCCTTGCTTCTCCAGCTGTAGGTCACCCAGGACAGGTCCTGCCTGCTGCAGTAAGTTTCCCTCAATACCACTCTTAACCCCCTCCAACTGCCTTCAGATCTGATCTCTTCCTTTTGCAGTAGAGTAGGAGGAGGGCCAGCCTACCAGTCTCATCTCTTTTTAAGGTGCTTAAATCTCTGTAGAGGCTCCTTTTGGATATCAGGGGAAATCCCACATGCTGAGCATGGCCTGCAAGGCCTGGCATGATCCAGCCTGCAGTCCGTCTCTCCAGCCTCATTACCTACCATGGCCATGTTCCTGCTTCCTCAAATCTAGATATCAGCTAGGCTGCATTTTTTTCCAGTTTTTTGAAGGATCCATATTCACCATATTTTCCTGTATATTCACATGTGCTTCCTCTGGATGGAATGCTTTGGTTCACCTTGTTCTCCTTGAAAACTCAACTGACCCTATAGCTCTCAATGGAGATGTTACCTCCTCCCATGAGCCTATAAGACCGTGCTAGGGTTGGGTCTCCTCCTTCAACTCCCATAGCCCTGCTGTGCTCAACTCACTGAGTACTTTCCACATGGCTGTGGGTACCATATGGCTACTTGGCACATATTTCTTCCCAGCTAGGAGGGCACGTGGCCATGTCTATCTTGTTTCTCTTTGTGTCCCCTGAGTCTAGAATGGTGTCCAGCTGCTAGTTAGGCAGTTAGTAAATATTGGTTGATTGATTACATGAATTGAGTTAAATACAATTAGATTCAACTCAGTTTTACTTTGAGCCTTTATTTCCTCATCTGCAAAGTGTGTTATGTCATATATTTATCTTCTTACAATAAAGATGAGAAGCAAAAATGTACAGGAAGAAAGAAAAACAGTTAGAATGTCTGCTACACGATTCCATACGAGGGACATAAATAATATTGGGATGAGAGTCAATCCTGGACATAGTTCATATTAAAAGGATATTGACTTTTTTTTTTAAAATATAATTTATTTTTGGCTGCGTTGGGTAGTCATTGCCACGCACGGCCTTTCTCTCGTTGAGGTGAGCAGGGGCTACTCTTCGTTGGGGTGCGCGGGCTTCTTATTGCGGTGGTTTCTCTTGTTGCAGAGCACGGGCTCTAGGTGAGTGGGCTTCAGTAGTTGTGGCTTGTGGGCTCAGTAGTTGTGGCTTGTGGGCTCTAGACCGCCGGCTCAGTAGTTGTGGTGCACAGACTTACTTGCTCCGCGGCCTGTGGGATCTTCCTGGATCAGGGATTGAACCCATGTCCCCTGCATTGGCAGGTGGATTCTCAACCACTGTGCCACCAGGGAAGTCCCAAAAGCATGTTGTTGGCTTCCAATACTGAAAGTTTCTTTGTGGTCATGGAATCTTTCCCCACCCCTCCCAACTTCTTTTCATGAATACAGTGTTGGTGATTCAGGATGAAGCAGGGGGTGGGATGGTATTCTGCAGAATGGGGGCCTGAGTGGGGCCTTTCGCCAGGACTTTGGAAGGTCTTTAGTTGGCAAAGCCATAAAGCTTTTCGGAAGATAATGTTCATGTTCCCCGAAGGGACTCTATCTGGGAAGGCCCAGAACCAAGAAGTCAATTACAGACACTGAGTGAAAGCAGGTAGGATCAAATGTGTGGTGCTTGGCCAGAGCGAAGGTCTTTTTTTTTTTAAAGAACCTACAACTTTTGACATACATACATTTATTTATTTATTTATTTACATCTTTATTGGAGTATAATTGCTTTACAATGCTGTGTTAGCTTCTGCTTTATAACAAAGTGAATCAGAACAAAGGTCTTAATTGATTGCCTGGAATGTCAGTTTACATTTGAGAACATGCCTTCAGGAATCAGAGATGGGGCAGACAGACTGTGCCCAGATCAGTTTATTGCAGCTGCTTTTTGTTTTTGTAAAAGAAGTTGTTCTTTTCAAGCTGTGTGCGTGTGTGTGTGTGTGTGTGTGTGTGTGTGCATAAAAATGGCTCACTCTATGTCTGCACCAGACCTGTTATTGGAATGGATAAACTTCAGCCCTCAGGACTGTCAATCTAACATCATAACTAAAACTAAATTTAAAAAAACAAGAAACAAAAAACAGAGAGAGGAGGAATTGGAATACCTTAGTGTGTGTGTGTGTGTGTGTGTATATATATATATATATATATATTTTACCTTTATTAAATTCTGGTCTTGACTCTAAGAGAGGGGGAAAAAAATCATTGTTTCTATTCTAGCCCCCGAAGGTTCCCATTACTGGGTAGGTTGAAGGAGTGTAATAACACCACCAGAGACAGGAGAGTGTTGAGAATGCCCGCATATTCTGCTCAGGAAGCAGAGCTGGGGAGGAGTCTGACTGCTGGGCTGGAGCCCACCTGTGCCTGCGCTGTGCTGGGGGCAGGACCCACCATCGACACCACGCACACTGCCCTGCCTGCTGCTCCAGTGCCCAGAGCCAGCAGGGTCGGGAGCCCTGGTGAGAGGAAGCAGTGGGGTCACCTTGGAGCCCCAGGGCCCTAAGGCAGAGGGCTCTGCCATCCGGCTATGGTAGGAAGCAAGGCAGGTGAGCCCATGAGTGGAAAGCTAGGAGGGCAGGCTGGCAGAGCGGGAGCCCACAGACTTAAGTGTACGTGCCCCATTGTGCCATTTGCTGCCTGTGTGACACTGGTGAGTCCTCCCTGCTCTTTGGGAGTCTGTTACTCACTAGAAACATGTGGCGATAACAGCCCATGATGCTCATGGACAGCGGCATGACAACACGCGGACATAAGATGCCCGGTGGGCCTGACGTGTCCCAGGCAATCATTAAGGGTTAGTGTTCCATTCCTGCATTTATTTACTCAGTCCTAGGCCACAGTAGCCACAGTATTAGGAGCTTGGGATTTAAACACGAATAAGGTAGGGACCCTGCCCTCCAAGAATGCAAGGTTTCCTTCAAGGGTGCAGAGAAATAACCACAGTGTGACTAAGCGAGCATAACTTGCTTGTAGACGTGGAAAGCATCTCTCTGCTGTCCCAGTTTCAGGAGGCCCTGGAAGGCTTGGCAGAGGAAATGGCCCAGGAGTTGGGGAGCAGTAGAGGCTTGCCAGGTGGTGAGGTGGGGACGGGCAGGGAGAGAAGATTCCAGACGGAGGGAACAGAATGTGCAGGTGGTAAGAGATACCATGGTGTATTCAAGACCCTGGGATTGATTAGTTCTGTATTACTGGGTTAGTGCATTTTTATTATTTTTACTCTAGACCAGTGGTTCTCACCAGGAGGCAGTTTTGCCCCGTTGGGGACATTTGGCCATGTTTGAAGACGTTTTTGTTTGTCCCAACTGGTGGAGGCAGAGATGCTACTGGCATTTAGTAGGTAGAAGCCAGAGATGCTGCCCAGTATCCCAACCGGCACAGGAGAATCCCCACAACAAAGAATTATGTGACCCCAAATGTTCATAGTTCCAAGGTGGAGAAACCCGGCTCTGGTACATCAGAACCTGGCCTGGTAGAGAAGGTGGTTCCTCAGGTGTTGCCTCTTTGATTTTAGTCAAAGACTCATCCCCCATCCCTGTCCCAAATATCCCCTAATGTTGTCATGGTGCCGACCACTCCCCTCTTAGAACTGAATATTCACGACAGTGACTGAAATGCACATGGGATCTATGACTTGATTCCATCCATCTGAATTGGTCATTAGCAGCCATTTGCACCTTAGCCTGAATCACTTCATAAGATGATTCAGTCATTTAGCAGGGAACACAGCTTTGGATGTGGGGGGTATGGGGGCTGTAAAGTTCTGGAACTGGGTTGCTTGGAGGGCCAGGAAAGCCACATCGGGTTCTGTAGCTAGAGAGGTATAAGTGGTTTTCCCCGCATCACAACTGTTCCGTTGGTCATCTGCTCTTGGCCCAGTACTGATCTAGGTGTGTCGCTGAATCATTTCTCAGGCACCCATCAGTTCCTCCATTTGGTCTATAAGTATTCACTGAGCATCCACTGTGTGCCAGACACCTTGTGAAGTGCTGGACCTCGTGGTTTGGGTATTACCACTCCATTTCACAGATGAGGAAACTGAGGCCCAGAGAGGGGATGCCACTGCTAAAGGCCACAGAACCAGGACTCACATCCAAGGTGCCTTTTAACAGCCAGGTCGCCTTCCCATGGATTGAAGTGGCTGTGTCCCTCTCACCAGCTGGGCTAGGACTTTGGTTTCGGTCTGTGTCTGACAACATTAAGTGGAAGAAACTTGATGGAGTGTAGTATGTAGTACTCATCCCTGCTTGACAGAGTGGTGGAGGAGATGTGCCTTTTCATGCATCAGGAATGTGCGCTAGTGGACGAGGAGCTGGAAAATTAGGCTGCCCATCAGCCCAGGCCACCTCTGCACGCTTCACATTTTAATTTCCAGAGGCTTTCTTTGATTCTTGCTGTTATGTTTGTCCCAGGCAGGGAAGCAAAGAGGAAATGGGTTGCTGTTCTTTGGGCTGCGTGATGAGGCGTTAGTGGGTGGCCCTTATGGGGAGCTTGCGGTGGAGGAGGGACTGTCTGACTTCTTGGTTAGGCTCCAGGTCAGGAAAGCAAAGAGCTGCGAGAGTGGCGATTAGTACGCCTGACTGAGCTGTCCAGAGCCTGAGAACACAGCAGAGGTTCTGCTCTTCCACGTGCCTTGAAAGGAAGCAGAAGGTGCTGGTTCTGGTCAGTAAGGAGGGACAGAGTGACAATATGGGGTCAACATGGACTTTAAATGTAGACCTTCATGGAGTACAAAGTCCAGAGCTACCACTTCCTAGCTCTGTGACCCTGGGCAAGTTACTTAACCTCTCTGGGCCTGTTTCTTAATCGGTTGATTCTAAGAAATAAATATGGTCCTATATGCAAAGGTCTTTCCATCTTCTCTGAAAGGCACACAGAACAGCCTTGTTTGATGATTCCCAAACTTGGGCACAAAGTCGTCCCAGGCAGAAGCTGATGAAAATGCATATGCCTTGGCTCCTGCCACATTCCTGTATGAGTCCAGTGAATGTGGGCCCTGGGAATATGCATTTCAAGGAGCATCCCAGTCATCCTTATTGGGGATAAATAAGCAGAGGAAACAAACCTTTGTGATCTCTTGAATCAATGCATCTCTCCCCTGCCGGCAAAAGAAGCTCACTTGGTGGCTTTATTTGGTTCTCCCTGCTGCCTGGTAAAGTAGATATTTTCACTATCTTCATTTTGTGGATGAGATAAGAGGACCAAAAGGCTTATTTATAACAGTTCCTACATTTACATCAGCTTTCAATGTGTCAGTTCCAATGTTATGAACTCGAACCCAGGGCATAGTAGAGAAATTGTGGGGCTGGGAATTGGGCAGCCTGCCTCTCCCACTAAGTGTCTTGTGGGTCTTGGGCATTTTTACCTCCATGTCCAGCTCTCTTGGCCTCAGTTTCCTAATATGTGAAATTGGAACCACTGACAGGGAATGAACTCAGACTCCTCACTTATTCTTTTTTTTTAACCTCTTTATTGGAGTATAATTGCTTTACAATGGTGTGTTAGTTGCTACTGTATAACAAAGTGAACCAGCTATACGTATACATATATCCCCATATCCCCTCCCTCTTGCGTCTCCCTCCCACCCTCCCTATCCCACCCCTCTAGGTGGTCACAAAGCACCGAGCTGATCTCCCTGTGCTATGTGGCTGCTCCCCACTAGCTATGTATTTTACATTTGGTAGTGTATATATGTCCATGCCACTCTCTCACTTCGTCCCAGCTTACCCTTCCCCCTCCCTATGTTCTCAAGTCCATTTTTGGATGAATTTCTTATTCCCATTTTACAGGGCAGTAAAGTAACTTGTCTGAGGTTTTACAGTTATAAAGTGGGAGAATCCAGGTTTTATTTTTTCCCTGCTGGGCTGGAGGCCTCACTGTGCTGTCGGGAGAAAGCACTGGATTAAAATATAGGTGGAATCGCGTTGAGTATTAGTCTGTCACGTGAGGGTGCAACTGTAGATCTGCATGAAGCAACTCATTATGGGGCCTCACTACATACATAACAAAAAAGCATGTTCAGAGAAGAGCACGGCCCTTAACGATTACTTTGATCTTATCAGAATAAATGGTTCCTTTAGAGCAAAAGGCTCACTCCTTGGAAGAGAAGGGATTATTCCCAGGAGCCTTTGGAAGAAACAGTTTTCTAAGTGGTGCCCTGTATAAAACACATGTGCCTTAATTTGCCTCTCACAGTGACTAGTTGAGTCCCCTCCCCTCAGAGCGGGAGAACCAGCGTCGGGTTTGGTCCTTCTGGAGTACTGTATGTTCACAGAGTGTTTTATAACAGTTAGGTCTGGTACCCTCTGTAACCCCAGGCCTTTCTCAGGGCAGCCCTGCAGCCAGTGGCTGAGACGCAGGACTGGGTTATCATCCAGCTTGGGCACCTCCTGGGTGACCGTGGGCACACCTTTTGCACTGGAGGCCCCGGGTTTCCATCACAAAATGAGGGCATTGCATGCGTGCATTCTGAACCCCCTCCAGAGTCATGCTCCACATTTGAGTTAGCTGTCTTATACTTGGAGCTCCAAGCTGGGCCAACAGGAAAGGGGTGACACATCCCTCAGAGAGCACAACACCACTAAATCAGCCCTGACCTTGGATTCCTGGCCTCCCTTATACCAGAGGCTCTTCAATGTCTGCTGATTCTCCCAAGTGTCTTCTTCCTTCAGCCAGGAAGAAGGAAAGTCTAAGATGGACCAAGCCTGGAGCAGGGGCCTGGGGACTTTGGGGTAACCTACACTGTGAGACGGCTGTGGTCGCATTATAGTCAGATGCACGATGATAATAATAATAGCTAGCATTTATAAAATGTAGATTTTCCTGCCAAAGTTGTAAGCGTGTCACACATTATAACATATCTAATCCTTACAAAATTCAGGAATAGAGGCATTATTATATCCCCATTTTATAGATGGGAACACTGAGGCCTAGAGACCATGAGCAACTATTGAAAGGCCTACACATCAGCGAGTGGAAGAGGAGGGATTTGGACTCAGTCAGGCTGACCCCCAAGACCATGCCCTTACCCTGGGCCACACAGCCTCACTACTGAGCATCTTGTAACTTGGCAGGACAGTTCCATTCTGCCTGCACTCCACTGTGGCTCCAACAGGGATCCAAAAGAAAGCAGAGACATTCTGGGCCACCTTGGATCTGGTACCTTGCTGAGCCGCCAGCATCTCTGACCAGGGGTTCAACTACCCTCCACACACCCAGTCCTGCTGGTTCTCTGCCCTGGCTCCCGGCCCCTCTCTGGACTGGGCAGCTAGGGCCTGGCACTTGGCCTGCCTTCACCGAGTGTCAGAGCCCTGCCAGTACTGTAGCCGGGAGGGCTGCTCCTGTATCCAGGACCCAGCTCTCTGGGGACTCCTCCCTTCAGTTCTCCCAAGGCTGGGCAGTGGCCTCTGCAGCGGTGTTAATAGCTGGCAATGGATGGAATCACAGGGGTACCTTCAGTGCCTTAAATCAAAGGCCTGGGTTTGACAATCCCAATAGTTGGGGAGTAAGAAATGAGATGTGAGGCAAAAGCTCGGTTCTGCTATTAACTCACAGTGTGATCCTGGGAAGGAGACTCAGCTGTCTTGGAGCCTTGGTTTCCCCACCTGTAAAACTGGGGTCAAGAACTTACATTTCATTACTTTATTCATTCAACATCTGTATTGAGTGCCTGCTATTTCCTGGGCATGTTTTAGGCTCTCCTAACTCAGCAGTGAATAACAGCTGAGTAAAGCCAGCCCCACGTTCCTTTTCAGTCCAGGCATTCTATGGGCCTATGAACTTACGGTGGGTGGGTGTGGAGGCGTATATGAGGCAGAGATGCGGAGATGCTTCCTGAGGCTCTGAAACCTCATCTAGGGGTGCAAGGCTCCAAAGGTGTTTCATTTCTGCGTCCTGAGGGAGAAGAGATTGTGCGTGAGTGTGTGTGAATGAGAGAGAGAGAGGAGGGGAGGAGAGAGAGAAGAGACAGTGTGGTGACGGATAGAGGAGGGACAGTAGACGGAAAAGGAGAAAGCAGAAGGAACAGCGAATAGAGGAGGAGGCAACAAAGGGAAGAGGTGAGAAGAGGGATGGATAAACAGAGCCAGAGGGTTCTCTGTTTATGTTCCTGGAGCCCAGATAGACCCACAGAGTGTACCCTCCTGAGCTCCACTCCGCTTCCCTCCGTCTTTCATGGATTCTGGCATAGCTTCTCATCTCCCTCGGCCTCAGAGGCAAAAGGGTCCCGAGACTCGAGTCCGCATTACACTAGGATCCCACCAGCTGTCTGTGTGTCTGTCAGGAAGCTGCCGGCCGCACACTGGTCTGTGGTTTGTTCTCCTCCCCACAGTGCCCACTAGGAAACCTGAAAGTGGAAGGCCCAGCAGTATTCAGATTTTAGAGTGTCCGAGTCCACCTCTTCTTGGGGGCAAGGATGCAAATCGTGGGGGTGATGCCCTCAGATAGAGGGCATGTGCAGAGGGAGAGTGTCATCCTGTATGTACCCCTCCAGGCTAGGGCTCTGGGCTCCTTCCTGACCACACAGAGTACTATGGCCCAGGAATCTACAGCTTCATCCCTTTCAGCACCTCTCCTCCCTCCAGCCCCTCAAGAGGCTCTTGTAAGGGAGAGAGTAAAGATGCTGCTATAGAGAGAAAGCCTACCATACCTCCTTCCTTCCTTTCTTTTTCTCTCCCTCCCTCCCTCCCTCCTTCCCTCCTTCCCTCCTTCCCTCCTTCCCTCCTTCCCTCCCTCCCTCCCTCCCTCCCTCCCTCCCTCCCTCCCTCCCTCCCTCCCTCCCTCCCTCCCTTCCTTCCTCCCTTCTCCTTCTCCTTCTCCTTCTCCTTCTCCTTCTCCTTCTCCTTCTCCTTCTCCTTCTCCTTCTCCTTCCCCCACCCCCCTTCATTGAATTATCAGTACTGTTTGGCAAGTTATGTTTACTTTTTAATTACCCCTAGTTTATGGATGAGATCCCCAAGCACAGAGAGAGGAACTGGCTTACCTGGAGGTACTCAGGAAATCCGTGTTGGACCCTACACACTTCACAATGCTGCCTGATTCCAAAGCCCACAGTCAGGGAAGCCACCACAGAGGAGTGGTTAATTGCATGGGCTGGATTGCCAGAGAGTGTGTGATTTGCAATCAGTGATCAAATCTTTCAGCACTTCATGTTTGTCATTTGTTTTGTTCATCTGTATGATAGGATTGGTGTGAATATCTACCTCCTAATACTGTTGTGAAGGTGACATGAAATAGTTCATTTAGATCACTTAAAGTTCTGGGCACACAGCAAGCCCTCAATTGATATTACCTATTATTACCATCTGACCACAATGAGTGGGAGATTCAAATTAAGATCCTCCAGCAAAGATGTACCTTAAGAGGTCAGAGTTAGGGAAAGCTGGCTCACTCCATCCTGGACTGAATTTAGGGAACTGAAACTTAACACAATGAAAAGTGCTGCTCAGGTGTTCAAAGAAACAACTGCAAAGTTTTGAAGAAAGAAACGAGGGAACAAATATTTGCAGAGAACATCTGTTTGCCAGATGTTCGATGGATCACAGAAGCCCTGGTGAGGAAGGTGATATGATCCTATTTTTTTAGATAAGGAATCTGAGTTTTAGAGAGTTAGAAGGATTTGTCTAAGCTCACATGTCTGCTAAGAAGTCCAGGTGGGATTGTAATCCAGGCTGGCTTCAGAGACACATGCTTGTCAGTCTCCCAGCTGTGGGCCGAGGTTGGCAATTGCGGGAAAGCTGGTGAAGCAATTGACCTTCAATGTCTTAGCAACTCAGCTGAGTACATAGACAGTGTCTCTGGATTGTTATTCTTAAAGAAAACTGGAAAACAGACTCGACCCTTTCACTGCTGAGGATTCTGTAAGGACTTCTTAAATATTGCTGTGCTTATTCTTTGAAATAAAAGGGGAGAAAACTACCCTGTATAATATTCATAAAGTTCATAAAACATTGTGAAGTACCTAGGTCATTTAGGAAGGTGTGATCACTTATGGTTCTAGCAAGGCTAGAGGTTCTAAATTCAGGGGATTTTGATGGAAAACATCAGAGTATATTGGACTAAATATTTGTTATTTGTGTCATGGATTTGTTTCGAAGGAGCCAGTCCAAAGGTACCCTGCTGAGCAGTTCTCTTGTGGTCCTGCTGTAGTATCTCAATTTCAGATCATTCTCGGTTCCTTCTATGTGGAAACACTTCCCAAGGGTTTTCTTTACTGACATAGGTGGCCTTAGGGAACAATCTCAGGTACACTATGAAACACAAGAATCTGAGCGTTCACCTATAAAAATATGAAAGGATAGGACACAGCAAGGGCAGGTTTTGGTGACCAGTAAAGATCTGAAAGAATTTGTCCTTAAATAAGCATACTCAGGTCAGAGCTGGGTAGGGGATGATCCAGAAAACCCTGGAAGCTAAGAGGACAACTGTAGGGCCACAGGGCCTTGTCTTGGAGTTGATAAAGTGGGGAGCGATATTTAGATCTCGGCAAAAGAGATCTGAATGGTGTTTTGGGAGATGGAAGTGAGCTTCAGGTTTGGCCACTGACGCCCGTTCTCTGAACCCTGTATCTTCATTGCTAACGCAGACCCTGGTTGTCCTGGGATGCTCTTTGTTCTAAATGAAATTAGGCTTCAATCTATATGTCACTTCACTTAAACATTCAGGATGGGGGTAGGCAGACTCGCTCTGTGTGTGTCTGCCTGTGAGTGAAACAGACATGTTCTTAGCAGTGTTTTATGAAAACAATAAAGTCCAAAGCCCCAATAACTACAGATTCTCTCTCCTTTTCAGCTAGGTGTCCTTTGGGGATTCAAGCCTTAAGGCGTTGTCTTGCAGTGCATTAGAAACCTGTTAAAAGCCTCTGCCCGTTAGTTAGGGAAGTGATACATAGTGTTTTTGCTTTGTTCCTGAGAAGAAGGGGATTTGCAGGAAGAGAGCGGTGGAAGGAACGCTTAGGAAGCAGCGACATAAGTGTCAAAGCACAAAGGAAGAAAAGAAAGTTCCAGAGAACACTTAGAAGGTTGAGACAGGTCTCGTCTGGTCTGGCTTTCAAAGCCTCTGTACCCTTTTCCAAATTGCCATGAGACACGGAGGTCCTGGTCTATCAGTGCGCATCCGTGACTGTATCCTGAGCCATCTCATCACAGATGGACCACATTTCTTACGTGTGAGATCATCCCCAGTGTCTGACACCTGTCGGGACTGGCTGGTGCTGGAGACTCATGTCTCAGAGAGGTTTGGTGACTTTGCAAGGTCACCCAGCAGGCAGTGGCCCCAATGTCATGAGTCAGAGACACCCAAGGCCTTGTTTATCTTCAGCATGGGGTTTTGCACTTTCTTGCACAGAAAGCTTTTAGAAAACTTTTCCCATCTTCACTTAACAAACATTTGACCACTCCTCATGGCTGCGCTGGGACACCGTCTGCCCAGGAAACTTTCCATGGCTGCCCTTTAAGGTAAAGTTAATCATCGCCTCCTGTGCATTAGTTCTCTGTCGCATGATTCCGGAGCTGTGTTTCTCACTCCCGTGCATTGATGAGCTGAATGCTCATCCCACCAATGTGAGGCCTCACTGAAGCAGGAGGAGACCTGGTCTGATTCCTCCCTGTCTCTTGGCCATCTCATGCTCACAGGCTCCTTGGAGCTGGAGCTCAGTAAATACAAAATAATCCGAACAGAAGAGCCAGGTCAGAACCAAAGCCCTGGGTTGCAGTGTCCTAAGGGTCTGCCATAACCACACATGTGTCCTCCCCAAGACCCTTTCCATCAAAACCCCACACAGAGGACCTCAATGCAGACAGTGAGGGGCAAAGGAGATAAAGTAGCACCCAGTGCTGTGTGTCAACAAAGGGGGACTGCAATGAGTCACGTTTCTAAACAAGGAGTCTTAATGCTGGCTTTATTTACTTTGTCAGGAGTTGGGCAGGGAGGGGGGAAGCAACATAAAAAGTGAAAACCACGTTAGTAAACAAAGGGATGCCACAGTCTGTGGAGTCTGTAAACTTTCATCGGGGAGTGAGACATCATGAAGATAGGCGCGGTGGCCACATGGCTTTGATGCATTTTCCACGGGTTTGTTCCAGTTTTGATTGCAGTCCTGAAAGGATTTAATACATTTCAAAAATGTTCAGAAGACTTGGACTTCTGAGCCCTTCATTTTAGGGATGGGAGGATAGAGGCTCCGGGAGGGGAATGGGTCTGTTCAAAGTCATAGCACATAAGTGAATGGCAGGGTTGGGTCTGGAGCCCTGGACCCCATGTGCCTATTCTAGGGAGACTTATGAGCCAAGTCTAGACCGGAACTCCCAAACCTTCATCATCTCAGGGATATCATCATCATTTTGGCCATATCTGCATTTTCTTTTTTACTTCTTTTTTTCCTTACAGTAATATGTGTGTTGTAAATGGAAACTTTAATATCATGATGATAAATGGAAAACTAGCATCACTTACGAAAATTAGAAGAGGCCGCTATAGAAATGAGTACGATGAAAGCAAAGCAGTGCTATTACATTCTAGCCCCTGGTGCTGGCAGCCAGGGGGATTTGAGCCTGAGGGCTGCTCTCTCTGGCTTGTTAGGGACCTTGTAGCCCCTCACCGATACTTTCTCCTTGAGGTTAGCGGAAGGGCCAAAAGACACTGGAGAGGATATAGCTTTCTCACGTTGTTATTCTCTCTTCATTAATTTGATGAAAATGGACTGCATGCAGTCATCCTCTGCACCAGCATCCGTGCATCTCCCTGCACTTTGGAAAGTTTCCCCTAATATATTAGCAGCAAGAGAGAAGCCTTAGGGGCAAGAGGGCTTTTCTTGTTACCTTCATGATAGCTAATCTGTACTAAGTGCTTACTCTGGGGTTCGTGTTTTACCTACTCTACTTCCTTTGATAGATACGGTCAACTGCCCTATTTAAAGATGGGGAGACTGAGGGTCAGTAACGTGCCCAAGGTCTCATAGAGGCTAACTCACAGTGGACCCAGGGGTCACCTTGGCCGTCTGGCTCCAGGTCCCCATTTTACCATGCTATTCTGATCATAATGGGGGGACAGCTCAGAGGCCCTTTGGAATTGTTTCCGCCAAGGAAGGCCAGAAAGAGCTTCAGCAGGGATATACTACGGGTACCATGAGAAGAGCATTTGCTCAGTTAATACATACTAATGAGCACTTAATATGTGCCAGGCACTGCACTAGGCTCCTGGGGGACACAGCAGTGAACAACACAGGCAAAAATCCTTGCAGCTGTGGAGCTGACTTTCCCGTATGTATGTGTGTACGCATAGGGCAATTAAAAAGAAATAATAAATCATAAATTATGTTTATTAGGCAGGCCACCTGATTTCTTCTTTTGAACTTGCCCTTTATGCATTAGTTTGGCCTACTTGGGCATATTTCTGTCTGTCAGTTTCTGAATCTGTAAAACAAAGGGTAGACAAGATGTTCAGTTTCGAGGCTCTGAGATTCTGGGCGGGTTTGTGCTTCCCCTTTGCTGCTGAACCCAGGAAGGGAGTGGCTGGTGATTCCTTGAGCTTTCGCTTGGGGTTGGGTCCTAGGAGCCACAATGACTGGCATCTGCCTCTGGTGGGAAGTGGGGCCCTGAAAATCAGTCCTGACTGGTCATGAGCAGGGTCTGCGGACATGATTTCACTAGGAGGATAAATTTAAAAATCAATTATAAACGTTCTGTAGTCTTCCTCATGTCTTCTCATAAAGCAGCTTTTCTTTGGTGGGGGGAGGGTAAGCCTACCATTTATTGAGAGCTCATGTCTATGCCTGATGCTTTATTAAGCACTTTACATGCATTATCGTAATGAAGCTCACAGCAGCTCTGTCTTAAATTAGGTTCCTCTAGAAGCAGACCCTGGGACAAGGAGATGAGTGCAAGTAATGTATTTGGCAGTTGGTCCCAGTAAGCCCCAATAGGGCAAATGAGGCAGGCCTAGGCAGGGAGCCAGTGAAGGGTGTATAGCTGAGCAGGGGGCTCCTGTGGGCATCAGGGACTCAGTCCCACTGAGGAACTCTGGGCGACAGTCTGGAACATGCCATGGACCATCCCAAGCTGGGGCATTTATTCCCCACCTCCCATCTGTCATTGGCTAAGGGCTATGACATTGAGGGATGGGGGGAAACAGGTGGAGGACATTAAAACTCCTTGGCATTTCTGGCCTCTTCACGAGGGTTAGGAAGGGCCTGGGTGGAGTGCAGGTACCTACAGGAGAAATTGCTATTGCCTGTACAGGGTAGGTGTGTCCCAGGGAGGATGTGGGTAAGGCACAGATGGTGTTGGCTACACACCCTGCCAAGTTAGCACCGTCACTAACTCACTCAGAGTTGAGGACACTGAGGCTCAGAAAGGGGAAGTGTCGAAGACAGGACCAGTGATGGAATTGCAGGGCCCATCCAAGATGAGAACATGGGGCACCTTGTTCACAAATTATTAATACTTTCAAGGTGGTGACAGCGAAGCCTTAACTAAGCCCTGTGTGACCTCACAAGTCATACACCAGGAGCTGGCTCTGGTCAAGGATCTCAGGGGTATAAGTGACACCTCTGAAGCCACTGGTGTGCCTGTCACCACCCGTTGTCTTTTTAACGTCAACACTCAATGGCTTCCAGTGCAGGTCAGAGTAGATTCTATGGGAAAGGAGCCTGGATTTTGTTGGAGAAGCCTGCTCCATTTTTTTCTCAGGCAAATCCTTTCCTCTCCATGGGCCTCAGTTGGCTCATTTGTTTAAAAAAAAAAAAAAAAAGGTAATCCTGTTGCCTCTGGGATGGAGGGATTACTTCCCCTGCAGCTCTTTCACCCTCATCTAGGAGAGGAGAGCTCTCTCATATCTGTTCCTGCTTTTGGGTCAGTGACCTCAGGGTCAGGATTTCTCATCTTAAAAATGCATCGCCTGCCACAGAGCACGTTCCGAAAAGAGCATTGATCTGGGGGGTCAGAAGGGCAGGCCCTAGTCCCCGTCCAGACGTTTATTGTACAGTGACCTTGGCCAAGACACTTCACCTCTTCCAACCTCAGTGTTGCTAACTCTGTATTATCTCCCAGGGATCATCCAGTGGTGCTTTCCTCTGCTAAATAGCCAATATTATCGAGATTAGCCAGCCACCTCAGGTAGTACATGCAGCTGCAGGAGGGACAATAAGAGGAGTGAATACGGTGAGGACCATAGACTTAGGTTGTGTGGGTCTGAATGCTACCTCTGCTGTTGAAATCCCCTGTGATCTTTGCTTAGCGTCATATCTCTGACCCAAATGTGTATGTATGTATGTGTGTGTGTATATACAGATATCTGCATCCATATGCACACACATACACAAATATCTATGAATACGTAATGGGTTGTAACAACTGTCTTGAAAGGTGGTTGTGAGGATTACGTGGGAAAGCGCGTGAAGGGGTTGGTGGGTGGTAATGCTTCGCATTGTGGCAAGGGGCGGAGGGTGTATTAAGGTCGTTTTGCGTCTCTCTTTCCTTGCTGCTTTGGAAAGCAGTTGTGCAAATATTTTTAAAACATCTAGTCCAGATCCCAGGGGGAGGACTGGGGTTGGCGGCGTGAACACAGCCTAAGGGGGCTAGTGCGCCACAGCTAGCCGGGAGGGAGTCCGGGAAAAAGTCTGGACCTGCCTAAGAGGCAACAGACCATTGTTTCGGGGTGCGCGAGGAGAGGGGATTCAGAGCGCTGCCTAAATGAGCTCCAGAGACGGGCGCGAGCCGCGGCTATCAGCGCGGACCCCAGAGACGGGCATGAGACGCTAAAGCTGCTGCTTCCGCCACCGAGAAGCCTGTGTGCGAGCACAGGTCACTATCCACACCTCCCCTCCAAGGAGCCTGTGCAGCCCGCCACTGCCAGGGTCCCATGATCCAGGGACAACTTCCCCGGGAGAACACATGGCGCGCCTCAGGCTGGTGCAACGTCATGCTGGCCTCTGCCGCCGCAGGCTCACCACGCACTCCATACCCCTCCCTCCCGCAGCCTGAGTGAGCCAGGGCCCCCAAATCGGCTGCTACTTTAACCACGTCCTGTCTGAGCAAAGAACAGATGCCCTCAGGCAACCTACATGCAGAGGCAGGGCCAAATCCAAAGCTGAACCCCAGGAGCTGTGCGAACAGAAGAGAAAGGGAAATCTCTCGCAGCAGCCTCAGGAGCAGCAGATTAAATCTCCACAAACAACTTGATGTACCCTGCATCTCTGGAATACCTGAATAGGCAACAAATCATCCCAGAATTGACGGGGTGGACTTTGGAAGCAACTGTAGACTTGGGGTTTGCTTTCCACATCTAATTTGTTTCTGGTTTTATGTTTATCTTAGTTTAGTTTTAGGGCTTATTATCATTGGTAGATTTGTTTAGTGATTTGGTTGCTCTCTTCCTTTTATATATATATTTTTTTTTTTCTCCTTTTTGTGAGTATGTATGTGTATGCTTCTTTGTGTGATTTTCTCTGTATAGGTTTGCTTTTACCATTTATCCTAGGGTTCTGTCTGTCCTTTTTCTTTGTTTTTTTTTTTGTACAGGTTTTAGTGCTTGTTATCATTGGTGGATTTTTTTGGTTTAGTTGCTCTCTTCATTCTTTCTTTTTTTTTAAATAACTTAAAAAATTTTTAATAATATATATATTTATTTTAATAACTTTATTTTATTTATTTATTTATTTATTTATTTATTTTTTTTCCTCCCTTTTCTTCTGAGCTGTGTGGCTGACAGGGTCATGGTGCTCCATCCGGGTGCCAGGCCTGAGCCTCTGAGGTGGGAGAGCTGAGTTCAGGACATTGGTCCACCAGAGACCTCCTGGCCCTACGTAATATCAGATGGCGAAAGCTCTCGCAGAGATCTCCATCTCAATGCTAAGACCCAGATCCACTCAATGATCAGCAAGCCTGTGCCAAACTAGCAAGGCAGGAACACAGCCCCACCCATTAGCAGAAAGGCTCCTTAAAATCATACTAAGTTCACAGACACCCCAAAACACACCACCAGATGTGGTCCTGCCCACCAGAAAGACAAGATCCAGCCTCATACACCAGAATACAGGCACCAGGGGCCTTCACCAGGAAGCCTACACGACCCACTGAACCAAACTTACCCACTGGCAGAGACACCAAAAACAACGGGAAGTATGAACCTACAGCCTGTGAAAAGGAGACCCCAAACACAGTAAGTTAAGCAAAATGAGAAGACAGAGAAACACACAGCAGATGAAGGAGCAAGGTAAAAACCCACCAGACCAAATAAATGAAGAGGAAATAGGCAGTCTGCCGGAAAAAGAATTCGGAGTAATGATAGTAAAGATGATCCAGAATCTTGGAAATAGAATGGAGAAAATACAAGAAATGTTTAACAAGGACCTAGAAGAACTAAAGAGCAAACAAACAATGATCAACAACACAATAAATGAAATTTAAAATACTCTAGATGGAGTCAATAGCAGAATAACTGAGGCAGAAGAACAGATAAGTGACCTTGAAGATAAAATAGTGGAAATAACTACTGCAGAGCAGAATAAAGAAAAAAGAATGAAAAGAATTGAAGAGAGTCTCAGAGACCTCTGGGACATTAAACTCACCAACATTCTAATTATAGGGGTCGCAGAAGAGGAAGAGAAAAAAAAAAAGGGACTGAGAAAATATTTGAAGAGATTATAGTTGAAAACTTCCCTAATATGTGAAAGGAAAGAGTTAAGTCCAAGAAGCACAGAGAGTCTCATATAGGATAAATACAAGGAGAAACATGCCAAGAAACATATTAATCAAACTATAAAAAATTAAATACAAAGAAAAAATATTGAAAGCAGCAAGGGAAAAGTGACAAATAGCATAAAAGGGAATCCCCATAAGGTTAACAGCTGATCTTTCAGCAGAAGCTCTGCAAGCCAGAAGGGAGAGGCAGGACATATTTAAAGTGATGAAAGGGAAAGACCTACAACCAAGATTACTCTACCTAGCAAGGATCTCATTCAGATTCAACACAGAAATTAAAACCTTTACAGACAAGGAGAAGCTAAGAGAATTCAGCACCACCAAACCAGCTTTACAACAAATTCTAAAGGAACTTCTCTGGGCAGGAAACACAAGAGAAGGAAAAGACCTACAGTAACAAACTCCAAGCAATTAAGAAAATGGTAATAAGAACAAACATATCAATAACTACCATAAATGTAAATGGATTAAATGCTCCAACCAAAAGACATAGACTGGCTGAATGTATACAGAAACAAGACCCGTATATATGTTGTCTACAAGAGACCCACATCAGACCTAGGGACACATACAGACTGAAAGTGAAGGGATAGAAAAAGATATTCCATGCAAATGGAAATCAAAAGAAAGCTGAAGTAGCAGTTCTCATAACAGACAAAATAGACTTTAAAATAAAGACTGTTACAAGAGACAAAGAAGGACACTACATAATGATCAAGGGATCAATCCAAGAAGAAGATATAACAATTGTAAATATTTGTGCACCCAATATAGGAGCACCTCAATACATAAGGCAAATGCTAACAGCCATAAAAGGGGAAATCAACAGTAATACAATAATAGTAGGGGACTTTAACACCCCACTTTCACCAATGGACAGATCATCCAAAATGAAAATAAGTAAGGAAACACAAGCTTTAAGTGATATATTAAATAAGATGGACTTAATTGATATTTATAGGACATTCCATCCAAAAACAACAGAATACACTTTCTTCGCAAGTGCTCATGGAACATTCTCCAGGATAGATCATGTCTTGTGTCACAAATCAAGCCTCGGTAAATTTAAGAACATTGAAATCGTATCAAGTATCTTTTCCGACCACAATGCTATGAGACTAGATATCAATTACAGGAAAAAAAACTGTAAAGAATACAAACACATGGAGGCTAAACCATATACTACTTAATAACCAAGAGATCACTGAAGAAATCAAAGAGGAAATCAAAAAATACCTAGAAACAAATGACAATGAAAACACGATGACCCTAAACCTATGGAATGCAGCAAAAGCAGTTCTAGGAAGTAAGTTTATAGCAATACAGTCCTACCTGAAGAAATAAGAAACATCTCAAATAAACAACCTAACCTTACACCTAAACCAATTAGAGACAGAAGAATAAAGAAACCCCAAAGTTAGCATAAGGAAAGAAATCATAAAGATTAGATCAGAAATAAATGAAAAAGAAATGAAGGAAACAGTAGCAAAGATCAATAAAACTAAAAGCTGGTTCTTTGAGAAGATTAACAAAATTCATAAACCATTAGCCAGACTCATCAAGAAAAAAAGGGAGAAGTCTCAGATCAACAGAATTAGAAATGAAAAAGGAGAAGTAACAGGTGACCCTGCAGAAATACAAAGCATCATGAAAGATTACTACAAGCAACTATATGCCAATGAAATGGACAACCTGGAAGAAATGGACAAATTCTTACAAAAGCACAACCTTCTGAAACTGAACCAGGAAGAAATAGAACATATAAACCGAGCAATCACAAGCACTGAAATTGAAACTGTGATTAAAAATCTTCCAACAAAGATAAGCCCAGGACCATATGGATTCACAGGCAAATTCTATCAAACATTTAGAGAAGCGCTAACACCTATCCTTCTCAAACTCTTCCAAAATATAGCAGAGGGAGGAACACTGTCAATCTCATTCTACAAGGCCACCATCACCCTAATACCAAAACCAGAGGGAAAAAAAAAAAACAAAAACTACAGGCCAGTATACTGATGAACATAGATGCAAAAATCCTCAACAAAATACTAGGAAACAGAATTCAACAGCACATTGAAAGGATCATACACCATGATCAAGTGGGATTTATCCCAGCAATGCAAGGATTCTTCAGTATATGCAAATCAGTGTGATAAACCATGTTAACAAATTGAAGGAGAAAAAACTATATGATCCTCTCAATAGATGCAGAAAAAGCTTTCGACAAAATTCAACAGCTATTTATGGTTAAAAAAAAAAAAAAAAAAAAACTCCCCAGAAAGTAGGCATAGGGGGAACTTACCTCAACATGATAAAGGGCATATATGACAGAGCCACAGCCCACATCGTTCTCAATGCTGAAAAACTGAAACCATTTCCACTAAGATCAGGAACAAGGCAAGGTTGTCCAATCTCCCCACTATTATTCAACATAGTTTTGGAAGTTTTAGCCACAGCAATCAGAGAAGAAAAAGAAATAAAAGGAATACAAATTGGAAAGGAAGAAGTAAAACTGTCACTGTGTGCAGATGACATGATGCTATACATACAGAACCCTAAAGATGCAACCAGAAAACTACTAGAGCTAATCAATGAATATAGTAAAGTAGAAGGATACAAAATTGATGCACAGAAATCTCTTGCATTCCTATACATTAATGATGAGAAATCTGAAGGAGAAATTAAGGAAACACCCCCATTTACCACTGCAACAAAAAGAGTAAAATACCTAGGAATAAACCTACCTAGGGAGACAAAAGACCTGTATGCAGAAAACTATAAGACACTGATGAAAGAAATTAAAGATGATACAAACAGATGGAGAGATATACCATGTTCGTGGATTGGAAGAACCAACATTGTGAAAATGGCTATAGTACCCAAAGCTATCTACAGATTCGATGCAATCCCTACCAAACTACCACTGGCATTTTTCACAGAACTAGAACAAAAAATTTCACTAGTTGTGTGGAAACACAAAAGACCCCAAATAGCCAAAGCAATCTTGAGAAAGAAGAATGGAGCTGGAGGAGTCAGGTTCCCTGACTTCAGACTATACTACAAAGCTACAGTAATCAAGACAGTATGGTACTGGCACAACAACAGCAATATAGATCAGTGGAACAGGATAGAAAGCCCAGAGGTAAACCCACACACATATGGTTACCTTATCTTTGACAAAGGAGGCAAGAATATACAATGGAGAAAAGACAGCCTCTTCAATAAGTGGTGCTGGGAAAATTGGACAGCTTCTCATAAAAGAATGAAATTAGAACACTCCCTAATACCTCACACAAAAATAAAGTCAAAATAGATTAAAGACCTAAATGTAATGCCAGATACTGTAAAACTCTTAGAGGAAAATATAGGCAGAATACTCTATGACATAAATCACAGCAAGATCTTTTTTGACCCACCTCCTAGAGAAATGGAAATAAAAACAAAATGAACAAATGGGACCTAATGAAACTTAAAAGCTTTTGCACAGCAAAGGAAACCATAAACATGACAAAAAGTCAACCCTCAGAATGGGAGAAAATATTTCCAAATGAAGCAGCTGACAACGGATTAATCTCCAAAATATACAAGCAGCTCATGCAGCTCAATATCGAAAAAACAAGCAACCCAATCCAAAAATGGACAGAAGGCCTAAGTAGATATTTCTCCAAAGAAGATATCCAGATTGCCAACAAAAACATGAAAGGATGCTTAACATCACTAATCATTAGAGAAGTGCAAATCAAAACTACAATGGGGCTTCCCTGGTGGCGCAGTGGTTGAGAGTCCGCCTGCCGATGCAGGGGACACGGGTTTGTGCCCCGGTCTGGGAAGTTCCCACATGCCACGGAGCGGCTGGGCCCGTGAGCCATGGCCGCTGAGCCTGTGTGTCTGGAGCCTGTGCTCCGCAACAGGAGAGGCCACAACAGTGAAAGGCCCGTGTACCTCAAAAAAAAAAAAAAAACACAAACTACAATGAAGTATCACCTCACACCAGTCAGAATGGCCATCATCAAAAAATCTACAAACAATATATGCTGGAGAGGGTGTGGAGAAAAGGGAACCCTCTTGAAGTATTGGTGGGAATGTAAATTGATACAGCCACTATGGAGAACAGTATGGAGGTTGCTTAAAAAACTAAAAAAAAAACTACCATATGAGCCAGCAATCCCACTACTGGCTATATACCCTGAGAAAACCGTAATTCAAAAAGTGTCATGCACCACAATGCTCATTGAAGCTCTACAATAGCTTTACAATAGCCAGGACATGGAAGCAACGTAAGTGTCCATCGACAGATGAATGGATAAAGATGTGGCACATATATACAATGGAATATTACTCAGCCATAAATAGAAATTAAACTGAGTTCTTTTTAGTGAGGGGGATGGACCTAGAGACTGTCATAGAGAATTAAGTAAGTCAGAAAGAGAAAAACAAATACTATATGCTAACACATATATATGGAATCTAAGAAAAAAGAAAATGGTCATGAAGAACCTAGGGGCAAGATAGGAATAAAGATGCAGAATTACTAGAGAATGGACTTGTGGACATGGGGAGGGGGAAGGGTAAGCTGGGACAAAGTGAGAGAGTGGCATGGACTTATATATACTACCAAATGTAAAATAGATAGCTAGTGGGAAGCAGCCGCATAGCACAGGGAGATCAGCTCGGTGCTTTGTGACCGCCTAGAGGGGTGGGATAGGGAGGGTGGCAGGGAGACACAAGAGGGAGGGGGTATGGGGATATACGCGTACTTATAGGTGATTCACTTTGTTATACAGTAGCAACTAAGAGAAATTGTAAAGCAATTATACTGCAATAAAGGTTAAAAAAAAAATCTGGTCCAGCTTTAAGATGGAACAGACCGTGGCCCCACTAGTCTGGGAGTTCCCCAGTGGAAAATCCCGCTGGCACCTCTCGCGGGACTCAACAGCGAGAAGGGGCTCAGCGCACATTATCAGATGAAAGATGGACTCTACCACCTCTTCAGCTGTTTCCCTTTGTCCCCATCTTCACTTCCTCCCTCTCTTCCCAACACTGTCCTGTTCTCCTTCCTGACTCCTTCCCTTCCTTTTTCCCCCCAAACGTATTCTCCTTGCTCATCTTCTTATTCAGTTCCCTGTTGGCTGGGAAAGCACCTCTGCAGTGTACCAAGTGCTCTTCTCTGGAAGGAAACCCCTGAAGTCAGGAAGATTCCAGAGGCCAGGCAGTAAGCCAGGGCTGGCCAGCATGCTTCCAGATCCCCCTGAGTCCAGAAAGTGCTCCGGGGCAAGAGGAGCCACGTTCCCATTCCTCCTCATTAGCTGCCGTAGCACTTTAGCAAGTGCCTTCACCTCGTGGAAGCCCAGTCTCCTCCCTGTAAAATGGGCTTGCTTATAGCTCCCTGGAGAATGTTCTGAGGATCAACTGAATTCGCTGTGTGACGATGCTGAGCATCATGTGTGGCCGTCAGAAGAGCGTGCAGAGGATTAGCAGCGTGTTATTTCTGCTCCGGACTCTCCAGCCCCTGCATCCAGGGTGCTGCTCTGGCTTTCCAGCCAAGCTGCCTGCACAGTACATGGAGTCAGAGCCTCACAGGAATGTCACCAGGGCCACCGGGGGCCCGGCATCAGCGGGTCTCTCTTTCTGCCTCATGTGAGTCTTTCTCTTTCAAGGACATCAGCCTGTGGGCTGAAGTAGGAATTTTTCCCCCCTTAACAGAATCAGAAAGCATTGAGTGGATGGACAGGCAGGGAACAGAGACTGTTCTGTTCTTCTTTGCTCCACGATGGCCTGTCAGTCATGCTAGGAAAGAGGAAACAGCTTTCAGAGACTGTGGGGGAGAGGATTTGCTCTTCCTCCTTGGGTACAAAACCAGGCCTCTTGGAGGACAGATCCAGAGATATTCCCATGGCAGAGAGGGGCTTTTCCTGATGTTGGTTATATGAGGACATAAATGAGTGCTTGGGTATATCCTTAGGCTGGATGTGGTCCTAGCTGTAGGTGTGTGCACGCCTGAGCACATCTGTGAATTTCTACCCATGAATGTGGCCATCTGCACCTACGTGTAAAGATACCAGTGCACGTACATGTGAGTTTGGATATGCACGATAGAGCATGCACGGCAGTGTGCAAGTGGGGTGAACACACGGTGAGAGTGTGCATGTGTGAGGATCCTGCATACGCCTGTGGTTGCTCTGTTGTCAGTGTGCACATATGTATGTGGATATGTACATGGAGATGCCTGTTTACGTGTGTCGGGGGATGCATGAATGTGCGTGCACGCACAGCTACTCGCGATGCTAGTGTAAGGAAGGGAGTAGTTTTGAAAGATGTACATGTGAGTCTACATGCAGCCACACATATTCTGTAGCATTGGTGTCTGTATCATAAATGCTTCGATCCGTGTATTCATGCATGTGCATGAGAAAATGACTGCGTGTGAACATGTGTATTTGTGTGTGCAGGGAGATGTGGATGCCTTCCAGGAAGTAATGTAGACATTCGTGAGGAGGTGCACATGTCTGTGAGCACACTTGTGCTTTGGGAGCACAGACAGATGAATGTGTATGCTCACCTGCTGGGCATCTCTGCAGGTACTTTGAGGTTGTGCAAACTTGACTTCCTGCTTGCCTCTAACTCCCCTGGGCTAATTCCCTTATATATTCTCTAGAGATGATTTCTCTAACTTTGTCCTCACTTCCAGTGCCAGCACACTGCCTGGTTGCCCCTGTGGTGGGCACACCTGCCAATCACAAGAACATTCTGGTAACATGTTTTTGTCTAGTGTATTCCACATCACTCTGTGGGCAAGAACCTGGGTGGTGATGATGGTGGTAGGAGTTAAACCACCAAGTGGTCATTAAAGAGCAAAATTCAGAAAAGATAAAAAGCCTGTCAGGAAGGTGTATGGGATGAGTGCATGGGACACCACGTTGGGGGTGCCCTCTGCTCCCCGTTTCCATTTGTAACTATCATGCCATAGAACTGATGCCTATGGATGAGAGTCCCCATGAGACCATGAAGTGGGAGACATGGTCCTCTATGTTCTCTGGTAGCAGTAAGATACAGAATAGGGTCCAAGAACCTTTCCCACTAATGACATTCTCTAGTAAATCCTCTGAACAGCCTCTGAAGATGGCATGGCTGTTCCCATTTTACAGGTGAGAAAAGTGAGGTTCGGAAAGGGAAGCAGGTCATTGGTGGAGCCAGGAGGCCACTTAGAATCTGGCAGATGGAATATAAGAGTCTGTCCTTGAGTTCAAGAGGCTGGATTCTTACCGACCCAATCCCTGATTTACTAGGTAATCTGGGACCACCCCCTGTCCTCTCTGAGTTTCAGTTTTCTTGACTCTAACTGAGAAGTGGAGATTCAGGAAAATGATGCCTAAAAACTCCAGCACAGGGCCTGGCATGGCAAAGGCTGAGTGGGCTGCATTGGCTCAGTCTAAGTGTACTTTCTGTGGTTCCGGATGTGGAGCCGGCAGGTGGTGTGAGGGTGGGGGAGGTGTGACACTTCCGAGATCACGGTTCCTAATCCCATGCCCCAAGGATATTCCAGGTGGTAACCAGAGTGCCCTGAAGGGGTAATTGGACAGATGTGATTCTTATTCTCCAGAAATTTACAATCAAAGACAAGCCCCGGAGCCTCAGAGCACACAATCCCCAAACTCCACATTAACTGGCATAAAAACAATGAATCTGTGTAGCACAGAAGAGTTGGTGGGAGAAGCAGCACACTCTGTTACAAACCTCACTGAGCAAGTGCTGGTGCCAGGTCTTGTGCTGACACATTATCTCAACGCTGCACACATGTGGATTTATTATGATTTGTAAGCCATAGCGATGTTGGGAGGATGAAATGAGATGAAACATGCAAACAGCTAGGAACAGAGCTTTAGCACACCATAAGCACTTAATAAGTGTCAATCATTCCAGTCTTTCAGGATAAGTGGCTACGTTATAGCAGGTGCTGTTCTAGGCGCTGGGACGCAGGGATGAAGAAGACAGTACAGTCTGTGCCTTCCTGGAACTCACACTCCAGTGATTATTATGACATTATTCCCCCCAGTTTATGAGGAAAATGAGACCTTGGGAAGTTAGGTGACTTCTGCAAGGTTACTCAACAAATAAAGAGAGTGGCAGGGGTGAGAACCCAGGTGGCTGGTTTCAAAGACCAACCCCTGCCCCTGTGCCGTATTAGGGAAGCTGATAAATAAGGAGCAGTCAGAGCCAGGGAGCTGGGGTATTAACACGGGGGAAGGAATTGTGGCCTTTCTCATTGAGCCTCTTGGTTTCAGTTTTCCAGACATCTTCCATCAGGTTGAATAGTATTAATCATAACTATGAATTTGGCACAGACAACAGTTTATTCAAAGTATCTTCTCATGAGTTTCTCCCTTTACTTATTCCAGTCTTCTAGTGAAGGTATCGGGGGGAGGGATCAGTCCTCCCATGTGACAGGTGAGGGGGCTGAGGTCTCACCTAGGGTCACAGAGGCAAGATGAGAGTGGAATTTGTCTTTCCTGACTGCTAGCGTTGCAATATGGGAACCACATTCTGTCCACTTACCGGGGAGCCTAGAACTTAAATAAAAAGGTGTCCAGCAATGGGTCACAGGAGTCCTTGGGCCTGAGCCTGTCGGAGAAAATGCATGATTTGCCATCATTAAGGCCTCACTGTCCTGGTCCAGAAGGATTTTGGACATCCCGAGCCTTTTTCTCCTTCTGCTCTGACGTAGTCAGAAAATCAAGAGGGTCCTTTCACCTTCCCCATCCCCAGCCCGGCATCCTCTTATCCTCCCTTTCCTGCCACAGGGCACCATCTGTAGCAGGTTTAAATTGGACTGAATGGTGTGGAATTGCAAGTCAAAAGGATCCTGTGATCATTCTGCCGACGGCCCGGGGCTCTGTGCTCTGCCGCCTTATAAATAAGAGTAACGGAGTAAAGGCTGAATGACAATCAAGGCTGCTGTGAACGCACCGAACAGGCACGGGGCTTATTTAAGGAATATAGAGGCAGATCATGCTCCCGAAGCTATGCCGTCAGAGCCAGTCAGTACCTACTCACTCTTTCAAATCAGGGCCGCCGAGATCTTGATTAGGAGGAAGAGAGGCTGGGGGGATATGGTAGGATCCCGAACTCTGGGAAGTTTTCAGAATCCATTTGTCCTGTTCTACACATGCCCACTGAGAACCTATTCTGAGCTAGGTTTTAGGGAGAGAGAAGGCATTAAGGGAGTCTAAGCCTTCTTAAAGAAGCTGGGAGACTTGGGGAGCAGAGGGGTAGGTGAACTGTGAAATAACTAAATTGATAATTATAATACAATGTGATAAACACAGCAGTGAAAGGAAGCAGAGAGCAGGGGCCCCAACGCAGCTCTGGAGGGAGAGAGGCTTCGTGAAGGAGGAGACGTCTGAGTTGTTCTTCCGATTAGCTATTGCTGTGCAACAAACACCCCTGAAACTTAGTGCTTAGAGCAGTTTTTAAGCTCATAATTTTGTGGGCTGGGAGTTTAGGCTGAGCTTAGGTGGGCACTTCTTCTGCTGGTGTTGGAAGATATCCTCCGGGCTCTCTCATGTTCTTGTGGTCAGCTGGAAGTTCTGCTGGGAGCTGGATGATCCTGGATGGATTCTCTGGCGTGTCTGGTGGTTAGCAGCAGGCTTCGTCTGGGGTGCTGTGGGCAAATGGGCCATGTTTCTCATCATTCAGCAGGCTAGCCTGGGCTTCTTGCCGTGGACGTTTCAGAGTTTTCAAGAGCAGCAAGAGAAAGCAAGACCCTGGTTCACAAACACTTTTCAAGCTTGTGTCATTTTTGGCGTTGCCCCTTGGGCCAAAGAAAGTCATGTAGCCGACTCTGATTCAAAGGGAGAAGAAACAGACTCGTCTCTTGATGGGAGGAGTGGAGATCTGCACTGTCGCATTACACTGGTGTGGAGGTAAGGAGGAGAAGAATCGTTGATGGTTTAGTTTACTTACAGCTGAATTCTGAAGATTAGGCAAGCAAAAAACAGTGAGAAGAACAGCCTAGGGAGAGAGAACAGTGTGAACAAGAGCATGGAGGTACGCTTCTAAAGGCAGGGAGACGGGGAGGGAGTGACACAACTGGAGACACAGACAAGGCACAGGAGGGCCACTGTCATGATTTGACCTTAAAATGCCATAGGATCCTGGTTGGTCCTGTTTTGATAGATGCTGCAGAGGCTATAGAGTGTGAAGAGGGCGAGGGTGGGGGACAGGTGGACCCCTATGCTCTTAGGATAAGGGACTTTACCTGGTTTCTTCTACTTCTGGGTCTCCATCTCTCTAAGTACCTTTGGCACCCTCTGTGCCTTAACATAACCATCTGTGAATTGGACCAGGGAGTCTCACCCTCTTGGACCTCTATATTACTCTTGTATCAGCCTGTATTTATCAAGCAGCTGTTATTGCAAAAAATGCTGAGCTACCATGAGGGGGTCAGAGGAGACAATAGGGATTCCTGGCTCAAAAGGATCTCATGATCTAGCAAAGGAAATGAGAATCATGGACAGGTGAGGTTGGTGAATCATGAGAGGGAGTAGAAACCTGGCGGAGGAGTTCAGAGCTCAGAGGAGGGAGAGGGCATTTTGGGGAGGGCTCTTCAGAGGGGTCGGTTCAGCTGAGTTTTGTGGGGCAGGTAATGTCTGTGTGCAGAAGAAGAGATTAGAGTGTCCCAGGAAGGAGGCAGCATGAACCAAGATTGGGACGTGCGGCTGTGCTTGGGGCCTGTGGGCTGTGGCTTGGAGCACAGAGACAGTGGGCTTAGTCCAGAGCATGGCCCTGGAATGAATCCATCATGTGAAGGCATTCCTCGTGGTCCAGGCCCTCACCCCTTGCTGCAAACAGCTGGTAGTCAGTGGCAGAGGTGTTCACTCTCTTCATCTGTTCGTTGCTGGGTTCTAAGGTGTCGCTTTTCCTCTCTCAGCACCCACAGCACTGCACGGTGCCATGCTCTCCTGACTCATCACATTTTGTGACCTGTCAGGTCGCCATCCAAGCATGTGACACTCCCACGTGGAACCCTGTGGGCTGAGGTGAAGGTGCTGGCGGTTGACAAGTCAGACTCAGCCACAGACATAAGGAGCCTTCCTGGTAGCATCTTCAGGAGGGGCTGAGGGAGACCTGGAGTTATGAGGGAATTCTACACACTCCCCCCTTGCTGCAAAATCCCTTTTAGGCATCAGAGAGTTTCCACATCTCACCTCTGTCCTGGTCCCTGTACATTCGTGTCTCCTCCCCCTCACCCCACCCCTGTGGTAAATCCTTGTTTCTGGAACCCCTGTAATCCGTGAATGGCACTGGATTATGAAGCTGTGTGTCCTTGGGCAAATTGCTATCTCTCTCTGGTCCTCATGTTCCCAGACAGTACAGTGATAGACTAGATCATTGATCACCATACCTTTACACTCTTTTCCTGTTGTGATTTTCCGTGATTCCAAGTCAGAGCCAATAGGAGTGACTTAAAAAGCGTGGAGGGCACTGAGAACCAGACAGAAGGGCCTTGAAGACTTTCCAAGTGAAACAGGAAGTTTTATCTCTGTGACCTCTGCCTCCTTTTTCTCTATATTTGATACCGTGTCATCCTCCACTGCTCTCAAAACAACCTGATTGTTCTTGTCTTGCCAGTGGCGAGTTAGAAAAAGAGCGTAGAGAAGGCAGACAACTTACAGGGAATGTGCATATGCTAAATGCTGCGCTGGCTCCTCCAAACGCTTTATCTCCCTTAATTCTCACAAGATCACAAGGCATTGCTTTCATGATTCCCATTTCCCATGTGAGGCAAGTGAAGCTTAGAGAGGTGAACTTAATTTGTGAAAGGTCACCCAGTGAAATATAGGAAGGAGCAAAGTGGTCCTAAAAAAAAAAACTTCTCTCACTGTAAGACAGAATGCTTCCTATTTCTCTTTCCCAGGGGAGATTTGCATCTTAAAAAAAAAAAAGGGCACACCACTTAACCCTGGCAAATGACTTTATAAGAAGGGATGTATAGACAGAGCATCTGACTCACCCAGGTGGATGCCTGCCTGGGTATTTTTATCACACCTGCAGTGTGGACTTGAGCCCTCAGTCTGTTTACTCCTTTTCTCAGCCCTAATCCAGAAAACACTGGATTTGGAATCAGGAAACCAGAGCTTGAATTCATGCTCTGCCCCTTGCTTAGATGGGAGATCTTGGGAAAGTCCAGTCACCCTTTGGGGCCTCAGATATCTCAGGTGAAAAATGGGCATTCTTCTACCTACTGTATCCATGTGGGCTTCTCATGAGGGCTACCAAGGCAGTGAATGAAAGCTCTGAGCTTACTGCCTGGCACACAAGTAGGCACTGGTGAAAGACCCTGTCTTCCTTCTGCATCACTTTGTGGAATGGCGGAGAGGGGCGGAGAGAAGAACTCATTGACTGTTTGGATGTAATTTTTTTAAAAAAAGGAAAAAAGAAAAGAAACAGCAAACCCACAAAGAAACCAAGGGTGCATAGCGAAAGCTAAATGACAAAGAAAAACAGGCAAAAAAATGCAACAAGGAGGGAGGAAAATGGTTCAGGAGAGAATAGCTAAGGGTAATGAGAATCAATTCCATCAACCCTCCATCTGTTTTCAAATCTAATCTGAAATGATATGTTCTTCTCTCTTGCCAATATCTCTTTTTTAAAAATTTATTTATTTTTTTACACAGCACGTCCTTCTTAGTCATCAGTTTTATACACATCACTGTATACGTGTCAATCCCAATCACCCAATTCATCACACTACCACTCCCGTCCCCCTGCCGCTTTCCACCCTTGGTGTCCATATGTTTTTTCTCTACTTCTGTGTCTCAATTTCTGCTCTGCAAACAAGTTCATCTGTACCATTTTCTAGGTTCCACGTATATGCATTAATATACAATATTTGTTTTTCTCTTTCTGACTTACTTCACTCTGTATGACAGTCTTTAGATGCATCAATGTCTCTACAAATGACCCAGTTTCGTTCCTTTTTATGGCTGAGTAATATTCCATCGTATATATTTACCACATCTTCTTTATCCATTCGTCTGTCGATGAGTATTTAGGTTGCTTCCATGATCTGGCTATTGAAAATAGTGCTGCAGTGAACATTGGGGTGCATGTGTCTTTTTGAATTATGGTTTTCTCTGGATATACGCCCAGTAGTGGGATTGCTGGGTCGTATGGTAATTCTTTTTTTAGTTTTTTAAAGAACCTCCATACTGTTCTCCAGAGTGGCTGTATCAATTTACATTCTCACCAGCAGTGCAAGAGGGTTCCCTTTTCTCCACACCCTCTCCAGCATTTGTTGTTTGTAGATTTTCTGATGATGTCCATTCTAACCGGTGTGAGGTGATAACTTACTGTAGTTTTGATTTGCATTTCTCTAATAATTAGTGATGTTGAGCAGCTTTTCATGTGCTTCTTGGCCATCTGTTTGTCTTCTTTGGAGAAATGTCTATCAGGTCTTCTGCCCATTTTTGGATTGGGTTGTTTGTTTTTTAAATATTGAGCTGCATGAGCTGTTTATATATTTTGGAGATTAATCCTTTATCCATTGATAAAAAAAAATTTGCAAATATTTTCTCCCATTCTGAGGGTTGTCTTTTCATCTTGTTTATGGTTTCCTTTGCTGTGCAACAGCTTTTAAGTTTCATTAGGTCCCATTTGTTTATTTTTGTTTTCAGTTCCATTACTCTAGGAGGTGGATCAAAAAAGACCTTGCTGTGATTTATGTCAAACAGTGTTTTTCCTATGTTTTCCTCTAAGAGTTTTATAGTGCCCAGTCTTACATTTAGCTCTCTAATCCATTTTGAGTTTATTTTTGTGTACGGTATTAGGGAGTGTTCTAATTTCATTCTTTTACATGTAGTTGTCCAGTTTTCCCAGCACCACTTATTGAAGAGACTGTCTTTTCTCCGTTGTATATCCTTGCCTCCTTTGTCATAGATTAGTTGACCATGGGTGCGTGGGTTTATCTCTCGGCTTTCTATCCTGCTCCATTGATCTATATTTCTGTTTTTATGCCAGTACCATATTGTCTTGATTACTGTAGTTTTGTAGTATAGTCTGAAGTCAGGGAGTCTGATTCCTTCAGCTCCGTTTTTTCCCCTCAAGACTGCTTTGGCTATTTGGGGTCTTTTGTGTCTCCATACAAATTTTAAGATTTTTTGTTCTAGTTCTGTAAAAAACTAGTGTCATTGGTAATTTGATAGGGATTGCATTGAATCTGGAGATTGCTTTGGGTAGTATAGTCATTTTCACAGTATTGATTCTTCCAATCTGAGAACATGGTATATCTCTCCGTCTGTTGGTATCATCTTTAATTTCTTTCATCATTGTCTTATAGTTTTCTGCATACAGGCCTTTTGTCTCCCTAGGTAGGTTTATTCCTAGATATATTCTTCTTCTTGTTGCAGTGGTAAATGGGAGTTTCCTTAATCTCTCTTTCAGATTTTTCATCATTAGTGTATAGGAATGCAAGAGATTTCTGTGCATTAATTTTGTATCCTGAAACTTTACCAAATTTATTGATTAGCTCTAGTCGTTTTCTCGTGGCGTCTTTATGATTCTCCAAGTGTAGCAGCATGTCATCTGCAAACAGTGACAGTTTTACTTCTTCTTTTCCAATCTGTATTCCTTTTATTTCTTTTTCTTCTCTGATTGTCGTGGCTAGGACTCCCAAAACTATGTTGAATAATAGCGGTGAGAGTGGACATCCTTGTCTTATTCCTGATCTTACAGGAAATGCTTTCAGTTTTTCACCATTGAGAATGATGTTTGCTGTGGGTTTGTCATATATGGCCTTTATTATGTTGAAGTAGGTTCCCTTTGTGCCCACTGTCTGGAGAGTTTTTATCATAAAGGGATGTTGAATTTTGTCAAAAGCTTTTTCTGCATCTATTGAGGTGATCATATGTCTTTCATTCTTCAGTTTGTTAATATGGTGTATCACATTGATTTGCATATATTGAAGAATCCTTGCATCCCTGTGATAAATCCCACTTGATCATGGTGTATGATGCTTTTAATGTGTTGTTGGATTCTGTTTGCTAATATTTTGTGGAGGATTTTTGCATGTATATTCATCAGTGATATTGGTGTGTAATTTTAGTTTTTGGTAGTATCTTTGTCTGGTTTCGGTATCAGAGTGATGGTGGCCTCATAGAGTGAGTTTGGGCGTTTTCCTTCCTCTGCAATTTTTTGGAAGAGTTTGAGAAGGATGGGTTTTAGCTCTTCTCTAAATGTTTGATAGAATTCGCCTGTGAAGCCATCTGGTCCGGGACTTTTGTTTGTTGGAAGATTTTTAATCACAGTTTCAATTTCATTACTTGTGATTGATCTGTTCATATTTTCTGTTTCTTCCTGGTTCAGTCTTGGAAGGTTATACCTTTCTAAGAATTTGTCCATTTCTTCCAGGTTGTCCATTTTATTGGCATAGAGTTGCTTGTAGTAGTTTCTTAGGATGCTTTGTATTTCTGTGGTGTCTGTTGTAACTTCTCCTGTTTTCTTTCTAATTTTATTGACTTGAGTCCTCTCCCTCGTTTTCTTGATCATTCTGGCTAAGCTTTATCAATTTTGTTTATCTTCTCAAAGAACCAGCTTTTAGTTTTATTGATCTTTGCTATTGTTTTCTTTGTTTCTATTTCATTTATTTCTTCTCTGACATTGATGATTCCTTTCCTTCCGCTAACTTTGGGTTTTGTTTGTTCTTCTTTCTCTAGTTCCTTTAGCTGTAACGTTAGATTGTTTATTTGAGATTTTTCTTGTTTCTTGAGGTAGGCTTGTATAGCTGTAACCTTCCCTCTTAGAACTGCTTTTGCTGCATCCCATAGGTTTTGGATCATCGTGTTTTCATTGTCATTTGTCTGTAGGTATTTTTTGATTTCCTCTTTGATTTCTTCAGTGATCTCTTGGTTATTTAGTAACGTATTATTTAGCCTCCATGTGTTTGTGTTTTTTACATTTCTTTCCCTGTAATTCATTTCTAATCTCATAGCGTTGTGGTCAGAAAAGATGCTTGATAATGATTTCAATTTTCTTAAATTTACTGAGGTTTATTTTGTGATCCATGATATGATCTATCCTGGAGAATGTTCCGTGCACACTTGAGAAGAAAGTATAATCTGCTCTTTTTGGATGGAATGTCCTATAAATATCAATTAAATCTATCTGGCCTATAGTGTCATTTAAAGCTTGTGTTTCCTTATCAATTTTCTGTTTGGATGATCTGTCCATTGGTGTAAGTGAGGTGTTAATGTCCCCCACTATTATTGTGTTACTGTCGATTTCCTCTTTTGTAGCTGTTAGCAGTTGCCTTATGTATTGAGGTGCTCCTATGTTGGGTGTGTATATATTTATAATTATTATATCCTCTTCTTGGATTGATCCCTTGACCATTATGTAGTGTCCTTCCTTGTCTCTTGTAACATTCTTTCTTTTAAAGTCTGTTGTATCTGATACGAGTTTTGCTACTCCAGCTTTCTTCTGATTTCCATTTGCATGGAATATCTTTTTCCATCCCCTCACTTTCAGTCTTTTTGTGTGCCTAGGTATGAAGTGGGTCTCTTGTAGACAGCATATAGATGGGTCTTGTTTTTGTATCCATTCAGCAAGCCTGTGTCTTTTGGTTGGAACACTTAATCCATTCACGTTTTAGGTAATTACCAATATGTATGTTCCTATGACCATTTTCTTAATTGTCTTGGGTTTGTTTTTGTAGGTCCTTTTCTTCTCTTGTGTTTCCCACTTAGAGAAGTTCCTTTAGCATTTTTTGTAGGGCTGGTTTGGTGGTGCTGAATTCTCTTAGCTTTTGGTTGTCCGTAAAGCTTTTGATTTCTCCATCAAATCTGAATGAGATCCTTGCCAGGTAGAGTAATCTTGGTTGTAGGTTCCCCCTTTCATCACTTTAAGTGTATCGTGCCACTCCCTTCTGGCTTGTAGAGTTTCTGCTGAGAAATCAGCTGTTAACCTTATAGGAGTTCCCTTGTATGTTATTTGTTGTTTTTCCCTTGCTGCTTTCAATAATTTTTCTTTGTCTTTAATTTTTGCCATATTGATTGCTATGTGTCTTGTCGTGTTTCTCCTTGGGTTTATCCTGTATGGGACTCTCTGTGATTCCTGGACTTGGGTGGCTATTTCCTTTCCCATCTTAGGGAATTTTTCGACTATAATCTGTTCGAATATTTTCTCGGGTCATTTATCTGTCTCTTCTCCTTCTGGGACCCCTGTAACACGAATGTCGTTGCATTTCATGTTGTCCCAGAGGTCTCTTAGGCTGTCTTCATTTCTTTTCATTCTTTTCTCTTTATTCTGTTCCGCAGCAGTGAATTCCACCATTCTGTCTCCCAGGTCACTTATCCGTTCTTCTGCCTCAGTTATTCTGCTATTGATTCCTTCTAGTGTAGTTTTCATTTCAGTTATTGTATTGTTCATCTCTGTTTGTTCTTTAATTCTTCTAGTTCTTTGTTAAACATTTCTTGCATCTTCTCGATCTTTGCCTCTATTGTTTTTCCAAAGTCCTGGATCATCTTCACTATCATTTTTCTCAATTCTCTTTCTGGAAGATTGCCTATCTCCGTTTCATTTAGTCGTTTTTCTGGGGTTTTATCTTTTTCCTTCATGTGGTACATAGCCCTCTGCCTTTTCATCTTGTCTGTCTTTCTGTGAATGTCTTTTTTGTTCCACAGGCTGCAGGATTGTAGTTCTTCTTGCTTCTGCCGTCTGCCCTCTCGCCAATATCTCTTAATTCTCTCCTCCCGTCCCTTATTTAACCAGTTATAACTATACTATTTATCTCCATCATGTGGCTGGGGAAAACAGTTTTGTGTAAAAGATGCATTTCCTAAAGGAGGTGGGAATGGGCAGATTGGAGGCAAAGGCAGAGATGAACGCTGACAGATGGGGGCTGGGAAGGAGGGGGTCTGAGGTTCTCCTGGGAATTTCTCTTCCAGTTGCTGCTGCTGGGCCTGGCTGTGTTACTGCCCCTGCCATCTCTCCACCTTCTGTCCGTGCCCTCCCCAGGGGGCTTCCTAAACCTAGCACCACCGTGATGCCATCATGCAGGCATTTAACCTCACCATACATCAGGATCTTGACCTATAAAATGCCCAGCTTATAAACTCTGCCTGCTGGCCTCATCCAAACCTTTGATAAACGAGGAGCGTTGACTCAACTCTCTTGCATGTTCTCGTGACATCCTGTGCATACTCTCTCATGGCACCAGATGGTGGTCTCTGTTGATTTCCCTTTTCTGCTCTCCTAGATTATAATTTACTTGAGGACAGGAAACTTATAAGATGTGTATCGAGTGGTATGTTTATTCAACAAGTATTTATTGAACACCTGCTGTATGCTAAGCACTGAGGATAGCAATTACCTAGACAGACACAATTCTCTGCCATGAATGAATAAGTGGATGAATGAATGAATGAATGGAAGCAAGAGGAAATGGTGCTGCTGTTGCTTAGTGGGAACAGAGGAAAATTCAGACTAGAATGGAAGGTCTGTGAAGGCAGCATTGAAATGCATCTTTTTCTCCAGTCTATCCACAAAACCTCACATTGTGCCTGGAACATTTTAGACAGTCAATAAATATTTATGGTAAGGTACATTGTTGAATGATGGGAATCATGATTGTATTTGCTTTCAGGACTAGCCATGGAACTTTGCAGATTTCTAAGCACATTGCTAGGTATGACCTTATTTTCTCTCAGTTCTACATTAGATGTGATGTAAGTAGGACAGATCGTGACACCCCCCCACCACCGGCCACACACACTTTACAAAGAAAGAAAGAAAATCGTAGAAGCTTTGTGATTTGTCCTCAGGTAAACTGTCCAGTTGGTGCAGAGGTATCACACAAACCTATGCTTCCAACTCCAAATTTAGTGTTTCTTTCAGTAACCCAGGCTGTGTGATGATTGATGAAATCAGAAACATAGGAATATATCCATCCATCCATCCATCCATCCATCCATCCATCCACCCACCCACCCACCCACCCACCCACCCACCCATCCACCCATCCACCCATCCACCCACCCACCCATCCACCCATCCATATATCCAACCATACATCCATCTGTCCATTCATCTATCCATCTTTGTCTATCCATTTGTCTATCCGTCTGTCAGTCCATCCATCCATCCATCCATCCATCCATCCATCCATCCATCCATCCTTTCCTTTTCATTTATAGCATTTGAAGAGATTCATTAGCCCCTGAAGTAGGACTTGGTCTGATTGCATGAGGGAGTCCCAAGTTGGACTTAACACTTTTTATTCTGCTAGCAGATTGTCCGTAGGTATAGCATGGTAACCCCCATTTTACTTTCCTCTCTACAGAATGCTGTATCAGTCTCTCTGTGTTTCCTCTGCAATGATGAGCTTCCATATTTTCTACTGGCTTCCTCCCACTTCACTCCTCTGCTCACGTGCAACCTTCCTGCCTTCTTGTCCTTGTACCACTCCTCCATCCGAAATATCCTTTACTACGTGGGTACCTGTTGAAATTTTGTCCATCCTTTAAGACTCCTCTCTGAATACTTTCTAGATTCAGCCAGATGTTCTCTCCTCTGCTCTAAGCTTCCTGTTTTGATTTATAGCTACTTATAGCCTGATTTTTTTCCAT
Organism: Delphinapterus leucas; assembly: GCF_059928025.1. NCBI lineage: Eukaryota > Metazoa > Chordata > Mammalia > Artiodactyla > Monodontidae > Delphinapterus > Delphinapterus leucas. The sequence continues at coordinate 108,160,549 of NC_143134.1, read as the reverse complement.
TCCTTGGACTGAGCTCCTGAGGATAGAGTTTCTTTATGCCAGATCTCAGAAAAGGTTGGTTGACTAAGTAAATTTTAAGGTGAGCACATATTTGCATCTGCTACAGAGGTAATATATATTCAGTGTAGAAAATGTAGAGAAAAATGAATTATAACATGATTAAAATCACCTCTGATCCCCCCATTCTTGATGTTCCAGTGTTTTTCTTCCCAGCTGTATATGCATATACTAATCTCTAAACAGAATCATAGGACCGTGTATTTTCTATATAAACTTCCTCTGCTGCTCCATAAGAATGCAACCTCCTTGAAAGTTAAAGTTCTGTCTTTCTCTTCATTTGCATTCTTCAGGGTGCTTAAACTTGAGCCAGTTGTTGAATAAATTTCTGTAGAGTGGTTATATGGGCATCAAGACGTCATTAGCCTCCTGAGTTGCCATCTCCTTCCTCTGTCTTCTGGGGATGCGCATCTGAATTCAGATACGAGGACAGCTCAGTTCAACTCACTAAAGATTTATGGAACCTTCTTCTCTGTATTCGACTACCGTGTCAGGCATGAGGGCACACGAATGGCTCTGATGTATCCCTGCACTAGAGCCCAGTGGGAGAAGTCAGCTGTATAAACAGACCATTTTAACATAGATAAATACCATGTTACAATAAGATGCTGTCACCTGTGTATATGAAGTAATATGTAACAAATGGAACTGTGGAATGCTCACTGAGGGTCAAGATTAATGTTAAAAGCTAATTTGTTTGTATTATCTCATTTAATTCTCACGACAACCCTGCTAAACAGGTGCTGTTAATATTATTCTCATTTGATACATGGGGAAACTGAAGCATGAAGAAGCCGAAAAGCTTGTCCAAAGACATACACCTTGAACACAGGGGAACTGGGGTTCAAAATCCAGCAGTTGGTCTCCAGTCTATAATGTTATGCAGCAGGCAGTATTTCCTCTTAATGGAAGCATAAAGAGGGGGTCATACGGGGGTCAAGGAAGTCTTCCAGAGCGAGGGGTGGGGTTTGGTAGGAAAGGTTATACCAGGCTCTGAGAAAATGTCTTCAAAGATGTTGAAGTAAGAAACAGGATAGTGTGTATGGAAGATTACATAAGTATTTGATCAGATTTAACATATAAGTGCAAAGAAAGGAGTGAAATAAGGTAAGGCAGGGGAGAAGTGCAGGTGCCAGGTTGGCGAAATTAGGTTTTATCCTAAGGGAAATCAAGAGCCATTGAAAGGTTTTCAGCAAAGGAGTGACATGAGCATATTTATAAGTTAGACACGTAATCGTGGTAGCCCTTTAAAGGATGGCTGGAAGGAAAGAATCCTGGGGGCAAGGATAACAGTTGGGGCTACTCGGTAGTCTCCATTTGCCCCTTGAGATCCGCTCTCCATGCTTTTCCCCCCTGCTGTGTGCCTTGGAAGGCTGACCCGTATGATTTGCTTCACTGGAGCACCCTTGGGTGTTTGGTTGGGGTTTGTCCATGTTAGGCACCTGCAAGAGATTAGCAGGTACAAAGAGGGTGAGGTTGAAGCATTTATTACCCTATCACCTCCATGCTTGGTCATGCCTTGTCAGAGTTAGGTTATTTTGCTGGATTATACTGAGGGAGGAGATAGGTGGGCCCCAGGCTGAGCAGCTGCAACCAGTCTCCTGCTGACACTTTGAGATAAGATACTAGCAGGTGCACTGGGCCCTGATTGGGTGGGTGCAAAGAGACCAATTTCCTCATTCTTGTGGTCAAGGGGATTTCCCAGCCCGACACATGTGCAGAGAGGGTCCTCAGTCTAGGGGGGAGCCCAAGGAGCAAGGCGACACCAGCCCTTAATATGTCCTGCCAACCTCCCAGAAACCTTCGCGTTGGAATCCATCTTGGCTGGGAGATGTGCACACCCACCAGGAAGGACCCTGAGTCAGGCCAAATATGGGCACAAGCAAGATGATTGGCCAGAGACCACCTGGAAGACTGCCTCCCCCGTAAGCGACCCTCGTTGCCCCTATTGGGGGCAACTCCCTCTGAGTTCACCTGTGTGCTCTTCCACATGCGCACTGCTTCTAATAAATGCTTTATCTGTTTCACAGTCTTGATCTCTTTGCTAAATTCTTTCTTCAAAGAAGACAAGGACTGAGGTCCTTCTTCCAGCCGCCTCACCCCTGAATTCAATACTACCTGAAAGCCACAGCAGCTGACTAGCAGCCCTTTCCTACAGCTATGGCTCTTTCAGGGTGATAGAACCCTCCCTTCCTTTGCACCTTCAGGCCTAGGATGGTGACAGCTCCTTGCTGTTCCCAGCTTTGAGGTGCTTCATCATTGGTTGGCCTTAACTCTGCCTGTGATGATTAATTTCATATGTCAACCTGACTGGGCTAAGGGATTTCCAGAGAGCTGGCAAAACATTACTTCTGAGCTTGTCTGTGAGGGTGTTTCTGGAAGAGACTAGCATTTGAATGGGTAGACTAAGTAAAGGATAAAGACCTTTGTCAGTGCAGGTGGGCATCATCTAGTCCCTCTAGAGCCTGAATAGAATGGAAAGGTGGAGGAAGGGGAGATTTGCTCTCTGCCTGAGCCAGGACACATCTGTTCCTGCCCCCTGAAATTAGTCCTCGATTCTCAGGCCTTTGGCTCAGACTGGGACTTACACCATTGGCTCCCCTGGTTCTCAGTCCTTTGGGTTTGGACTGGAACCACACCACTGGCTCTCCTGGGCCTGCAGCTTGAAGATGGCAGACTGTGGGACTTCTTAGCCTCCGTAATCATGTGGGCGAGCCCCTCATAATAAGTCTCTTTCTATATATCTATATATGTTCTATCGCTTCTGTGTCTCTGAGAACCCTAAGACACTTCCAAAGCCTTTGTAAATGGTCCCATTATTAAACACTTCTCAGTCACCTTACTGAGTGTGTCTTCTCTTTTCTGATGAGACACTGACTGGCACAGAGCCATTTGAAGCAGTCCACAAGAGAGATGATAAAGGTTTGCAGTAAGGCAACCACTTAGAGATAACAATGTAGAGATTGATATTGTAGAGATGATAAGGAAGGGTGTGTATTTGAGATGTATTTCCCAAGCCCACTCCTCATGACTTACTGTGTAGAGGCTGGAACAGCTAATGTCAGGGGTGCGTGAAGTCAATGTCACTACCTTTCCCAGCTCTCCTCTTACCTAGGCAGTGAGTTCATCTCACAGAACGTCTGCTTTCCCCCTCATGGCGAGGCAGAGACCATTTGCAAACTCATCAAAAGCACTCTCTGGCCTTAACGTGAATAATCTGCAGGAGGGTCAGCTGGTGCTGTGGAATCTGAAGACACCCGGTTAGTTAGCCACTTGGGAGACGTTACCAAGATGGCTGGTGAACAGAAGAGCTGCTTATTTTCATAATGACCTTCAGGAATTAAATAAAAATACAATGAGTGCCATAGATTAGGGAGAACAAGCCAATTAAAACCACAACACGCCTTTGGGATTTTTTATTTCTTTTCCGGGAGGCTGAAAGGCATCCGTGGCTGCTGAGGCAGGGTGGAGGTCTTCCCAGAATCACTGATGAAGGCTGATCCCCTTGCTTGGCTTTAGCGGGCGGTGGAGGGGATTTGAGCCTGCTGAATATTTCACGAGTTGCAGCCCACGTGGGGAGAACAGTGAAAGGTGAAGAGGCAATGCCTGGGTTTCTTTACGATTCCAATATAAAACTAAGCTCTTCGGGGTGGGAGGGAGGCAGGCATTGGAGTCAGTCTACCGCCGGAAGGCATGGTGCACCAATTCTCCCACTTTAATATCTGCTGTTTCATTTTATATTCATCATGTCAGCATAATCTGCCTTTATGGGAATCATCTTTGTTGCCAACCAAATGCATTTAGTCCCCCTTTTGCTTTAAGTTTGATTGTAATATGACTTGAAGACTTCAATGAAATGTTTATATGCAGGGGCTAGGGGAAGAGGAGAGGGAAAATGCAATTGGAAAATCAATCATCAGGGAATTTCAAGAACCTAGCCTTGGTTATGCTACTATTTCTTTGACCTGTTTTTAATGGACCCAGGACCGGCTCTCGGAGCAAATCTACCTGCTAATTCCCTACTGCATGCTGAAAAAAGTATACTCTGTTGCCGGACATCCAAAGCTCTTAACTCTGTGCCTGAACCATATTCCCGCCCTGACATTCTACTGCCCTCCTTCTGGTGCATGTGGCTTCACTGCCCTGAGATACCCAGCCACCCAGCCCATCTCTCTGCCTCCTTCTCTCCTCCGAGAGATGGGCAAGATGCCCATCCTCTGCAACACTCATGTTACCACGTTTTGGGAGTGGTTCTTGGTCTCAAAGCTAGGAAAGTCCTGTCCCACCCTCGAGTTCCCAATGGACCTTTACTTTTTCTTTATTTCCCTAATGAAACTCAACACTGCTTTCATCGTCTTATTATGGATATGTATAAACACATGTGTGTACGAGTGTATATGTGTGTGTGTATTCATCATTCAGCAATTCAGTTTTTTTTTTTTAATTGATCACTTATATGTGCCGAAGTACTTGAAATGTGGCAGGAATAAGACACACGGGGTCCCTGCCATCCTGGAGAGACAGGTATTAAATGCACGTTCTAGAAAATACATGAAGTAAAATCCGAATAGTGATAAGTTCCATAGAAAGTGTTTGTAAAGGTGGTACAGTAGAGAGTGCATGTATATGGAGAGAAGTACTTTATTATTTTTAATCTTTTTTTTATTGAAGTATAGTTGATTTACAATGTCATGTTAGTTTCACGTCTACAGCACAGTGATTCAGTTTTGTATATATTTTTCAGATTCTTTTCCCTTATAGGTTATTACAAAACATTGAGTATATTTCCCTGTGCTATACAGTACGTCGTTGTTGTGTATCTATTTTATATATAGTAGTGTGTATATGTTAATCCTAAACTCCTAATTTATCCCTCCCCCTCTTCCCCTTTGGTAACCACAGTTTGTTTTCTATATCTATGGATCTATTTCTGTTTTGTAAGTAAGTTAATTTGTATCTTTTTTAAATTTTAGATTCCATATATAAGCAATGCTGTATGATAGTTGTCTTTGCCTTACTTCAGTTAGTATGATAATCGCTATGTCCATCCATGTTGCTGCAAATGGCATTATTTCCTTCTTTTAATGGCTGAGTAATATTCCTTTGTGGATATGTACCACATCCTCTTTATCCATTCATCTATCAATGGGCATTTAGATTTCTTCCACGTCTTGGCTATTGTAAAGAATGCTGCTATGAACATAGGGGTGCATGGATCTTATCGAATTATAGTTTTGGAGAGGAGTACTTTACGTAAGAGTGGCATGGCCTCTCTGAGTAGGTGTTAGTTGGACTGAGAGACAAAGGCTGAGAAGAAGCCAGCTTGCAGGCTTTGGGTGGAGAGTTCCAGAGACACTGGACAGAAAGTCTGTATGTGCTGAGACAAGAGGAAGCCTGGCCTGTGTGAGGAGTAGTTGTAATTCCTGTAGAGCTGGGGTATGCTATGAGAGATGATGTGAGAGGTGGATCAGGATACCGCATGGTGTCCTGGGTCACGTTAAATGGAAAGTGAGCACATGTGTGGACAGTGACATGGGGCAGGGGTAGAATTTCTGCCATTAAAGGACTGTGGGCTTCCCGAAGGCAAAGCTATGTCTCATTTCACTCCAGATTCCAAGCTACTAAGCCACTTGCTATTGAGTAAGTCCTCAGTAAGGTGTCTTGAGTGTCTAAACAAAGAAACACATGAATAAGTGAATGAGTGAGAGAACAAATGACCAAGGCCTTCTGCTTCCGCTGAGGCAGTTTTCCCTCTGAGGTTTCATGCCCCTTCTCCCCTCCCAGCAATAGTTTTTTTTTTTTTTTTTCCCTCTTTGTAATAGAGTAAGGCCAGAGCTGTTCTTGTGATTCAATATTTACTGTGTTTCACACACTGCTATTATCATTTAGCGTTTACTGTCTGCTGACTGTGCACTCATCGCCGTAGCAAACAAAGAGCTCAATTGGTTTATGGGCTAATTTAGTCAAGGAAAAGGAGATGTTATAAGAGCAACTGGCATAGTAGAAAGTATATAGACTGGAAATCCACTGGGTCCAGCTGGGTACCAGTTCACCAGTGACCTTAAGCAAGTGACTAACCCTGCGTGACCCTCTGTTTTCTAATCTGAACACGGGGATGGCGGCAAGCTCCTTTAATGGTGGGGTTGCAGGCACAGGTGGGGAGAGCTCCAGAAGTAAGGGGTGCAGATTTCAGGAAGGATTCCTCCGCTTCCTCTGCCTGCTTCTGTACCAGGCTGTGTCAACCAGATGTGGCCTGCCTTGGGGCTCTCTGCCGGTGCCATCTCAGGGACTCTTAGCACAGTAAGTGCCTGCCCAGCTGACAGCACACAGATCCTCCTTCTTGAGCCGCTTAATGAGAGACAACAATTTCCAGAGGCAAATCCCAGCGCTGGGTTCCCTGGACGTCTGGTTCTGGCTTTGATGCACAGAGAGAAAAATGAGCAAAGGCACTGAGCAAGGCCATTCACCATAACGTCTTCACGTTGCCTTGGCCCAGCTGGCTGGCTGCCAGAGAAGCTTCTGCCACGTCCTCCGATGCTGAGGCTGGGAGGTTGGGGAGAGGAGGTGCTGGGGAGAGACGTGCTTCATAGACTAGGTTCCCAGCCAGTCTCCTCCCCGGGGCCACACAGTGTGCTCTGGGGGCCCTTTGGGGCCTAAGTTCTAGGAGCCGATGTACTCCTGAGATGGTCTGCAGCCCTGCTCCACTCTTACTGCAGCAAGGGAAGCCCAAGCAGGTTTTCCCTTGGACTCATAACTTACTATATTCCAGCCACTTTGTCTTTGCCTTGGGATGAGGTGGGAGGCTGTTGGTTTAGAGCAGAGTGGTGACGTGAGCTGACTTATGCTGTGGCAGGATTCTTCTGGCTTCTGGTTGAGCATAGGCAGAAGAGGCAAGGGTGGAAGAAAAGAGTCAAGTTGAAGAGCCCTTGCAGGAAGGCAGGCAAGAGGGGAGGGTGGGTGTCTTGGCCCAGGTGGCTTGCGGTAGAGGAGCTGAGAAGGGTTGCATTGCGGATGCCTTTTGAAGGATTTCCTGATGGACTGGATGAAGAGTGGGAGAGAAAGCAGGCAATCAAGAATGTCTCAAGAGCGTCTGAAGGGTGCATTAGATCCTGTCCCTATTAATAATAATAATAATGATCATAAATGTTAATAGCTAACTTTTTATAGCACTTATTAAGGGCCAGATGCTCTTTCCCTAAGGACTTTTTTTTTTTTAATTAATTAATTATTTTTGGCTGTGTTGGGTCCTCGTTTCTGTGCGAGGGCTTTCTCTAGTTGCAGCAAGCGGGGGCCACTCTTCATCGCGGTGCGCGGGCCTCTCACTGTCGCGGCCTCTCTTGTTGCGGAGCACAGGCTCCAGACGCGCAGGCTCGGTAGCTGGGGCTCACGGGCCCAGTTGCTCTGCGGCATGTGGGATCCTCCCAGACCAGGGCTCGAACCCGTGTCCCCTGCATCGGCAAGCGGATTCTCAACCACTGCGCCACCAGGGAAGCCACCCTAAGGACTTTTGATTGTGAAATTGAAGGAGTTAGAGTCTACTGGGAATGGACCATATAAGAATAATTCGGTAGAATTTGGTGAGCAAATATCATCATCTCATCTCAAGGTGACTCTTTCATTCAGTGTCACCAGGTGTGATGGGGGCTGCCGTGGGCATGGGTTGAGCTGACTAGATAAGAAGTTCTAACTCGTCTTCCTCATCAATCCTCCCCAAGCTCATGTCTGTGTGCATGTACATGAGGTCTTTGGGGACTGTAGAAATACTGTCTCTAGGTCAGCTCTATAGCTCCGTCCAGAGGTCCAAGCGTTAGACGCTATTAAGGCCACTTGTCTATTGATGGATTGATTGCCTCTTTCCTACAGTAACTGTCACTTGAGGAAAGATCTGATAATTCACCAACCCCATCGCCCTTCCCCTTCATTCACAGGACACACTGATAGGCCTTGCCCTTCAAAATATTTTCAGGGACACATCCCTTTAGCAGACAGCACTAGGAAAAGGTTGTATGATCCCACTGCAAGGATGCTTTTGGTACTGTATGCTCTCACCCTTCTTAATAAGAAGCTATATTGCTACAATTACATTGACTGGAAGTACTATTAAAGTGGTACTTATTATTTTTAAAGCATTTTCAGAGGGAAAAACAGCATAGAGGCAAGAGTTAGGAAGTTCAAGTCAGGTGACCTGACAATTGACTAGAAAGTCCTAACTTCCCATTGGTTATATGAGAACATTGAAGTAGGAAAGAGGGTTTTCAAGTATTTTTAAGCCATGGAAACCTTTGTGCCAGTACTTCCTGGCTTGAAAGTACAGTATATACAATATGAGGGAAAAAGTGGAGTGGCTCTGACTGAAGCAGGAGAAATGACTCAGAACAACCCACTTACCAAGCTCCTTTCCCTTAAAGGATGATCCTGAGGCACCTCAGCTGGGCCAGATGTTCTTTTGGGCCTTCCCGGCTCTGAGGTTCTGCGTTTCTGCCATGAGCATTTCCAACTCAGCTTCTGAAGGGTTCGCACTCTGAACTCCCACTCTTCAGAGATGTCTTTCCTTCACCTTCTTATAGTTCCGTGGCCTCACAAGAACGTAAGCACGTTCACCTCTTGCTTAGTTCGCCTCCACTGTTGGAGTAGAATGAATACCTTATCATGCATGCTGGTATCAAAAGGGCACCAGGCAGACCTGGGTTCAAATCCTGCCTCTGCCACTCTGTTGTTTGGGGATAACCTTGGCTACAGTTGACTCATCTGTAAATGGAAGTGATGGTCTCTGGCTCAGAGATTCCATGTGGGGAGAGACATCCTGGTACAGGTAGGTGCCTTCAGAGCTCCTGAATACACGTGGCCCCTCTCCTCCCTGGAGCGCTGAGGCCAGACCTGCCGCTCACCCAGCACCTTGGGTCTTGTCTTGCAGAGATGTCAGGCACGGCAGCGGACATCTCGCTGGTGCACTGGAGACAGCAGTGGCTGGAGAACGGCACCTTGTACTTCCACGTCTCCATGAGCAGCTCCGGGCAGCTGGCCCGGGCCACCGCCCCCACCCTCCAGGAGCCCTCAGAGATTGTAGAGGAGCAGATGCACATCCTCCACATTTCTGTGATGGTGAGTGAGTGGGAATGCAGTGGGGGCTTTGGGGGGTGGGTAAAGGGAAGGGCGAGTGGAGAGACTGTGGCAGGAGGCAGGGGATGGCCAGCAGGTGGAGGGAAGGAGCTGGCCAAGTGCGAGAGGTTAGAATGATAAACAGAAGGTCAGATGGGTCCCGCGGTGTCGCTTGGACTGATGCACTCTCGTCCATCATCTGTCAGCTGTGACAAACTAATTGTGCTTCAGAGGAGAAAATAAAGGGTCTCCAACTCCTTGGCCTTTTGGCCGACATCTCTGGGAACAGCTGTTTAACATCTGTCACGTGCTTGACCTGCTTTGCCGAGGGCTGAGATTCAGCGCTCCACAACCGGCCGTTCCAAGAATGACCGAACAAACAAAACTGGAACGGGGCTGCCCTTCCCCAAGTGCCCTTGATGCGCCAGGTGCTTTAACTCTCACAACGCCCCCTGCAGCGCAGACCGTGCGTGGTGGTCCCTGGAGCTGGACTGGGCATAGCCGGGGCTGTCACACACCAAAGCCCCCTCCATTGCCCTCACTTGATAGCTGTGAATACTGAGTCAGAGGGGTAGAGAAACTTCCCCAAGGCCACATAGCTAGGAAGAGATGGAGCTGCTCTTGGGTATTTGAACCCGTGTGTATCTGGCTACAAAAACTGAACTATGTCCTCTACGCTCTCTCTCTCAATGCAAGAATTTTTTGACTGTCCACCATGTGGGAAGCACTGCACCCGGCACATTCATGGACATGATTTCATTGCATTCTCACCAAGAAGTCAGACATGTCACTTCCATGTTAGACATGAAGTTATGGACACATGGAGATCTGTTGTCTGTTGGCCCCAGGGTCTGGAACACTCTGAGGCTGCTGCCTCCCCAGAAAAGCATGCTAGGACAGAAATCACCTGAATGGTAAAGTGTATGTAGATTCACATTAACGATGTATTAGGAAAGCTGTAATTAATGGCTTTGCGCAGTAGATAGAAAAAAATGCAATGTGCAGAATGTACGGGGGTCTAACTGGCTCAAGAAGAGATCAGATAATAGCTACAGCTGACATCCCTCTAGTGCTTTCACTCCTGAAGCTTATTACGTTCTTACGTTATCTTCCCCTTTTTACCTTTAGCACAGCTCTGCCAGATGCAAGAGGGTAGGAAAAGTTATTCCCAACCTATGTGTGAGGAAGGTAGGGATCAGAGAGGTAGAGTGATTGACCTAAGGCCACTCAGCAAAATTGGGCTATAACCCAGCCCTTCATGTTTTCCTTCCATTCAGTAGTCAACAGTACTTACCAAGGGCCTACAATGGAGCAGATCTTGCCTTTTGGTCTCTGTTCTCCTGGTCCCTCTTCAACCTGCACTGTGCATTAGACATTGTCATTAGGGCTGAGTAAGTGCCTGGAAATGTTCTCTTTTTGGAAAAACACACACATACCCCAGCCAGACAGCGACGTTAAATTTGGACCTAACTCATGCTCATCACGTGGAGGAACAAATCAAGGCCTTTGTGTTATTCATGGAATGAGTGTGATAGACTTTTCCCATTTTTATATTTAGCGAGTGATGCAGCCACACGCCAAGCCAAGTGGATGCCTGCATGCTAAGTTTGGGTTGCAAGTTTGTAAGCACCCTCTCAGGGTACTTGCTGAGTTCCTCAAGGGGCCCGGGGCACCAGCCGATGGGCATGACGGCTCTTCTTTTAGTCTGAGTGAGACTCGGTTTGAACTAATATTTATTAAGCATTTTCTGTTCGGCATGGCGTTTACTCACCTACGTCCTTCCCATAACCCAGTGACCTAGACAGTATTATCTCAATGATCAGTGAGTCCTGCATGGCCTTTCTCTGCTTCCATGCCCAGTGTTAGTGTTAGTGAAATCAGACCTCTCCCCAAAGACTGAAGGTGTTTCTCACTTTTTTCTGCTCAGTGAGTTTAGGTTGGAAAGAAGAACTCACTAAGACCCAGATGTCGCTCCAATTCCCTGTAATTCAGGATGTGGCTGGTGGAGTAGGTGGTGTGGAGGTTGCCAGTCTCTAGACCCTCCCCGCCCGCAAGCTGGAGTGGCCCAAGGCTACCACCTTGTGGTCCCACCCATTCTTTCCCCCTTCAGTGCTCCCAAATCTTGATCTTCCCTGTCCTCACCTTACCCTCAGCAGACAGTCCTGTCCAGGAAACATTGGTTCCCTTTGCATCCGTTGATGGCAGCCCAGCCTCTCAGAGGTGGGACATGCCTCAGGGAACCCTGCCCTCTACATAGAGGTAGGACGACATGGCTATAAGCATAGACACCTGAGCCCAAGTGCTTGGGTGTAAAGTTTCACTCTGCCACTTAGCACTCTGGGTGATGTTGGGTAAAGTATTTAACCCATCTATGCCATGTTTTGTCATCTATAAAAATGAGGATTATACTAATACTTACTGTTTATCAGAGCACTTGTATCAGAGGAGCTTGGCATACAAGGGCATTAGGTTTTATTATTAGGCACACTTTTATTATGGAGATGTGCTGATATATTATACCCATTCATTTCACAGATGGATAAACTGAGGTCCAAATACAGACTAGGACTTGTCCAGGACCCCCAGCCAGACAGTGGGGCTTGGCCAGGAGGACAGACCCCTCCGTGGCTCAGACTCTGTCCTTGCCGTTCTGGCCACAGATAATTCAGCAAGAATAAAAAGAGGGTTTGGTTCTCCCCACTCCCGCCTTACCAATCTTTTTAATTTTTAAGACAAATCTTGAACCTTATAGATTTTTAAATCCCAAACGTTTAAAATGGCATTCATGGTGGCTGGGACCTGCCTTCCCATTTCACAGATGGAAAATCTGAGATTCAGTGAGTTTAACTGACTTGCCTAAGGCTGCGTGGCTAACAAGAAAGCACTTCTGGGCCCAGGCTTTTCCAAGATTCCAAACTCACGTCACGGGGCTACTCAGGACACCGTGACTCTCCCTCTGTCAAACTTTGCATTGTTATCATCTTCGGTGAAGATCTGAGATGGTTTTGTGAGAAGACCAAATCATCCAGTCAAATCTCAAAGAAACCTGGAGGTCAGAGTCAATGTTTTCCATCCACTTTCCTCAGCATAAATATCCTGCCCGCCCATGCAGGGCAGCCAGTTCCAGCTCAGTCACCGGAACCTGCTACAATCCATGCCTACTGGAGTGGAACCAGCATGCCCTTTTGGGCTTTTTAAGCCCTGAGTTGAGCATCTACTTTATCCCAGAAGGTTGCATCATCTGACTATTAATATCCCAAGAGTCAGGCAACAAAGAGGTACTCGGTGAAACCCTGGGCAGAGGAAGAAAGTAGAGGGTCATTCATCTAGTCTGCAGCCCCGACTTCAGCTACTCAGAGCAGTCCCAGGCCTGCCTCAGCCATGCAGGGGGCACGGTGGATGAGAACAGAGCAGAGGTTCGGAAGGCATGGTCTTTCTTGCTTCCTGCTTCCTGATGGTTTTACTCTTGGGAGTTCCATCACCTCTTTGAGTCTCAGTTTACCTATGAAACAACTGATCGTACCAGTCTCACAGGGTTATTGAGAAGAGTGGAAGAAATACATAAATCGTACCTAATATCTAGTCTGGCATATTGTGGGGATACAGTAAAGGTGGCTGTTACTACTGCCGGTGCAGCAATTTTAAAGGACTCTAATGGAGGAGTAAGGAGACATTGGATTGAGTCTTCTTTTTGCTGCTATCTTGCTATCTGATCTAGAGAAATATTCACAATACCTGACATTTACTGAGTATTCACTACATCCCAGCTGGTGTTCCAAATTTTGTTTTACATGCATTATTAAATTTAATCCTTACAACAGATCTTAAGGTGGATACTCTTGTTATGTTTATTTCATAGATGTGGAACCTGAGATGTTAATGATATCAATAGCTATTGGTGTGAGTTGGTCAAGGTTAAATGGTAAAACCAATATTTAGTTCTATAGCGGCAGACTCCAGATCCTCTGCTCTTAATCTGTAAAGCAGACCATCATTTCTCTTCTCCCTGAATTAGTTGCTGACTTAAATTATAAAATGTTATGGACAAATGAATACAAAGACTCCCACCTTATGTGGAATCTATGGGTGTGTTAAGGGGGGTTATGACTTGGGAGTCAACTCCAAGGTTAAACAGCATCTCTGTTGCTGGCTTTATGACCTTGGCCAGATCAACCTCATCATTCGTAAATAGGAATAATATTTCCTAATTCTCAGATTTGTTTCTAAGTACTGAATGAGGTCACACACGCATAATAAAAACAATGGCTACCCTCACTGAGGACTTTCTGAATGCCAGGCACAGTCTAGGTGTGGTACATGCAGCATTCCATTTAATTGTTCTGGTTCCTCTATAAGATAGATACTGTTCCTGTCCCTCATTTACAGATGAAGAACCTGGGAGCTAGTGAGATTTTATAACCTGCTGAAGTTCACATCACCAATGAGTACCAAAGCTGAGATTCCAACTCCAGTCTGCACAAATTAATAAGAATCTTTGCTCTTGGGCATGATTCTGCATGGTGCAGTGCCTGAAATTCAGTGAGTGCTCACGAAGTGGTAGCTGTCATTACAATGTTAGCTGTAGTGACAACAGTGACCAAATATTGTTGCCACAATGTTTTGAGCAAAGGGATGAAAGGAAATGTTTGATTTGATGAGTGAGAAGAGAAGACCTTTGAGGACATGTTTCTTTCAAAGGGACCATCCCACAGAAAATGCCACAGATTTGTACTGGTGGGCCCCAGTGAGGAGGGCTTACAGAGGACCAAGCTTCCAAAGTGTTTGAGCTCTCCAGAAATGGAGGGGCCTGAGTCAGAGGGTAGTGAGGTCCTTGTCTTTGGGGGTATGCAAGCAAAGGCTAGAAGCCGTATTTGTCAGGACTTTGAGAGGAATAATAGTTAAATTAGATGACTATTGTATTCCTTCAAACTTGAAGATCTATGATTCTATGGCATAATATATAGAAAAACACTTTGAGGATTATAAACTGCCCCATAGATCTAAGAAATTATTATTACCGTTCTCAATCAGCAGCTTTGTTTAAAGGGTCTGTGTGATATGGGGATAGTACATTTTAAAGCTTTCTGTGAAAAATGGCTTTAGATCATTTCCCCAGTCATTGCATTTATTCATTCACAGCATATCATGTATTCCTTAGTTTATTGATTTAATCACTCAATCATGCAATGCTTTACTTGCCCACTAAACCCAACAATGAAAATCCTATCTGGTAGAAAAAAATTAAAAAGTAAAAGGCTCTAAAAAATCAACCACAGGTTCAGAACAAGCCAACTCTGTGGGATTTGATCATTAAAAGGGGTCCTACGTTTTAAGTTGTATTCATGAAAAATGAGTTTTCTGAGCAACTAGTTTTAGAAGGTTCTAGGTGAGACTTGAAATATTGTGTTTACTTTTGGGGATCATATGTTAAGATAAACAATAACTAACTGGAAAATGTATGAGAAAATAATCAAGACAGCGAAGAGTCTTAAAATAATGCTCACAAGCACTGTTACAATGCTTAGTTAGTGTTACAGTCATTGACAGATTGTTAACTCATTTAATCCTTACGATAATCCTGAATCAATAGATGTCATTATTACTCCTGTTCTACTTTTGAGAACATGTAGGCATAGAGAATGTAACTACCATGCAAGCCCTGTGGACCTGGTATCCCAAGGTTCGTCACTGACTTACCGGCCATGTGACTTGGGCATGTTCCTTCCCTCTGCTTCTTCCATTTCCTCATCTACAATGGAGTGAGGGTGGAAATACCTGCCAAAGAATGCTGTTGTGAGGATCACCTAAGATGGTACACGTAAAGCACATATTGCTAGAGCCTGACACACAGTCAGGTCGTCATAAGTGTTCAGACTCTGCTTTTTACAAGTGTATGTTTCCTAGGGCTGCCATCACAATGTACCATAAACTGAGTGACTTAAACAACAGAACTTTACTCCCTCACCGTCCTGTAGGCTAGAAATCTGAGATCAAGCTGTGGGCAGGCCAAGATGTGGATCTGTTCCAGACCCCTCCCCTAGCTTGTGGCAAGATAACCCTGTTCTTCCTGGCATTCTCCCTGTGTGGGTGTCTATCTCTGTGTCCAAATTTTCTCCTTTTTATAGGACACTGTTTACATTGGATTGAGGCCCACCGTAATGACACCATCATGACTTGATTACCTCTATATGTAAAGATCCAGTCTCCATGTAAGGTCACATTCTGAGGTACTGGGGATTTGGAGTCCAACATATCTTTTTTGGGGAGACACAATTCAAGAAATAACAATAAGTGCTATTGCTGTGTTATTTATAAGTGATATTAATGAAGGATGCCCAGGGCCACCAAGGTGGGAGAACCCAAAGCCTTTCAGAGTGAAGGCAGAGTAGAAGGGGAAACATCTTGACTAAGAGGAATATTTTTAAAAAGGTGGCAGCAGTGGTAGGAAAATCATGTGATACACATAGCACAAAAATCTCTGGCCTGGGACTCAGCTGTCGCAGCCCTGCCCCTCATGTGCTCTGTGACCTTGAGCAGGTCACATTCCCTTCTTAGCCTTAGTATCCCCATCTGTAAGTTGAGATCCTCAAGCTTATATCTGTTGCCAAGACATGATGAAGTTTGGACGTACAAATATCCCAAGTACATTTTTATATGTGTGCCATACCTCGTGAATCCCATTTACTTTTTTTGTTTCCCCAGAAAGTGAAATTTTTAAAATCACAAATGCATTTTTTTAGTTTTTAAAAATGTAAATCATATGTACCTTGAAGCTTGGCCATGGCTTGCCTCAACAACAAGGATTAACTAAAATCCCACAGAGTCTCTAGCTAGGCTAATGGGAAGATGAGGAGAATAAGCCATGGCTTCTGTCCTAAAGGAAATATGGCTTATCTGCCACAACATTTAGGGATGCAGCTTAGGGAAGTATTGATGGAATGAGCCTGAGGTGGTGTCAGGAGGCCTGGTTTCACGTTAAAGACTGTACCTTGTACCAGCTGCAGAGATTTGGACAAACCTTCACCTCTCTGAGCTTCTTGATTGGTCATCTGCCAAATGGGAATAAAATTAGAATCAAAACATTGAACTGAGATAGTGCACATGAAAGCATTTGGCTAGGTTTCCCCCAAAGCAGTAGAACTCTACAGTTTGGTTGGAACGTTGGAGCTGAAAACACCTTAGACCTTGAAGAATCCAGTTCTTGAGATGTCAGCTTTTGCTTGCCTTTTCTGTGAACAAATCACTCTGAACCTCAGTGACGGAGCAAACAATGCTTTACTTCTCATGCACGTTACGCGTCAGCAGCTGCAGTCACGGTGGCCCAGATCCGCTTGTCTTCTCATGCTGGGACTGTGGCTGAAGGGGAGCCCCAGTCTGAGACATTTGGTCTTCATGGCAATGAGCAAGACAGCAGGCAGAAATCTAGGATGGCTCTTAAAGCAAATGCTTAGACATTCTGTGGGCCAGAGCATATCGTGTGGCCAAGCCAGTGGCAGGGGTGTACAGTCCTATATGGAGAACGGGCATGTGAACGACTGCAGATAGCAGTTAGATGAGACCACGCCTCATTTTACAGATGGAGAAGAATGAGGCCAGAAAATGGACCTTCTCCATCCCTGCTCCATTCTTCTGGGCCAACAATCAAGCCCAGCTGGAGAAGGCTGACAAAGCCATCCTGGATATACATCTCAGGAAGGGGGCCTGGAGGCCGTTCCTTTGAGCCTTCTGGTCAAAAAGAAATGCAAGATGGGAATGTATATAAGGAAAAAAATCTGCATAATGGGTGGCGAGCAAAGAGAGAGACAGGGAAAACAGACATCCACCAGTATTTATTGAGCAACTGTTGTATACTAGATGTGTAGAAACTACCAGCGGCAGAGAGAAATCAAAGGAAACCGAAAGAGGGAGCCAAGGACAATGAGAGAGATGTAGAAAAATAAAGGGAAATTGGCAGGAACAGACAGAAAAGGATTTAGCAATAGAAGCAGAGGTGGGGAAAGAGGAAACAGAGAATAAAAGACATGGAGGAAACCACACAAAGACAAGTAAACAGGGAAAGAGAAACAGCAGAGTGAGAGGGACCAGATAGATTGGGATCCCCAGAAAGAGCCTTGGAGGGTGGACTGACGGTGTGAAGGGTGGGGTGCTAGGAGCAAGGCAGAGGCTGAGGAGGAAGTCCGGAAGATGGGGCAACATCCAGCAGAGACGGGGAGGCTCTGAGGCGGGGCTTCGGGACCAGCAGATCTGAGAAGAGGCAGGAGAGGTTGAGGTGGGTGAAGCTGCAGTGCCGAGTCCTGGAGGGTGGGGGGGATCCAGAGACTACAGAGGGGCAACACAGGGAGGGGCCAGATGGGTTGGCAGAAAAGTCAAGGAGAATGTCCTCTCCATGGCCACGCCCCACCTGCTTTCCTCCAGCCTCTTGTCCACATTTCATCTTCCTTCAAGGACCCAGGGCTTTCGTATGGTGTTCTAGCAACAGGGAATGAATGAATGGGGTGTGTGTACAAGTGGGGTGCCATGTTCCCACTGTTTACTCCCCTTCCCGCGTGTTCTGAGTCTATCTGCAGTGAAGATCGAGGTGGGCTTCCCTTGGGTTCATTAGTGGGCTTCCACTTCCTGCTTCACTTAACTCCCCTTTGTCCCCTCTCCCCATCTTCAGGTGGCAGCTTGGTTTGGTGGAAGTAATGTGTGTTTGGAGACAGACAGCTGTGCATTCAAATCGTACTCTTTCCCATATTGCTGTTTGACCTCAGATATATTCCTGAACTTCTCTGATTCTTACTTTCCCCTGAATTTCCAGTGAGGCTGTGAATCTCTCATTCATGGGGCTCAGGGGAGAAATAAATGATAAAAGACACATGAAATGTCTTAGAACAGTGCTCAGAGAAGATCCCTTTCTTTTCCTTTTGCCTCCTAAAAATTCCTTTCTAATCCACTGTTGGGCTTGGCCTTGGAAAACATCCTTAGAGCTAAGTTGGGCAGGAGTTATTAAGAATATTGACTCTAAAGTACTGATATAAATAATTGACTAATAAATAAATGGGGTAGAAGAGAGAACTCTTTCTTACAGTGGAATTCCAATTAATAAATGTAGAGGAAAGAGGGAACTAGAAAGTCACCGTTAGACCGTCACCACTGTAATGATTACTACCAACAAGATCCACCCATGTATACTAAAATTAATGGGTGAAACGCCAAGAAGCAGCAGGATATTTGCAGCCTCAAAAAATTACACCACCACCCACCCCCTCGGATGTGTATTAATTACAGAGAGAAAATGGTGACTTCACAGTGGGACAGTCTGGCAGACACCGCTTGCATTAACTTCCTAGCGCTGCTATAACGAATTACCAAACACCGAGGGGCTTCAAACAACAGAAATTGATGTTGATGCTTGTACAGTTTTGGAGACCAGAAGTCCAAGATCAAGGGGCCGGCAGGGCTGCATGCTCTCCAGGGCTCTAGGGGATAATCCATTCCTTGCCTCTTGTAGTTTATGGTGGCTCCATGCTTCCTTGGCTTGTGGCTACTTGACTCCAATTTCTGCTTTCATCTGCCTCTCACCTTCTCCTCTGTGTCCTTTCTTCTATGTCTCTCGTAAGGACATGTGTCAGTGGATCGAGGATGCACCTGGATAATTCAAGATGATCTCCCCCTTGCAAGATCCCTAGCTTACCTACATCTGCAAAATAAGGTCATATTCACAGGTTCTGGGCACTGGGATATGGATATATCTTTTTGGGGGGTCCGCCGTTCAACCCACTACATCACCTTAACCAAGTGATCCAAGTTAGCTTCACCAGGAACAAGACATATGGACAGCCTGAATCTCCTGATAGGATGCAGTGAGAAGAGCACAATGCCGTTTCTCTGGTTTTCTTGCCAAAAAATGGTGTAACTTGATTCTAATCCTGAGAAAACATTAGAGATAAACTCAAAGTGAGGGACATGCTACAGAATAGCTGACCAGCGTTCTTCAAAGGTATTAAGATCATGAAAGACAGGGAAGACTGAGAAATTGTCACAAATAAGAGAAGACAAGGGAGACTCGAAAATTAAATGCCACGTAGGATCCTGGGTTAGACCCGGCCACCACCTTCCCCACCCCCCCCCCAAAAAAAAAACGTTGGTGGCAAACCTAGTGAAATCCAAATAGGTCTGTAGTTTAGCTGATGGGATTGTATTGTTAACGTCCAGGTTTTGATTATTCTACGGTTGTCTCTCAGTATCCATGGGAGATTGGTTATAGGACCCCCACAGAGACAAAAATTCATGGATGCTCAAGTTCTTTAGATAAAATAATGTAGTGCAGTTGGTCCTCCGTATCCATGGGTTCTGCACATGTGGATTCAACTAACAGAGGATCGGTTGAACCCATGGATACAGAACCTGCAGATAAGGAGGACCAGCTGCATTTTGTTATGAGAAATGTTACCTTTAGGGGGGAGTGAGTGAAGACAACGCAAGAACTCTCTGCAGTAACGTTGCAACTTCTGGTGAGTTTATGATTATTTCAGTATAAAAGAGTTAAAAACAGAGTATTGCATCTGGAGCAGGACTGTTTGGGTTAGATCCTGGACTCATGGCTGACCTCCCAGTGTGACATGGTTAAGTTACTCCCTCGTGCCTCAGTTTCCTCCACTGTAAAATGTGATAATAATAGTTTCTACCTCCTGGAATTAAAATGAGGTCACACGTGTAAACTCTACGCAAATGTTGTATCATCGATTTCATTAATATTGCTCCTGTCGTTGTTCCTCTTTCACCAATGATAAAACCAAGGCCTCGACAGTTAAAACTACTCTTTTCTAAGATCACACAGCCAGTGCCCGACCCCAGAATTAAAGTTACGTTTCTGATTCCAAGTGATCTCTCTCCTCTATGGTATTTCTTCTCTTACGGGGGCAAGGATGGGTAAAGATCTTTTAGGGACCCATCTTCATAACCATCTAGTTAATACTTGACTCTGTGTGTTGTTAATGCAGGTCTGCCCTTGGACTGTGGAAGGAGGTAGCGTGTCCTCTTTAGAAGTGATGAGAGCAGACATTTCTGACTTAGATTCCCCCCAAAAAACAAAAACAGCTACTTTGAAACTCCTCTAGTCCGACTCCTTCATCTTAGAGTGAAAACAAATACAGAAACTAAGGCTGTAGGTCTCAAAGAGTGACATGGTCAATGTCATGTGGCAGGTCAATGACAGAGCTGGCCTTCCCATCTAGATCTCATGACTCTGTGTGTGTGTGTGTGTGTGTGTGGCCCCCACTGAACCACACTTTCTAAACCTCCCCCAGCTGTGATCTGCACTCAGTAGATGGCCCCTCACTCTGTGCTGTGGGAGCCGTAACCATATGGGTTCAGCACAACGATATTTCACTTCATTGTGGTTAATCGTGCTGTCTGCAAATCTATCAATACAGTCAAACAATCACCCGATTCAAACTTCTGCTGCTAATGTCCCCCAGCTCAAGGGTGTCTTTAATAGCAAAATAATACTTGTTTTTTCTTCCTTCCCTCTCTGTGTTTTTCCTAATCTCTCCCCGATGAGACATAACATTAATTACAGCAGTTAGCAGAAATTCTGTCTCCATTACTGCCTGCCACCTTCTCCATCTTGACTTCTGCCTCCAAAATTTCTCTCCTGAATGAAGGGAGGGGGTTTATGCAGATGTGTGATTGCCTGTATTTACCTTTTCTCTGCCACCTCCTTGGTGCTGAATTTTAAGTCAAGCAGGATCGATATTTTCACTGGGCGGGGGGAGGTGTGCGTGAGTGTGAATGTGTATGCATTGTTTGTGTGTGCCTGCTTTGTAATCTAGCTGTCATTTTGAGCTAATTGTGTTGTTTCCTCTTGTGTGGAAGGAAATCTTATCTGTTTTGCATTAAAATTCAATGAAGGTCATAGCGTCTGGAAAACTTACCAGACTGCTGCAATTAATGTTCATTTGGCTTTGATAAATTGGTACGTTCCCCTCAATAGGACTGGAGTGGATTTCAGAGGCAATAATTCTTCCATTAACTCAATGATTCTGCCTGTGATGGAGGACCTTGTCCTGCTTTTGTTTGTCATCTGTCACTTGGAGGAGCTGGGCATATGTCGGAGATGATTTATCATGATTGCAGTGCCTGCTGCTTGTATCAAAGCATTTAAAACCACAAATTATTTTTGCCCCCTGTAAATTGCTTGATTAAACAAAAGTGAGGTTGGAATTAAGGTAGAAAGAAATTTTTGTGCCTCTGTTCCCACCCCTGGGTTTCCACAGTTATGGGGTTATTGCAAGTTCCTTTCAAGCTCAAGGTGAAAACGCGTTTGTAGAGGAATAATGCTGAGCGCTTACTGTGTGCCAGGGATTGTGCTGGGAGCTTTACGTGCATTATTTTACTTAATTCTTAAAATAATTCTGTAGGGTAGTTTGTCTTTATTACCTGGGAAGAGGTTGAAATCCATAGATGATAAGCATTTCATCCAATATAAGCAACATAAGATTGGAAACCAAGTGTCTTGATTCTAAAGCCCTTGCATTACCACTCTGTGCATTAGGATCTTTAAAAATTGCCTAATATTATTAAGTTCTACTGTTTACTTCTGGTATTTCACTAGATGTGGAGCCAGATCTCTTTTCTATACATAAGAATTACCTCAGGTGTTTGTTTAAAAGGCAATTTCCTGGGCCCTGCCCCAGGTCTGCCAGAGCTGAACACCTGGTGTGGGGCTCTGGGGAATCTGCACTATGGCAGGCTCTGCCCCTAATGTTTGCCGATAGCAAAGGTGGAGAATCACTCACCTGCAGCTCATTGAGACCAGCAGTGGGAAAACCACAGCCTCAGCCCACTAAGTTTTTAAATTATTATTTAGTTCTCACGAAACCCCGCCATGCAGGCATTGGTATCACCATCTTACAGATTGAGATGTTGAAGTACATCAAGTTAAGTGGGTTTGGTCAAGGTCACACAGCTAGGGAGAGGCCAAGCTGGGGTCTAGACCCTGCGTCTGCCTCACTGGCTGTGAAGCTCTTAATCAGCATCCCCATCTCACCCTCCCCTGCCCTTGACCCTCTGTGTCCCCAGCCCTCCCTCCCTTCTCTCAAATTCTGCAGGGGCACCAGCAAGAGTGGCTCTCTGTGCTCTCCCCATGGACACTCTCTTCAGCTCCTGGTTTATTAAAGTCCATATGTGTCCTGATGTTCCCCTAACGAAGCGTCTAGAGGCCTGCCCTGTCTCCGCCTCCCTTAATAGGGAGTGAAATATGTTGGTGTCTGTGCCAGGGGCTTTACTGAGGTGGTTCAAGAGCCCCCGGGAGGAGATGTGGGGGGAGACGAGACCCCCTTGCCCTCATTGCAGACGATCTCAGGTAAAGGAAGCTCATGCAGGGCAGGTCTGTGCCATTACAGTAAGTATAGAAGCATGGCTGAGAGGGGAAGCTGATCAGCTGGACCTGGGTCTGACAACCTTTTGCTGACTTTGTGGTCTTGGGCTAGCTACTTGCCCTCTCTGAACCTTGATTTCCTCAAATGGAAAATAGGTGTAACAATAGTACCTCCTCTGATAAAAACACTGCCAGATATGGAAGCATCCATGGTAAGTGCCGGCTTGGTATATGATACATAGAAGTTTCCCAGTACTTTGTAGCTGTTCTTAAAGCTCTAACACTGTTGACCCGTTCATGTTAATAGAACATGTTGTCATTTAACATCTCCTGAAAGCTTGACAACCTATTAAGTAGGTGTCCATTTTAACACCCTTTTACAGCAGGTCAGGCCAAGCCTCAGAGAAGGGGCTTGCTCAGGGTCACACAGTTGGTCAGCACCAGAACAAGAAGTCTCTGGATCCCTGACAGAACTGGGTAGGTGGGGCCATTGGTGGATGGTTGCCTGAAGTCCCGTAGCAGGTAATTTAAGGTCCATGGTAAAATTTGGGCTGGATACTCTGCCTGCCCTTCATTTTTGAGATTGAGTGGCAGGTGTTATGAACTGAATCGTGTCCTCCTCCCCCCAAAAAATCCTATGCTGAAGTCCTAACCTCCCATGTGACTGTATTTGGAGATAGGGCCTTTAAGAGGCTAATTAAGGTTAAACGAAGTCATAAGAGTGAGGCCCTAATTTAATAGGACTGGTGTCCTTATAAGGAGAGGATGCAGGAACATAGTGGAAAGACCATGTGAGGACACAGTGAGAAGGTGGCCGTCTACAAGGAACCCTTACCAGAAACCACCCCTGTCAGCACCTTATCTCCGATTTCCAGCCTCAGAGCTGTAGGACAATACGCTTCTGTTGTTCAGTCCACCCTGTCTGTGGAGTGCTGCTATGGCAGCTTGAGCAAACTAATACAGAAGAGAATTGTGGTTAGTGCCTCCCTAGCCGACAACGGCTGAGGGATGACAGAAGCTGGAATACATATTTCCCTTTTCCTCGGTTCTTATTCCTGGGACAAAGGGGAAAAAGAAAGAGGGGAGGAAATGATCACAGAGCAGAAAGGGGACAGGATGGAAAGGGGAGAGAAGAGGGGAAAGAGGTTTTTAGAGTGTCTGGCATATACTAGCAGCTCAGTAAACTGTTAGCTGAATGGATTGGGAGATAGATGATTGGATCCTGTCATGTGTTACAGTAGTTAACTTTCTGCAACATTGTAATACTGGGTGCAGATTCCCAGGTTGCAGGGAGAAAGGCTGATGGTAACAGCTTCCACTTAGTTATTGTAACAGTTATTTGAGAGTTCCTTTTATATGCTTGCATGATCTTCCTCACACACTACTTCATTAAAATTTACAAAACTGCCTGTTAGTGATTATTCACAGATGAGATGTGTAAGACTATGCCCATTTGATGGATGAGTAAACTGAGGTTGCCCAAGGTCACATGCAGCCAGAGACCTGGACTCTCAGTCTCAAGCCCATGCTCTCCCTGTTGGCACGTTGAGGCCAGTGAAACTGGAAGAACAGTTCACTCAGAGGAGAGACCCACACATTGTTAGGTTTCTCTTTACCCAGTTACTACCTGTGCGACCTAGAAAAAGTTGTCTGACCTGACAGAGATCCTCACGGTGCTGGAGGAAGGCTTCAACGAGGGAGCCCAGTGAAGTGCTCGGTGCCTTGTCGGTAGGAAGTGCTCTGTAACGGGCAGCTCTGAAGTTGTGCAAACCTTCCTTCTTATCTCCAATATCCTGTTTCCTGGACCTTAAATCAAGAACAGCAACTCATACCTTAAAAGACTGTGTTGAATGAAATGAGATAACCCAGGTAGAATGCCAGGATAGTGCCTCGCACGTAAAAGATGCCCAGTTCATGGTGACTCTGATTGTGATTACCTGTAGTCTCCCAGACCCCATGCGGATTAGGGAGTCCTCACCTTGGGAATCTCCTAGAAAAAGCAAAGACAAAGATGATGTTTTTCTGGCCTATCCCACCCCAGGTTGCTAGTGGGAGGCCCCTGAATGGAGGAAGGCCCGCTGCCATGGGAGGTGACAGCTGGGGTCTCGGACCCACCCTGGGGAACTACCTCCTGCTCCTTGGAAGGCGGAGACATGGCTGGCCTGCCCAAGTGGCGCAGAGTGACAAATGAGGTTGTGAAGCAGCAACAACATCTGTGTCATCATTTCTGCACCAGGAGGTCAACTGGCTTCATAAACCGTGTTGCTGCTGGAGCAGTCTTTGTTTAGGAATTAATTAGGAGAAGCGAAGAACTGCTGCCCATGCAGATATTGGTCTCTGGAAGTTATAAAAAGCAGATGGATTTTAAGCAAATGCGGTTTTCACCCTTTAACATCAGGTGAAAGGGTACGTATTAGAGCAGGGGCACCCGGGAAACAGGCATTGAAAAGAACACCTGAGCCCTCTTCCTAATCCACTTCTGTGTGCCATGCACATGGCGCCATTCTTTTGGCTACTGCAGTTTGTGCATTGATACCACTTTGGTATTAATAATAGCAGAGTCTGCTGAGTCTTTTTTTTTTTTTTTTTTTTTTTGCGGTACGCAGGCCTCTCATTGTTGTGGCCTCTCCCGTTGTGGAGCACAGGCTCCGGACGCACAGGTTCAACGGCCATGGCTCACGGCCCAGACACTCCGCGGCACGTGGGATCTTCCCGGACCGGGGCACGAACCCGCGTCCCCTGCATCGGCAGGCAGACTCTCAACCACTGCGCCACCAGGGGGAAGCCCTGCTGAGTCTTTTTATGTGCCAGGAACACTGCTAGATGCTTTCCACACTCTTATCTAATCTCCATGAGAGCCCAGTGAGGAGGCTTTTGGTTACTGCCTTTTACATGTGAGAAACCCGAGGCTAAGAGCAGCAGATTCTTTTCTTAGAAGTGGTGGAGCTCAGGCTTGAACCCAGGCTTGTAGAAGTCCAAGGTCGATGCCTTTAGCTGCTGTGCTATAGTAGAAGCTCCTCACCTTCTCCATGAAATGCTCTGAGTATCCATTTGTAACAGATATCCTAGTATCTGTTAAAAGCTGAGTGAGAGGGCTTCCCTGGTGGCGCAGTGGTTGAGAGTCCGCCTGCCGATGCAGGGGACACGGGTTCGTGCCCCGATCCGGGAAGATCCCACGTGCCGCGGAGCGGCTGGGCCCGTGAGCCATGGCCGCTGAGCCTGCGCGTCCGGAACCTGTGCTCCGCAACGGGAGAGGCCACAACAGTGAGAGGCCCTCGTACCGCAAAAAAAAAAAAGCTGAGTGAGGAATTTTGAAGAGCAGATCTTGTAAAACACAGGGATTCTCATGTGAGGGCCAATGAGGACCATTTACACTTTCATGCATCACCTCTGTTTGGATTTGGAAGTTAATTATCCTCAAAGAACGCATTTTACCCTATAGCAGTCATAATACTGTTGATGCTAACTAATATTCGTACAGTGCTTTTGGCAGTTTCAAGGCAATGTTCACAGCATCTACTATTGCATTTTATCTTCAGAAACCATCCTTAGGTATTTAGACATTGATATTGTGGCTATTATTCTTCTTATT
The DNA here is from genome assembly GCF_059928025.1 of Delphinapterus leucas. Lineage (NCBI taxonomy): Eukaryota > Metazoa > Chordata > Mammalia > Artiodactyla > Monodontidae > Delphinapterus > Delphinapterus leucas. Next base: position 108,134,438 of record NC_143134.1, on the reverse strand, counting down.
ATTAGCTCTGCTTGAAGCTCAGAAGGGTTCATCCTGTCGAAGATCACACAGTGAGTCCATGGTAAAGACCAATCTCCTTTTACCAAATATCTCAGCATCCCCTGGGGATAATTGGAAGGTGAGGGTTGCCCTGTAGAGGCAAATAGGGAAGAACTCGTGTTGGAGAAGCACATACAATTATGACATATTAGAGGCACAAGGAACCTTTAAATCTCTGCTTATAAGCATTTCATTTTTAAAAGGGAGTAAACCAACGGCCAGTGAAAGAAATTCCCTTCTTCAGATTCACACAGTAAGCTAGTGTGACATCGAGGATAAAAGATGGACACATTTGAGTTTAAACCCCAAACTTTCTTTCCCCTCTACTTATGACTTTGGGCAGGTTAATTTATTTGAGCCTTAGTTTTGTCTTCTGTAAAATAGAGAGAAAGTACTACCAAACAGGATAAGGATTCAGTGAGATGATGTATGTGAAACGGGTGGTACAATGCATGTCCACAGAGCATGCGCCCACTGAGTGAGAGTCTCTGGGATGGTCGATGAGGAAGAAAACACATGGGCTGGGGACCAGTTAGGGCTGAGTGCAACTCTAAGATCCTCCGTCATCAGCTCTGTGACCTTGGAATCACTCCAATCCTCTATACCTCGGTTTTCTTTTAGAAAAATTAGAACGGTGGTTATACCTACACCATTTTGTTTGCTGTGTGGGTTAAAACTAATTTATGACAAAGATCAGCCCAGGGCTTTGCCCACAGTGCACTTGAACTCTCCTGGGTCCCAGTGTGTTCTGCTCTTCCCATCCCACGATTTTCTTTCTCAGCTCCATGCTCCTCAGGCAAACAAAGAAAGCCCATGGCTCCTTCCCTGAAGCACCACTGTTGATATTCTTCCTTTGGACACTGGAGCTGGGAAGCAGTTTTGGATTCTAGCCATTTCTATAAAAACTTCCCAGATTTGTGGAGCGATGTGTCCCCTCCATGCACAGAGCTAGAGGAAAAAGATAGCATTAAGTGTAATTAAATATGCACTCCTGCATTTGGGGAATGCATTGGAGGGATTTGTCTTTAAAGTGTCATTCTTTTTGCAAAGGCACCTGTTATGCTAATGGTGCTGCGTTAGTCTCTCAACTGGGGGCCTGGATGCTTTCTTAGCAGAGCTACTGTGCATACATTACACCCCACGCTGCACTCCATGGTCTAGCATGTTTTGCTTTTTCTCAAATGTAAGCACCTTGGATTCTTAATTTGGCCTCCATAATGAAGCGCATGGCTGGGAGAAGTGCTTAAGTGAGTCCCCCCATTGGAGAGAATGCCTGATGGGAAAAGACTAGAAGAGAAACAAACATTTGTTGGGCAGTTGCCATGCACCAGGCGTTGTGCTCAATGTACGACCATTCTCTGCTATTTAATCTCACCACAGAGATGCCAGGTAGATATTTGTATCGTTACTTTACAGATAAAGAAACAGAAACTCAAAGAGGCTACAATTTAGTATTTATACAACTAATATTTCTTGAACAACCACCCACTGGATGTCAAGTACTGTGTCAGACCCCTGGGCCTGTGTGATCTGGTCTGTAGGGTTTAGGATACGGGGAGGGGGAAGGGTAAGCTGGGACAAAGTGAGAGAGTGGCACGGACATGTATACACTACCAAATGTAAAACCGATAGCTAGTGGGAAGCAGCCACATAGCACAGGGAGATCAGCTCGGTGCTTTGTGACCCCCTAGAGGGGTGGGATAGGGAGGGTGGGAGGGAGGGAGGTGCAAAGGGAGGAGATATGGGGATATATGTATATGTATAGCTGATTCACTTTGTTATAAAGCAGAAACTAACACACCATTGTAAAGCAATTATACTCCAATAAAGATGTTAAAAAATATATATATATATAGGGTTTATTAACAGCACTAACCAGAGGCTGACTTGAGATTGTAGGCCCCCAAGGACATTAAGCGACTTTTCTAAGGTCACACTCTAGGAATTGGCAGAGCTGGAATTCAAACCTAGATCTCCTGGAGTCTTGTTTAGTTTCCTTTGAACCAGGAGGCCTGGAGCTTGTTCCTTCACTTCTTCAGCTTCCATGGAGCATCTCATATGCACAAGGCACTGGGTTCTGAGATGAAGGTTTCATATCTTTGGGTAGGGATGTTGAGTCAAGTGTTCAAGGAAGACAGGGTAGTACCATGTCAGGGGCTAGAGCAAAGACAGTGGGAAAACAGAGGAGGAAGAGGGTAACTTCTAGCTGGAGGGATCAAGGGAAACTTCCTCGGGAAAGGGAAAATTCATCCAGGTCTTAAACTGCGGCATGGATTTGGACATCAGTCAGTAATTGGCAACTTCTGCCTCTTTGTCAAGATCTCTTTGCAGTAGCTGGTATTAGCAAGACTTTGGGGTCAGGGATGTGTTCCTCACTCATTCTCTTTCCCAGAGGTTATTAGACTCTTAGCTTCCTATTCAGCACAGATTCACGTGGTATTGACTACTCTGTCCCAAGACAAGGGCAGGGAACTGATCAACCTAGGTAAACAGACATGGCTCCTCCTATGAAAAACTCACAGACTAGAGAAGGAAGGGAGTGTTTTAAGTCCTTTTTAGTTCATTCAGGAAAGTCTTGGCAGGGGAAGGTGAACGTAAGTTTAGAAAAGAACCGTATCAGTGATCGATTCCAGTGCTTCTCAACATTTTACATCAGAAACCTTCCATCTAAATGAAATGTTATGTAGATACCTAATATGTAACATACAAAAATGGATCTGTTTTGGCTGGAAATTTGGAAGAGTTAGTGGTAGGTGAGGGTAGACAGGACTTGTGTGGCATAGCCACACACCACTAAGGCTGTGCCATGTGAACATGACTTGAGTATGACTAAAGCACCCTCCACTCCCCGTCGTGTAATAGACAGAGGAGCTGCCCTGAGAGGGGAACTTACTCAAGGCCGGAGTCAATGAGCAAGCCAGCACCAGGTGCAAGCTCTCTAGTATCCTACCCCAAGGCTTTCTACAACACCATTGAGAGAAGGGATGGTTTTGGTTTTGGGGTTTTTTTGGGGGTGGTGGTGGTGGTGGTGTTTTTTCACTTCTTATTTTGAAATAATTTTAGATTTACAGAAGAGTTGCAAAGAAAGCACAGATAATTCCTATATACCTTTAAGCCAGCTTCCCCTAATGTCAACATCTTTCATGACCATGGTATATTTGTCAAAACCGAGAAGTTAACATTGATGCCACATTGTTAACTAAAGACTTGATTTCCCCAGTTTTTCCACTGATGTCCTTGTTCTGTTCCAGGACCCAATCCCGGGTACCATATTGCATTTAGTTGTTCTGTCTCCTGAGTCTCCTTCTCCTCAGTCTTTCTTGCTTATAACCTTGACCTTTTTGAAGAGTATTGGGTCAGGTATTTTGCAGGATGTCCCTGCATTTGGGTCTGCCTGGTGCTTTCTCATAATTAGACTGGGATTACAGACTTGGAGGAAGAATACCACAAAGACCAAGTGGCCTTCTCGTCACATCATATCATCAGATGTGTGACACCAACAGGATTTATTACTGATGATGTTAACCTTGAGCACTTATGTGAGGGGGTGTCTGCCAGGTTTCTCCACTGTAAAGTTTATATCTTTCTCTTTCCATACTCAGTTATTTGAAGCAAGTTTACAAAGTCCAGCATACACAAGGAGAGGGGGATTAAGGGCCACCTCCTGGAGAGAGAGGTGTCAAAGAATGTGTGGGTATTTGTTAAAACCACCGCCATAATTAATAAATATTGGGGATAGATACTTCGAGACTCTACAAATATCCTGTTTCTCCATGAGGTTTTTCCCCCACTAATTTTAGCATTCATCAGTGGATCTTGCCTGCAGTGATTTATTACTGCAGTGGAAAAAAGGAATTTTAAAGCAAAATAAAAACAAAAATGTAAGGGGAAAAAAAGGAGACAAGAAAGGAAGAAGAAAAAGGGTTCACACTTATTAACGCCAGCCTCTTTCCTAGGTGGTAGACCTGGGTCAAGGCAGGTGTCATGGAGAAAGGACCTGCGGTATCCTCACCGGCTTTGCTGACCTCCTCTCAACATGGAGTATTCTAATTGGCATCACCATGGCACTGTCAGTAACCATCACACTCTGAGGCCGAGGGAGGCTCTTTTAACTCTGTTAGGAAAAGGTCAGCGTGGAACAATATAATAGCACCTAACTTGCGTATTTCTTTCTCCAGATTTCATTTTAAAATACACCTGGTTGAGGAAGCAGGAACCTGGCAGACACCCCCTCACATAAGTGCTCAAGGTTAGCATCATAAGTAATAGATCCTGTTGATGTCACGTACCTGCTGATATGATGTGATGAGAAGGCCACTTGGTCTTTCTGGCGTTCTTCCACCAAGTCTATAATCCCAGTCTAATTATGAGAAAGCATTAGACAGTTTCTGTGCTTTTACGTGTATGTGTGTGTTGTACGTACGTGTGCTTCTTTTTTTTCTCTGTACGTGTGTTTACTACTGGGTCCCCTGGAATTTAGGGAGGAAGGGAATAACAGATCCTTCCTTTGCCTGTATCTTAGCTTTGGGCAGTCACTTAGAGCAGCTTGAATCCTTGGCGAGGTTCCATAAGATCTAGATGATAAAATACAGCTGACTCGAAGCTCAAGGATGGGGAAGCACAGGAATGTATATAAACTGCCCATGCCTGGCACATATTGGGTGTATCTGGTGCGGGTCACTGAGTTAAGTATGTCAGATCATCTTGTTTAGCCCTTGGAGCAAAGCTAACGGAAGACGTGACCTTTGAGATGGTCCTTGAAGGGATGAGGGTGGCAGGAATTATTCCAAACAGAAAATAGCACGCAAGAGCTTAAGGACCTTAGGGAATTCCCTACCCATGAAAATACTGGGGGGCTTCCTACTCATTTTGCCTAGAATTATCTCTGATTCTGAGGACTGTTGTGTAGGGATGTGGCTACTTGCATCAGAAGAGTGATCAAGCACTTGAATGTTCCCTCTCTAACATCTTGCAATAGTAACACAGTATTAATGATTGTTTCTTAATTGATTAGTGGGTTGCTCGGTCTGCTGGTTGGTAGCTTTAGGCTCATTCAGAGACTCTGTCTCATTACCATTTGAACTTTGGAGCAGACGCTATTGGTGTCCAGCTCAGATCCCCTGAGCACTAACCCTTTCCATGCATGCTGGCTTGACTTCCAGTTGCCAGCTCATGTGCCTCTGGCTAGAGGCTCTCTGGCAGCTCGGTATCCCTCTGCCCAGGCTTGAGGCAGGCTGGAGTGCCAGGGAGCCATCAGCTCTTCAGTGGCAGCCCTTAACTGACGATTGCTGGAGTATGGTTAATACATACCCCACCCCCCCCGCCCCTGTCACCCCAGCAGGATAGACCTCCTGTGGTCCACTATGGTATCTGGCTTAATAAACCATCCTTTACTGGACTCCTTCCGTTCCCCGCCTCATTTCCCCACTTCTCTATGAGCGTTTCCTGGAATCACTTTCCAAATAACCACGTGCACTCAGATCCTTTTCTGAATTTCTTCTGGAGACAGACAGACTTCAGTGGGCTTCCTCTGTGGCCTCTTTGACCAGGATGTTTGGGCCCAGAGGAGGAAAAACAAAAAGATGACCTTGACTTCCAGTGACTCTGAAACTGATTTGCTGGTTGAAATAGAGCCAACCACTGTCACTCTCTGAGGCTACATCCCTTACTTGTAAGGGGAGACATTGGCTCAGGTGTTGCCAAAGCCCTTCCTGAAGTTTTTGTTCTGAGGTTTCAACTTCCAGACACTTTCATTTCCCCCTATGTGTGTGATTTCCAGGAATTTATTTAATTTGCTTTAAGGAAATTTGTATGCTTCCTGCCTACCAAGTCCCATTTTCAAAACAAACTCTTTAACACTTTCAGGGGTAGGGAAGTTTGGCTATCCCGTCTTCTAGGAGTACCTGTCTTGACTTTGGATGTAAACCCAGACTATGGGGAAGGGTAGTCGTATTTCCTCTTCCCCCTCCTTCCTCTCTCTCCGTCCCTCTACCTGCACTAACTTTTCCATTTGCGCACGTGGAAGAAAACAATCCTGAGCTTGAAAGAGCTGACCTCTTTTTTTATTTTTTCCTGATTGAATATAATAGTAGGTACCGTTTTTTAAGAGCTTAGTACATGCCAGGCACTGTGCCAAGCACTTTCCATACATTATCTTGTTTATTTCTACAATGGCCCTGTAAGGGAGGTACTATTATTATTTTATCCTTAGGAAGCTAAGATTGGGAGAGATTATGCAGTTGTTCAAGGTCATATAACTGTTAGTGGTAAAGCCAGGGTTTGAATCCAGGCTCATCTTAATTGAAATCCTGTATCTTACCTATTCCCTGTTTCTCTACATGACGAAATGCGATAGGTATAACTCTAAAGACCTCTGTGTACTTCAGAACGTTAATCATAAGAACGGGGTGAATGTAGAGGGAGGGGCAGAGAAATGACCCAGCAGCACCTTGGAAAAACATAGGTAGGTTTTATTGGACAATAAGCTGAGGGAAGGAATAGTGTTCAACAACAAAATATTTGTTTTTCAGTTTAGATTTCATCAGTGTAAGTTCTTCCCTAGAACAGGGATATTCTGATCTGCTTAGTCATTTCTTGGAATATTGTGCATAGTTGTGGTATTATCTTTAAAAAAAAAAAAAGCATAATCAGAATCGAGTGTGTCTGAGGAAGATTAACCACAGGGTAGTGAAAAGCATTCAAAACCATATTACAAAGTTCTGAAGATGCCCGGGAGGATTTAGCCTGGAGAAGAGAAGACTAGGGGATCTTGGTGGGGATTACTATTTAAAATCCTAAATATCTCTCAAGGGGAGGTGGGAGTTAAATTTGTCCTGTGTGGCCTTCAGACATAAGAAGCAGTGGGGGGGAAGCCACACGGCAGCCAATTCCAGCTCTATTTTAAAAAGAAACAGTAACAAAAGTATCCAAAATTGGAATAGGATATTTCAAGAGGTGGTATTCACTCCACCATGCCTGTGTTAGGATTTTTTTTGCAAGTGATATAAATCCAACTCAAACTGACTAAAGGCTAAATAAGGTCTTTGCTTTCTCAAGGAGCTGAATATCTAAGGGTAGCTTTAGTGCAGGGATTGTTAGATCAAAATGTCCATATAGAGTATTTAGGAATATGTCTCTGTTCCTTCACTCTAGTTTCCTTTGGGCAGGCTTCATTCTTGGGCGAACTCTCCCCAGGTCATGATAAGATTACTTTATACTTAGCACCAGCAGGAAGGAAAGAAAGTGCTTCTTATTTTTAAGTTAAGTGCCTGGACAAACTGTCATTTGCTCATGTGTGTATCCCTGTGTTAGTTTTCTATTGATGCTGTAACAACTTACCAGAAATTTAGTGGCTTAAGACAGTACACCTTTAGAGAACACATGTATGGATACCAAGGGGGAAAGGGGTGGGGTGGGAGGAATTGGGAGACTGGGATTGACACAAATACATTATTGATACTATGTGTAAAATAGACAACTGATAGAAACATGCTGTACAGCACAGGGAACTCTACCTAATGCACTGTGGTAACCTGAATGGGAGGGAAGGCCAAAAGGGAGGGGATATCTGTGTGTGTGTGGCTGATTCATTTTGTTGTGCAGTGGAGGCTAACACAACATTGTAAAGCAACCATACTCCGATAAAAAATAATTTAAAAAATACACCTCTATTATCTTATAGTTCTGCAGTTCATAAATTTGAAATGCTCCTCGCTGAGTTACTTTCATGCTGTTGGTGGCAGGACTATGTTCCTTCTGAAGGCTCCAGGGGAGAATCTGTCTCCTTGCCCCTTCCAGCTTGTAGAGGCTGCACACAGCCTTTGACTTGCACCCACTTCTTCTATCTACAAAGCTAACGAAATGGAGTCGAGTTCTTCTCGCACCACATCACTCTGACCTCCTCTGTTGCTTCCCTCTTCCATTGATAAGGACCCTTGTGTTCATATTGGGCCCGTTTGTATAATCAAGGACACCCTACCCTTCAAAAAGCCAGCTGCTTGGCAGCCTTAATTCCATCTGCAACCTTAATTCTCCCTTGCCATGTAACCTGACATATTCACAGGTTACAGGGATAAAGACGTAGGCCGATTGGGGACATTATTCTGACTACCACAAACCCTAAATAAGTTACTGTGATGCTCTACTGGTCAACTCTGGGTCAGGTGGCCACCCCTAGACTTAGATTCCAGTAAGCCAGAGCCAGACCATGTCGATGGAGAGTTTTGAAGGGGTGTCATGTAGTCTCTCAAGGAAAAACTAGGTCCTTGTTACAAAAGAAGAGGAAAGAGATACTAAGGGGGTTACAAAAATCAACCACAGTGTGGGGTGGGATATTCGGTATTAGGTAGGGGATGAAATTAGTGATTTCAAAGTTTTTTTTTTCATATTCTGATGTTTGAATACCATATCTGATGGCTGTGCTTAACCACAGAGAAAGGGAAATAGCTTATTTCTTTCAATGGATAAGAATTCTATTCTCTATTCCTAGATAAGGCCCTGGGGATTCCTAAGCCCAGACTTACTCTCTTGTTTGTATGATTTCCTGGTTCCTAGATGAGAGAGTCATGCGAGACATTTTAGGAGAAATGGAGTTGTATTAATTATTTTTTTTCATACTTTAGAGTCCCAAATGGTCAAGCAGGATTCTTGACCACTGGAATAATGCTAATCAAAAACGTTTTGGTATCATACGTATTTTTTTTTAAGAAATGAAGAACACCGTCTTCCTCACCCGAGAAGGATATTTTTAAGGACATATTTTAGAAGATTCCATGCAAGTCTTCAGCAAAATAATTCCAAAGGGACAACAACAACAACAGAAACCTTTCTTTCCAAACTTTGCCTTAAGAAAAGCAAACAGTATGGGTCTGCCCATAGCTGAACATTTTCCCCGCCTTGCCTGATGCTAGCTGAAATAGGATGGGACCATGAAATCCTAACCAGTTTCACTCTACTGCAGGTGCCCTGAGTGATACATTTCCAGTCATATGCACACTTTAGGGCTACGGATGGTGGAAAATATGGAAAGCAGAGGTAAGAATGAGAAGAGAGTCATTTTAGGAGAAATGATGTGCTATTAAATTTTTTTCTGACTTTTGAGTCTGCAGTGTTGAAGCAGGAAGCTTGGCTGGGGCACTTATTGGGGAAACCTTTAGTGATATAGGCAATTCAGGCATAGCTATGGAAGTGGAATCAGGTCCTGCATACAAAAACACATGCACTTTGAGGATCTGTAAGGTCTTTTAAGCCAAAGTCAGATTGAACAGATCAGCTGCCCCAGCAATACCCAAGGCATAGCTACTAAATAGGGTGCTGTCCTGGGTGCTGAATAAGCACATGTCCAAACTACTGCTTGGTCTGATTTCTGCCGAACACAGCCTCAACTTGTCCTGGCTTCTATTTGTGACCAAAACCCCACCTCTAATTATACCTCCATAACTGGGTGAAAAAGCCCAGGGCTTCTTCTTTTCCCCCTCAGATGTGACATTTTCATCCTTAGAATGTAAGCTTTATGAAAGCAGAGAATTGATTATATTCACTGTTCTGTCTGCAGGGTCTCAAGTCTCATTCATACAAAACACTTGCTAAGTTTGGGTCAGAGGGATTTACTAATCATATTGTCCTCACTTTCCACTCACTCACTGGAATAATGCATACCTACATATGTACATGCACACACACACACACAATCAAAAGAGCTACAGTCTTCCTGTAGCACACCTTATAATGTATGGAATTCATCATGTATGGAATACTTCCAAATTCAGTCTTCCTAATCAATTTAAGCTATATGTTATTTGCCTCTGTATCTGTGTCTAGCTCCATGTCTGGAAGGCACATGGTAGGTATGCAGTATTTTTGTTGAACTGAACTAGGTTAATTTTACAGACTAAAAAACTAAAGTTCAGAGAGAAATGAATGGCCCAAGGTCATACAGTAAATGGAGAACAGTGACATTTCCCTTACCTCCTCTTACACAGTGTCAGTCTCCAGACCTTTCAGTTCCCCCACTGTGGTGACTAAATTTAAAGACCACATGAAGGAATCACGATTCCTGACCTTTTAATTCTCTCAAAAATATTCATGTTTTCCTAACACCAGGTATGGTGTGGATCCCTGTCATTTATACACACACACACACACTTTTATGCATATACATGTGCATATATATGTATATATATATACACACATATAATATATATACAGCAGATTTGGGGGGGGATTTATGTGTAAAAGTTATGAAGTGTGTTACCAAGATGTAAGTTTTAGAACTGAAATCACATTGCTTCAGATCTTCCCTCAATCTTGGCACCTGTTTACTAGGAAGTAGACTGGAATGATGAGGTTTGCATCTAAAGATGGGTCCTCAGTAGAATAGCAGGAATTCTCAATTCCTTTAATTAATAATAACCCTCTCACCCTCTGTTCACATGGTAGCTTGCTCAGTGGAGCTCAAAGCGCAGTGCAATGGCAGAACACTGCCATCTCACTGCTCTGCATTCACGTGTCCCGCTGAAGGGGTAGAGAGCTTTGAAATTGTATCACGGTCCTCAGGGATAACGCTGGGCTGTGCCTAACCCCTTCACCCAAGGCCATGAGAATTCCAAAATCATACTTCGGGAAAAAAGGAAGGTGTGAGGGGCTAGTAAGAGAAGAAATGAAGGAAGGCAGGAAGAGAGGGAAGGATAAAAGTAGAAGAGGATATGAGACAATGAGCTAGAAAGCTTTTATTGAGCTTCCACTCTGTACCTCGTACTACGAAAGTCTCTTTAGCGTTCATCATTTCAATGATTTGCATCTGACGTACATACTGAAAGCAGGGGTGAATGAATGAATGTGTTTAATCTCCCCAGCCCTCTAGAATTTAGTGCATACACTTCACATATGAAGAAACTGAGCTGCAGAGAAGTGAAGCACAGGGGCAGCTAAGAGGAGGGTTTTGGAGATCAAGAACCTATGTTGATACTTTCACCCAAGGGGAGCTCTGAAAGGCACTGGGGAGGTGGGAGGGCTGAAAAGGAAAGCATCCTTTATGAGCAGTCACGCTAATATCTGCGAAGGATGTCATTTTATTTATATCTGAGAAAACAAGAGGATTGGAAACTTGAAATGTCTTGTCCAAAGCTACTCTCTCATTCATTCATAGATTCTACTTTTTTTGAGCCATCTACTCTGGACAAAGGGTGAAATAGACAGTCCCTGCCCCTCAAGGCTCTGTTAGTTCGGTGTGTGGCTTTTTCTGTGGCCAGGGTCCTCTGGATTAAAGGAAGGTAGATGGAGGTGAGGTGGAGAACGCAGAGGAGCAAATAAAGGCGTGCTGCATGCAGAGGGCATAGCACGTGCAGACACACAGAGGCTACAAGATGTGAGAGCACGGCACTTTTTCAGGAGCGGAAGTCATTTGTTGTGACTGAGGTACAGGTTGCTTGGGGAAGCATGGCGGGTGGTCAGGCTAGAGCAGTCTGATGGTAGAGACTTGAGTTTTATCCTGCAGGCTGTGGAGAAAAAGCAGGTCTTCATAAGCGAGCACAGCATAGACTTCAGAAATGAGAGTACAGAGCGGTGGAGCGGGGGTGTCGGCTTGGGGCTTGGCATGGCCCTGTGTGAATTCTTGCCACTGCAGTCTAGCCACCTCCCCTGCTGCAAGCCGTAGGGCAGACCATGACCAGGCAGGTGCTTCCAAAGGAGCAGGGAAAGGGAACAAATGAGTAACCCAGTTTGAGTCTGAGTTGAGCTGTTGAGAGCCTGAGCTGCGTGGTAACAATTTGCAACATTAAATTGAAATTGGGTCTGATTGGCTGGAAAGCACTTGGCCTACATTACTGCCCGGGGAGACTCTCTGGGTCTGATTAAGCTGCATCTCCTGGCGATCCATCATTATTCATGTCAGCACCAGGCCTGTCAGCCTCCCTCCACCACCAAAATTAATGAATTGAACTCCATGACCCACCCGTTTGATGGGATGAGACTCTCCAAGTCAGCACAAGGCCATGGGGATGGACCACAATTGTCCGTTACTTCTTTCCTCCAAAGGAGAGGCTAAGCTACACCCTACTCTTCCCTTCACCTTCTTTAGCTGCTGAGCTGGCCTCATGAGTGGTGACAGGGAACCCAGGAATAAGGCAACAGGAATACCTAGAACCTGAGACCAGAAATAGTCCTTGGAGATGTAGTTCAACTGTATATCCCCACTGCTTAGCTGCGAAGAATGAGGCTGTGTCCCACAATGAGAAAAGAACAGAAGAGGGAGTAAAATAAATCTCTCCTGTTCTTTGATTTCCTGTAGTCTTTTATACCTTCACTTGCCCCCTAGACTGCTGTTTTTTTCCTCATTCCCCCTATTTTCTGAGAATGGAGAGAGGTACGTGTTAACATTTCCCATTTTGCCAGTGGAACCAAAATTCAGCATCTCTGTTTTTCCTCTGTGTCCTCTCTTACATCAAAGCCAAATTTTCTGTGATGGCTGCTGCCATAGGGAGAAAAATGAGAAAAACAGACATTAAATTGTATTTCTAGCCTAGAAAGAAACTTGGGGGTCACCTTCAGTTCTATCTACAGCATCCCTGCCAAGTGATCTTCAGGCTTCAGCTTGTATGGTCTAGTGCCAGGGAGCTCACTACTTCCCAAGGTGATCTTTCTTTTCTGGACAGTGTTACCTATTTAGAAAGACATCTTTATGTTGACCTAAAATTTGTGTTCATTTTCCACTCTTTGGTCATAGTTCTGCCATCTCTAGCAGTGAAGCGTGAATCTATTTTTTCTTCCATGTGGGAGTCCTTTGGATCCTTTGAGCTGGTTCATGCTTTCGTGCTCTGAAAGTCCATGGTTCATTCTCAGACTCCTGTGTTTGACTCATTAGTAAGCTATTCAATCCATTTAATGAGTCAGGACCATCACTGTCTGCAACAAAATAGAATGGAATAGAATAGAATACAATGGAGAGTATCAGGATTGATTGTAGAAAGTAAGGACCAGTCTTGTTTCTGAAATTTTGTTGTTTGCATGTGTGTGTGTGTATGTGTGAATATGTTGAGTGGGTCCCCTTGAAGAATGTTTTCTTCCATGTCTTGGCTATTGTGACTAATGCTGCAATGAATATGGGAGTGCAGGTACTTCTTCAGCTTAGTGATTTCATTTCCTTCAGATGTATACTTAGAAGGGGGATTGATGGATCCTATGGTAGTTATGTTTGTAATTTTTTTGAGAAATTTCCATACTGCTTTCCATTATGGCTGTACCAATTTTCATTCCCACCAACAGGGTATAGGGTTCTTAAATTTATACAATATTGCTTCTCAATTATATCTCAGTAAAGCTGGAGAAAAAATTTTTTTCTTACCATGAGTAGTGCTATAAAAACATTGCAAGGAATATTGCTCAGTCTTCCCTTTTTTAGGCTAAACTTTTTTTGAATTGGGTATCATTCCAGCTTTGTAACTGACTATCTTTCAACAATTATTTAACCTTTCTGAACCCCAGTCTCACCATCTTTCAGATGCAGAGAAAGTGCCATGCATCTTTCCTCTCATCATTTTTGTGAGGATCAAGTATGGAGTTGAATGTGAAACTAACTTAGAAAGTGAGAGGGTCTGAGTTACAATAGTAGTGGTGGAATGGTAGTACTCATGGGAGAAAGAGTAGTGATAATTTCTCTGATTCCTTCTTTTTTTCCCCCTCCTCCTCTTCCTTTTATGCTTTCTCCTCTTTAATGCTAGTTTAGCACAGTCTGGATTTCCCATTATTGTTTCTTTAATCAAGAGACATCATGATATGGTGAGATGAACTTGGGCTTTGTGAACACACAGACCCAAGCTCCAACCCAACCTTTTGCACGGTTGTATGATCTTGACAAGTCTTCTAACCTCTCTAAGCCTCAGTTGCTTTACCTTTAAGGTGGGAATCCCAGCCTGTAAAAACGATAAGGTTTCATGATTGAACAAGTTATCCAATGTGCATGACACATCATAGAACTCGATAAATAATAGGTTGCTTTCTCCTGTCCCACCCACTCCCAAATCCCCATCTTCAGAAAGACTCATATTCTCATAGGTTGAAGTCAGTCTCTTCACCCAGGATTGGGGTGAGCCCAGATCCACTAACAGGGAAGGGAGATGTGTATGAATCTCTCCAAGAGGTTTCTTGGCGATGAAGTTGCTCTCTAATAACCTTCTGGAAATAGTGGCGTTTCTGAGGCTTGTGCCAGAAGCAGATGCCTCAGGATTCCAGGAATCAGTGTTTGTGCTGCCTCACTTTGGCAGCAGCCTCTGCAAAAGGAAAGGAGATCGGGTTCCCTGGAAAGCATGGGAAGAGGAAGCATAGAGCTATAACAGGAGTCCTAGGTGAGGCTACACCAAGCCCTGAGTCTTGACACCTAAGTCTCCATTTCCCCATCATCACGCAGAGAAAACGATCATCTCTGCCTACCGACCTCACAGGCTGGGTGGAAGCATCAAATGAAATTGAAAATGAGGCAGTGGTTTTTAGTGATCCAAATGGGAGAATTTTATTTTTGTCTACATAATTTTAATTCAGACCAAGTCTGTTTTTTCCCGTGGAGAGATGGCCAGTTCTGGACATGTGCTTCTAAAGAATTAATTTGTTCCTGCCATGAGCTGTGCCCTTCCCACATCAGGGCTGAAGCTTAACCTCTGCCAGAGGCCTGTCAACCCTGCCCTTCAGCCTGGGACTTGGCCTGGAGGGCCCCCACCAGACAGCCCAGCTTCCTTGCCTTTCCCCGCGCCCCCCCCCCCCCCCCGCTCTGTGTAGCTTCCAAGCACCACTGAAATCCTCTCTCTCTCATGCAGTATGTACCCCAGCCAAATTTGGCTTCTCCATGTTCTCCCAAAATGCTTTGTAGCTCCAGCCTTCTTCCTGTATTTTGCTCACACTATTCTTTTCTTTTTTTTTTTTTTTGAGAGGCAGAGGAAAGGCTTTCCTTTGCCTCTAAAGATAGAGTCATCTCAGAAAGCACCTCCTCTGAGAACCTTTCTTAGATTCCTCTAGCTAGAACTAAAGAATCTGAGATTTAAACAACCTGGGTTTAAATCCCAGCTCTAATATGTATCACTGTATGACCATGGGCTACTTCTGAGCCTGTTTCTTCATCTGTAAAATGGGTCCAACGCCAATAGTCTCTCAAGGGAACAGTGGGGGTTTAATGTGAGGCTGTGTGTAAAGTACTTTAGTACTTGGTGGGCATTTGATAAACCCTTATAAGGGTAAGAATCATCTTATTCAAGCCCAACTCGAGCACTTGGCATGGCACACATAAACATCTGATAAGTATATACAAATGAACTGAATTAACCAACAATTTAAATCATCTCCCTCCCATCCTTTCTCTGAAAGCCTAGGAGGGGGCTCTTTATAATCAATATCAGCCCTAAGTCATCCTCACCAATTGTTAGGGGTCTAGAAAGGTGGAAGCGGTCAGTTAATTCTGGGCCCTCACCCTTTCAGCCAGAGTAACTCCAATTGTTTGTTTAATAATTATTAAGATGTTAGTATTAGCTAGGATTTAATTTCAAGAGAGTATCTCAGATATAGATAACTGGAACAAACAGCTTCTTTATATTAGTGATCTTTGAAAGATAGGTCAAAACCATTTAATGGGTCATAAAATTTTGAGTGGCTTGCAACAGACATTTTTAAGAGATATAGAGAATATGAAAGCATAGAATGGAACAAAATAATAGAACAGAATGCAATGGAAAGGAACTATACAGATCAGAATAGAATGAAACAGAATAGAAAAGGATAGAAAATGACAGACCGGAATATAAAAGGATAGAGTGGAATGGAATAGAACAGAATGGAATAGAATAGAGTCGAATGGAATAGAATAGAACAGAACAGACATTTTGGCATTCATCCATTATACTAAAGGCGAGTAGTTTTTAGTGTGTGAAACTTTTTTTAGGTCAGTTACATGCATACATACACATATGTAAAACTATGTATGTCTTATTGCAAGCTTTAATGGAAAATAAGTTAAATTCACTACTTTATGGCTTGGTAGTCAGCTATGCCCTTGTTTTACCGCTTAAGTTAATGATAAGCTCCCTGACCAGGAACTGTAACTAATCCCCATCTGGGTCTCCCCATCCTCTAAACCTGGGCCTGGCCATTTATAGAAGCTCAAGATCTATTGGTCAAATTAAATGGCCAAGAAAACATTGAGCTTTGTGGCAGTCACCCCTACAAAAACACGGAAGCTGAAGTGTATAGTGGATTTAAGGAAATATATCAATAATAACAATAAGTTCTACTTAGGGATATCAGTCACTGCTCACATGTTTAGAGCAGGGTCTGGCACATAGTAAATGCTCAATGAATGAGCATTATGTTCAGTATCGCCCCGCCTCCTCAACTACCACCATTTATCTAATGCTTACTAGGCGCTTCGATGCCTCTTGTCCTGTATTCCTCACACCATCCTTTGGAGGTAGCTATTAATGTCCCCATTTGACAGACGAAAACATTTGAGGCTCTAAGAGACAGAGCGATTTGCCAAAGGAGGTAAATCCCAATAGAAGCAGAGCTGGCATGAGAACCCCTACCCCACCCTCTCTGTCAGGTTCAAGAGTTCCTTGCTCTCTAAGCACTTGAGAGGCCGCTCAAGGTAGGTGAAGTAGACCGGCCACAACAGTTCAGACTTGGCAAGGCTTCCTGAAGCTGGCCACCCGTGCAGATAAAAAACCTCTGGGTATGTGGCTGGTGAGACTGCCAAACAGAAGGCACAGGAGGGGATCAGGTAGCTGGGTTTTCCAGGCCAGGTGTCCCCGAGGTGAGTTCAGCCTTATTCTAGGACAGGAGGCTGGCAGGGGGAGTCGGGAGCATTACAGACCCACTCGCTCCCCCATTGTGCCCTGAATCCCCCTTCATGGCTCTGAGTCTGCTATTGGCAACCACCCGATGGGCCAGGCAGCAAAGGGGACACAGTATACACCGCCTCTTTAAACGTTTGTAATTCTCGTTAAACTCTGTGGTGCATTAGTGTTCCCATTTCACAGAGGAGGACGCTGTGACTCAGAGCTGAAGTAACTTGCCTATTAGTAATAATAACATCGACATCAGATACCCTCATATAGCACTCACCGAGAGGCAGGTGCTGTTCTGAGCACCTCCAGGGCTGTCTGACTTCACAGCCCGACTTCTGCAAAGGCATGAGGCTGCCCAGGACCGTGGAAGGGCTTTGGCCGAAAACCTGACATGGGTTTAAATCTGTGCTCCCACATCCCAGGCTGCCTGCTCTCTGGCACATCCCTAAACCTCTCTGAGCTTCCGCTTCCTTGTTTGACAGATGAGAGTGATGCTAATGGGCTTACAGAGTTGCTGATTAAAGGGTACAAGACATGTCTAGTCCCTGACAAATATAAAACACTCTAATGAGGTAGCGATGATTTGATTTTTGTAATGGCCTTGTGCAAAGAATGTAGTCAGGAAACACTGGGCTATTCACACCAAGTGGACATAGACTAGGCTCTGTCCTGCTGCTTGTTTTGTTCTCCATGGCAGTGCTGTGTCTTTGAGGGTATCAGAAGCGTTAGTTGTTGATTGACTAAATGAATGAATGAACAAGTAAATGAATGCAATTGACTTAGATGTGTACAGCATCTTCTTGATTTCTTCCCAGGTTTTGTTGGAATGAAAACCACCACCTTTTAGTTCTGCCTCTCCATTCTTGGCCGCAGATGGCCAGGTGTATGTAGAGAGTAGGGAGGCTAGAAGTGCTGTCCAGGGGGTCAGCCTGCTACCCTTCAGGTATCAGGCTCTGCCTTAGGTATCTACCTCACTGACTATTAGGTGAGCCTGGCCTTGACTTCCACACGATTTAGACATTCATCCCCATCATTATTAGGCAGAACGATTTTTTTTTTTTTTCCTTTTCCAAAGACATCTCTCCTCCGACCCATAGACAGTGTAATTTTATCAGAGGCTGTTCTGGAAATATTTAATCTGAGAGACTGTTCTTGCCACTTTTATGTTTAATCTCCAGAAATGGGAATTGCTCTGCCTTCCTGGAGATGTGACCTTCCTTCTCTGGCCTCTTTTATTAGCGGGCAGCAAGTCTTGGGCTGATGGTCTGCCTGAGGCTTCAGGTCCTTTGGGGGGCGGTCTTTCCTCTTCATCCCTCTTACTACTCCCTGGTCTAGACCATCATCTTCCCTGGCAAACAATAGTGCACTGCCTCTTCTCTGTTCTCCTGGCCCCCAAGTGTGTCTGTCGAATTCATCCTCTACATTGCTACCAGCATGGACTTTCTAAAGCCACATCCTGTCGTGTTCTTTTCCTGCCAATAGTAACTAAAAGGTCACAGGCTCCCTATCAGTCATGGGGGTGTAATACAGCATTGAGTATCAGAGCAAGGATTTTAAATTGAATGAATGAATGAGTGAATTTCTTTCATTCAACATTTATTGCATCCCTTCTGTGTGCCGGCTACTGTTATGACTACCAGGTATATAGCATGAATAGAAACAAGTCGTTTTCCTCATGGAGCTTACATTTTTGTGAGAAGAAGGTAATGCACAAACACATACATTTATATTATATTATCAGACTGTAGTAAGTGTCATGAGGAAAGATGAAGCGGGGTCATGGGCTAGACAATGACAAGTGGTTCTGTTTTCCGTAAGGTGACCAGGAGACAGTTCTCTGAGAAGATTTCATTGGCTTGGTTCTGTGAATGAGGCAGGAGGGTAAACAAGCCACTCCGGCATCTGGGGGAGTAGAGTTTCAGGCAGAGGGACAGACCTGGGTTGACAGTCTACCTCCAGTTGCTTCCCGTGTGCGACCTTGGACAGATCATTTCATCTCTGTTCTCACTTTCTTCTCTAAGATAATTTCTCTGGGATAGTTCTGACTTCTTAGTTTTACTTATAGCACCACTCAGGCTTTGACCTGTGCTTATTCCTGACCCAGCCTCATCCCTTACGCGTCCCTGCCTGGTGCAGCCACACTGAACCCCTAGAGCCTCCTTCCACCTGCTCTTCTCTCCATCTGGGTGGTCCTCTGCTTCCCTCTCTCATCTTCATCCCATTCCCTTTTCCTGGATTACTGCAAGTCCACCTTCAGATATCAGCTTAGACATTACTTCTTCCTGGATGCCTTTGGTGACCCTCCCACCCCAAGGCTGGGGTATGTGCCCCTAAGTGCTTCCATCACCCTGTTTCCTCCATTCCACCACTGCCCACAGGATCACCAGTGTCTGTGCCCCTCATGAGACTGTGAGCTTCGTAAGGCCGACAGAGCCAGTGTTTGCTACATAGTAGGTGCTCCTGAGTGTTTGTTGAATGAATGAATGAATTAATTAATAAACTGTTCGGGTAGAAGTCTGGATCAAATAATGACTAGAGAGGACTTTTTAAAACAGAGTTCATTCAAAGGATTAATCTCCAAAATTTACAAGCAGCTCATGCAGCTCAATAACAAAAAAACAAACAATCCAATCCAAAAATGGGCAGAAGACCTAAATAGACATTTCTCCAGAGAAGATATCCAGATTGCCAACAAACACATGAAAGGATGCTCAACATCATTAATCATTAGAGAAATGCAAATCAAAACTACAATGAGATATCATCTCACATCGGTCAGAATGGCCATCATCAAAAAATCTAGAAACAATAAATGCTGGAGAGGGTGTGGAGAAAAGGGAACACTCTTGCACTGCTGGTGGAAATGTAAACTGATACAGCCACTGTGGAGAACAGTATGGAGGTTCCTTAAAAAACTAAAAATAGAACTACCATACGACCCAGCAATCCCACTACTGGGCATATACCCTGAGAAAACCGTAATTCAAAAAGAGTCATGTACCACAATGTTCGTTGCAGCTCTATTTACAATAGCCAGGACATGGAAGCAACCTAAGTGTCCATCGACAGATGAATGGTTAAAGAAGACGTGGCACATATATACAATGGAATATTACTCAGCCATAAAAAGAAACGAAATTGACTTATTTGTAGTGAGGTGGATGGACCTAGAGCCTGTCATACAGAGTGAAGTAAGTCAGAAAGAGAAAAACAAATACCATATGCTAACACATATATATGGAATCTAAGAAAAAAAAAGGTCATAAAGAACCTAGGGGTAAGACGGGAAAAAAGACACAGACCTACTAGAGAATGGACTTGAGGATATGGGGAGGGGGCAGGGTAAGCTGTGACAAAGTGAGAGAGTGGCATGGACATATATACACTACCAAGCGTAAAATAGAGAGCTAGGGGGAAGCAGCCGCATAGCACAGGGAGATCAGCTCGGTGCTTTGTGACCACCTAGAGGGGTGGGATAGGGAGGGTGGGAGGGAGGGAGACGCAAGAGGGAAGAGATATAGGCACGTATGTATATGTGTAACTGATTCACTTCGTTATAAAGCAGTAACTAACACACCATTGCAAAGCAATTATACTCCAGTAAAGATGTTAAAATAGAGACCATTAAAAATTAATGAACAAATGGAAATACTTGTAAAATATTAACTGAAATTGATGAAAATGTCCTAAGGAAAATGATGGAAAATATACCAAATAAAATCATTCCTTGCATGTGTCAGGTACTTTACAGCTTATCAATCCTTCCACCTTCATTATCTCACTTGATTGTCAAACAAACTAGTGAGGTAGTGAGGGAAGTGTGAAGACCTCAAGAGGCAAAGAAGCTTGTGTCAGACAAGATCAGCCAGGTTGAAAAGCATGGGACCAGATCTCAAACTCAGTCTTCTGATTCTTTGCCAGCTCCCAGGACTGCAGCATTAAAGGCTCTGTGGGAGTGTGCAGGTGTGTGTGTGGTGTTTCCTACGAAGCCTCCTGCTCCCACCCAGACTCAGAAGTCCCAGCATGGGCAGCAAGCACGGGAAAAGCCCGAGGCTCTGGGAATATGTCTGCCAGGTCAGGGAAGGCTGATAACAGCTGCTTCCAAAAAGCAGAGTTGGCACTGAGTGTGGGCGGTTAGTGAGTTGACTCTCCAAGGAAAGGGAAAAAGGAGGTGAGGAGGCAGTGGCATTCTGGAGAGAAGATCCCTTTGAGGGCCCCTGTGGCTGTTGTCTCAACTGGCTGGGGCAAAGAAGGCAAGTAGGACAGTGGCATACATGTGGGTCTGGGGGCCCAGAGACCGGGGTTCTGGCTCCAGCTCTGTTACTGCATAGTGTTGCAGCTTGAGCAAGTGCCTTCTTTAGTCTGGGTCTCAGTCTCTTTATTTAAAAAAATAATAGTAAAGATTAGGTCAGTGGTTTTTAAATCGTGCTTCTTGGGACTTCAGGGGTTCGTGGCTGTGCTTCTGGGCCAAGAAGGAAAGTGGTGGAGAGTAGGGAAAGGTACAACATGCCCCCTCATTCTTACGGAAACATTCCTCTTATAGGTTTTGTATGTGGGATTTTGAGTATAAAGTTTCATTTGAACAAAGTGTTCTGCTACAAAATGAAGTTTGAAAACCTCTGGCCAAAATGATCTTAAGTGGTTTTCCAGTTCGGGCAATCTGTGAAAGGTGAATCAGAGGGAAAATAAAGCCTTCGATTTCAAGTACTCCTTCAAGGAAGGAAAGAGGGCAGGCTGCAGGGAGTCAGCTATGGGATGAAATGGGGATGAAAAGAAGCTGCCATCATTGTCTGTGACTTTGTGATTTAAGACTGGAGAGAAGTGGCTTCCCATGAACCTTTGCTTTCCCTCACGATTTTGTTGCCCTTTTCCCTTCTCTTTCTGTCCAAGTAGCTACTTGAAGAACTTGATAGGACTTCAGCAGTTGTGTGTTATCAAGCCACAACTTGATCAGATTATCTTTGTTCTCTTACAAGCGTGACTTGCAGAAGTTGGCCATGAGAACGGATGTTGTCAGTACTCATTGAAAAGTTTGTTGTCTCTAACTCAAAAGCATATATGCACCCAAATGTTCATTGCAGTACTATTTACAATAGCCAAGACATGGAAGCAACATAAATGTCCATTGACAGATGATGTGGTATATACATAAAATGAAATATTACTCACCCATAAAAAGGACTGAAATAAAGTTAAGCAAAATGAGAAGACAGAGAAATATGCAACAGATGAAGGAGCAAGGTAAAACCCCAACAGACCAAACAAATGAAGAGGAAATAGGCAGTCTACCTGAAAAAGAATTTAGAGTAATGATAGTAAAGATGATCCAAAATCTTGGAAATAGAATGGACAAATACAAGAAACTTTTAACAAGGACCTAGGAGAACTAGAGAGCAAACAAACAGTGATGAACAAAACAATAAATGAAATTAAAAATTCTCTAGAGGGAATCAATAGCAGAATAACTGAGGCAGAAGAACGGATAAGTGACCTGGAAGATAAAATAGTGGAAATAACTACCACAGAGCAGAATAAAGAAAAAAGAATGAAAAGAATAGAGGACAGTCTCAGAGACTTCTGGGACAACATTAAACGCACCAACATTCGAATTATAGGGGTCCCAGAAGAAGAAGAGAAAAAGAAAGGGACTGAGAAAATATTTGAAGAGATTATAGTTGAAAACTTCCCTACTGTGGGAAAGGAAATAGTCAGTGGAGGCCAGGAAGCGCAGCGTCCAATACAGGATAAATCCAAGGAGAGTAACGCCAAGACACATATTAATCAAACTATCAAAAATTAAATACAAAGAAAAAATATTAAAATCAGCAAAGGAAAAACAACAAATAACATACAATAACAACAAATAACATACAAGGGAATCCCCATAAGGTTAACAGCTGATCTTTCAGCAAAAACTCTGCAAGCCAGAAGGGAGTGGCAGGACATATTTAAAGTGATGAAAGGGAAAGACCTACAACCAAGATTACTCTACCCAGCAAGGATCTCACTCAGATTCAACAGAGAAATTAGAACCTTTACAGACAAGCAAAAGCAAAGAGAATTCAGCACCACCAAACCAGCTTTACAACAAGTGCTAAAGGAACTTCTTTAAACAGGAAACACAAGAGAAGGGAAAGACTTACAGTAACAAACCCAAAACAATTAAGAAAATGGTAACAGGAACACGCATATGGATAATTACCTTAAATGTAAATGGATTAAATGTTCCAACCCAAAGACATAGATTTGCAGAATGGATACAAAAACAAGAACTGTATATATGCTGGGTACAAGAGACCCACTTCAGACTTAGGGACACATCCAGATTGAAAGTGAGGGGATGGAAAAGATATTCCATACAAATGGAAATCAAAAGAAAGCTGGAGGAGCAATTCTCATGCCAGACAAAATAGACTTTAAAATAAAGACTATTACAAGAGACAAAGAAGGACACTACATAATGATCAAGGGATCAACCCAAGAAGAAGATATAACAATTGTAAATATTTATGCACCCAACATCGAAGCACCTCAATACATAGGCCAATGCTAACAGCCATAAATGGGGAAACTGACAGTAACACAATCATTGTAGGGGACTTTAACACCCCCCTTTCACCAATGGACAGATCATCCAAAATGAAAATAAATAAGGAAACACAAGCTTTAAATGATTCATTAAACAAGATGGACTTAATTGATACTTATAGGACATTCAATCCAAAAACAGCAGAATACACTTTCTTCTCGAGTGCTCATGGAACATTTTCCAGGGTAGATCATATCTTGGGTCGGAAATCAAGCCATGGTAAATTTAAGAGAATTGAAATCATATTAAGTGTCTTTTCTGACCACAGTGCTGTGACTCTAGATATCAATTACAGGAAAAAATCTGTTAAAAAATACAAACACATGGAGGCTAAAGAATACACTACTAAATATCCAAGAGATCACTGAAGAAATCAAAGAGGAAATCAGAAAATACCTAGAAACAAATGACAATGAAGACACAATGACCAAAAACCTATGGGATGCAGCAAAAGCAGTTCTAAGAGGGAAGTTTATAGCCATACAGTCCTACCTCAGGAAACAAGAAACATTTCAAGTAAACAACCCAACCTTGCACCTAAAGCAATTAGAGAAAGAAGAACAAAAAAAACAGAAGAAAAAAAAGTTAGCAGAAGGAAAGAAATCATAAAGATCAGATCAGAAATAAATGAATAAGAAATGAAGGAAATGATAGTAAAGATCAATAAAACTAAAAGCTGGTGCTTTGAGAAGATAAAAAATATTGATAAACCATTAGCCAGACTTATCAAGAAAAAAGGAAGAAGAGTTAACAGAATTAGAAATGAAAAAGGAGAAGTAACAACTGACACTGTAGAAATACAGAGGATCATGAGAGATTACTACAAGCAAGTATATGCCAATAAAATTGACACCAGGAAGAAATGGACAAAATCTTAGAAAAGCACAACCTTCCAAGATTGAACCAGGAAGAAATGGAAAATATAAACAGACCAATCACAAGTAATGAAATTGAGACTGTGATTAAAAAGCTTCCAACAGACAAAAGCCCAGGACCAGATGGCTTCACAGGTGAATTCTATCAAACATTTAGAGAAGAGCTAACACCTATCCTTCTCAAATTCTTCCAAAATATAACAGAGGGAGGAAAACTCCCAAACTCATTCTACCCAGCCACCATCACCCTGATACCAAAACCAGAAAAAGATGTGACAAGAAAAGAAAACTACAGGCCACTATCACTGATGAATATGGATACAACAATCCTCAACAAAATAGTAGCAAACAGAATCCAGCAGCACACGAAGAGGATCATACACCATGATCAAGTGGTGTTTATGCCAGGAATGCAAGGATTCTTCAATATACGCAAATCAATCAATGTGATACACCATATTAACAAAAAGAATTACTAAAAACCGTATGACAATCTCAATAGATGCAGAAAAAGCTTTTGACAAAATTCAACACCCATTTGTGATAAAAACTCTCCAGAAAGTAGGCATAGAGGGAACTTACCTCAACATAATAAAGGCCATATATGACAAACCCACAGCCAACATCATTCTCAATGGTGAAAAACTGAAAGCATTTCCACTAAGATCAGGAACAAGACAAGGTTGCCCACTCTCACCGCTGTTATTCAACATAGTTCTGGAAGTTTTAGCCACAGCAGTCAGAGATGAAAAATAAATAAATAAATAAAAGGAATCCAAATCAGAAAAGAAGAAATAAAACTGTCATTGTTTGCAGGTGACATGATACTATACATAAAGAATCCTAAAGATGCTACCAGAAAACTACTACAGCTGATCAATGAATTTGGTTAAATATCAGGATACAAAATTAATGCACAAAAATCTCTTGCATTCCTATACACTAATAATGAAAAATCTGAAAGATAAATTAAGGAAACACTCCCATTTAACACTGCAATGAAAGGAATAAAATACCTAGGAATAAACCTACGTAAGGAGACAAAAGACCTCTATGCAGAAAACTGTAAGACACTGATGGAAGAAATTAAAGATGATACAAGCAGATGGAGAGATATACCATGTTCTTGGATTGGAAGAATCAACATTGTGAAAATGACTATACTACTCAAAGCAATCTATAGATTCAGTGCAATTCCTATCAAATTACCAATGGCATTTTCCACAGAACTGGAACAAAAAAATTTCACAAGTTGTATGGAAACACAAAAGATCCCGGGTGGCCAAAGCAATCTTGAGAAAGAAAAACAGAGCTCGAGGAATCAGGCTCGTGTACAAAAACAGAAATATAGATCAGTGGAACAGGATAGAAAGCCCAGAGATAAACCTACGGATATATGGTCACTTTATCTTTGTTAAAGGAGGCAAGAATATACAATGGAGAAGAGACAGTCTCTTCAATAAGTGGTACTGGGAAAACTGGACAGCTACATGTGAAAGAATGAAATTAGAACACTTCCTAACACCATACACAAAAATAAACTCGGAATGGATCAAAGACTTAAATGTAAGGCCACACACTATAAAACTCTTAGAGGAAAACATAGGCAGAACACTCTATGACATAATCACAGCAAGATCCTTCTTGACCCACTTCCTAGAGAAATGGAAATAAAAACAAAAATAAACAAATGGGGCCTAATGAAACTTAAAAGCTTTTGCACAGCAAAGGAAACCATAAACAAGATGAAAAGACAACCCTCAGAATGGGAGAAAATATTTGCAAACAAAACAACTGACAAAGGATTAATCTCCAAAATATACAAGCAGCTCATGCAGCTCAATAACAAAAAAACAAACAACCCAATCCGAAAATGGGCAGAAGACCTAAATAGACATTTCTCCAAGGAAGATATACAGACTGCCAACAAACACATGAAAGGATGCTCAACATCACTAATCATTAGAGAAATGCAAATCAAAACCACAATGAATAATCACCTCACACCAGTCAGAATGGTCATCATCAAAAATCTACAAACAATAAATGCTGGACAGGGTGTGGAGAAAAGGGAACCCTCTTGCACTTTTGGTGGGAATGTAAATTGATACAGGCACTATGGAGAACAGTATGGAGGCTCCCTAAAAAACTAAAAATAGAGCTCCCGTATGACCCAGGAATCCCACTACTGGACATATACCCTGAGAAAACCATAATTCAAAAAGAGTCATGTACCACAATGTTCATTGCAGCACTGTTTACAACAGCCAGGGCACGGAAGCAACCTAAGTGTCCACTGACAGATGAATGGCTAAAGAAGATGTGGCACATATATACAATGGAATATTACTCAGCCATAAAAAGAAACAAAATTGAGGTATTTTTAGTGAGGTGGATTTACCTAGAGTCTGTCATACAGAAAGAAGTAAGTCAGAAAGAGAAAAACAAATACTGTATGCTAACACATATATATGGAATCTTAAAGAAAAAATGTTTTGAAGAACCTAGGGGCTGGACAGGAATAAAGATGCAGATCTAAGAGAATGGACTTGAGAGCATGGGGAGGGGGAAGGGTAAGCTGAGATGAAGTGAGAGAGTGGCATGGACATATATACACTACCAAGTATAAAATAGATAGCTAGTGGGAAGCAGCCGCATAGCACAGGGTGATCAGCTCAGTGCTTTGTGTCCACCTAGTGGGGTGGGATAGGGAGGGTGGAGGGAGACACAAGAGGGAAGGGATATGGGGATATGTGTATATGTATAGCTGATTCACTTTATTATACAGCAGCAACTAACACAGCAAGGTAAAGCAATTATACTCCAATAAAGATGTTAAAAAATAACAAATATATGGTGCTTACATAAAACAAAAAAAAGTACTGAAGTAATGCCATATGCAGCAACATGGATGGACATATAGATTATCATGCTAAGTGAAATAAGCCAGACAGAGAAAGACAAATACCATATGATATCAGTTATGTGTGGAATCTAAAGTAGGATACAAATGAACTAATTTACAAACCAGAAAGAGACTCACAGATATAGAAAAGAAACTTACGGTAATGAAAGGAGAAAGGGGCTAGGGAAGGGATAAATTATGAGTTTGAGATTAGCAAAAACAAACTACTCTGTATAAAATAAACAAGGTCCTACTGTATCGCACAGGGAAACATATTCAATACCCTGTAATAAACCATAATGGGAAAAGAATATGTAAAAAATATATATGTATGTATGCATATATATATATATATATATATGAATCACTTTGCTATACGTCAGAAGCTAACACAACATTGTAAATCAACTATATTTCAATTAAAAAAATAAAGAATATTTTCTCAGAAAGTAAAACTCATTACATACCTGGGGTAGATGCAACCATAGTGAGCTTCTGGTTCCGTTGCTCCTTGCACAGATGGGAAATGGAGACCTGAGGAGGGAAGAACCTTGCCCAAAGTCACAGCATCAGCAGCGGGGCAGCCGATAGTCTAGCTGTAAGGGGTGCAGTCGCTGATGCGGGGACACAACACACAGAGTTGTTCAAAGGCACTGTGGGAGTTGCTGAGCTTGAATTTATTTATTTATTTGAATTTTATTTTTTTGGCTTCGTTGGGTCTTCTTTGCTGCACATGGGCTTTCTCCAGTTGCGGTGAGCGGGGGCTACTCTTCGTTGTGGTGCGCAGGCTTCTCCTTGTGGTGTCTTCTCTTGTTTCGGAGCACGGGCTCTAGGGCTTGCAGGCTTCAGTAGTTGTGGCGCGTAGGCCCAGTAGCTGTGGCTCACGGGCTGTAGAGCACAGGCTCAGTAGTTGTGGCGCACAGGCTTAGCTGCTCCGCGACATGTGGGATCTTCCTGGATCAGGGATCGAACCCTTGTCTCCTGCATTGGCAGGTGGATTCTTAACCATTGTGCCACCAGGGAAGTCCCTGACCTTGAATTTAAATGCAGATTATTGACATTATATCTTTGGGGTCGGTTTGGGCTCTTTACTACATGCTACCTTTCTGCTTTTTCATCAAACACACGATTGTGTAATAATGCAGGAACTACACATACTCTGCTCCCATCTCTAGAAAGGTACAGTCAACATAGATCTTATTTCGTTTATGTTCGAGATCGTGGGACAATAGCCGAGGGCCCAACCTTGTCACTGGACACACATCTTCCCCCCTGCTTGCAATGTTCCATTTTTCTCATTCCCTTCAGGATTAAGTCCTAGCTCCCTGGCCTTGTATCTAGGGCAACTAGGGCATCCCCTGCCACTCCCAACCTCATATTTATGTCTGGACTAGACATTGTGAAGTTCTTATAGCATCTAAAATACTCCATGATGTTTTAACCAGAAGGCCTTTGCTCCTACGATTCCCTCCACCTGGGACACTGACTCCTCTTTTTATTTCATTCTACTTAAGTCAGAGTCAGTATTCCTCGTTTATAAGTCAGTTCAAGTGTCAGCTTCTCCACGAGACCAGCCTGGCTTTCATCCTCACTGTCTGAATTGTAAAACTGTCCTAAGGGTGGGCAAGTCATCTTAAGCTCACTTCGACCGTAACACTTTATTGAGTATGGTCAAGGGCCCCTCCTCCTTTCTGAAGTCCTGCAGGACAGGGGACAGTGTGAGATCAGAGCCTCCATCCAGTTCTCCGGTTAAGTGTTAGGTAAATAGATCTGCATGTGTCTGTTTACCTGAATAGACCTGAGCCCCTTTGAATTTCACTTTCTTTGTCTGAGTGATTCAGAGACTAAGGCTATTGGACAGTGGTCTGTGAGAGGAATAATTAGGCTGTGTGTGTGTGTGTGTGTATATATATATATATATATATATATATATAAAGGGCTTCGTAAGCCATGCCTCATATGGATAAGCGAGTTGTCGCTTTAACAGTCACACACCTGGATTGTGTCTCAGGATCTCCGGCTGCACCCAGAGCCTTGTGCCAGGCCGCTGAGAGATCTAGGAAAAGAGAATGACACAGCCTTCTACCTCTCCTCGTCCTTCAGAAATGAGACTTTATTTCTAGAAGGGCAGCTCAGCTAGGTCTTGAGGCCAGTCCTTTAGAGGTGTGGGCAGCTGCTGGCCTGTAACTGCAGCCCTGCCTCTGCTGTGAGGATGGAGCTTCTGCCCTGGGTATGCCCACTGACTTCCTTCCTCTGCATACATCAGAAACCCAGACTAGCTCCAGGACCGTGACAGGACAAACTGTTCCATACCCGAGACCCTCACACATTGCTTTTCATGCCTTGAAACTTGTCTATTTACCTTTTCATCCAAACAGGCTTTAAAAAAAGGAAAGCATTGTAAATCAACTATACTTCAATGAAAAATAAGATTAAATTAAAAAAGGAAATAAGAATTCAGGGAGTTTAAGGGAGAAGAAGCTAGCTCACCATTTCACCTACACTCAAAACTCCTCAAGGAAGGAGAACATGCACTACAGAGAGGGAAAGTTGTTTCATTAGAGACATCCTCTCACTCTTTGGCCAGTAGACTTTCATAAATGAAAACAAAACAAAACAAAAACTTGAGGGGCAGAGTATAAGGGTTTTTCCCAAAAGCATGCATGAATGTAGGATCAGAGGAAGGACCAGTGCCTGGGACCCTCCAGCCCAGGGTGCATTTCCCTGAGCCACAAGGGTTTTACTGCTTGGCCACTTATTCACTGTTACCCTCGGACCAGTGTCCCTTCCCATCCCTTTACCTCATTTGCCCTTTCTACAAACTATAGAGTCTATTTACCTTCTCTTTGAGATTCTTTCCAGCCGGGAGGTGTGTGTATATAGTCGTCCCTTGGTATCCACAGGGGGACTGGTTACAGGACCACTGTGAATACCAGAAATCCCCAGATGCTTGAGTTCTTTATATAAAATGGTATAATATAGTTGGTCCTCTGTATCTGTAGATGTGGGACCTGCAGTTATGGAGGGATGACTCCACACACATATACTGTATACACTTCATTTCATGATATAATAGTGTTTTGAAGTTAAAATATGTCCCTTTTCATTCATCCATCCATCCATCCGTTAATCTATCCATACTTAATTCAATTCATTCATTCACATCTTATTGATTATCTACTAAGTATTAGGCACCTTATTCAAGTTGGAGTCTCTGCTGTCATGAGGCTTAAGCTCTGGCAGCCTCCAGCAGGCATTTTAGATCCAAAGAAAATTAAGATGCTCTTAAAAACCTTGACAGTCAAGAGAACAATATTTATTTTATTTTAATTGAAGTGTAGTTGATTTACAATGTTGTATTAATTTTTGCTGTACAGCAAAGTGATTCAGTTATACACATATATGCATTCTTTTTTATATTCTTTTCCATTACTGTTTATCCCAGGATATTGGATATACTTCCCTGTGCTATATAGTAGGCCCTTGTTGTTTATTCATTCTGTATGTAATAGTTTGCATCTACTGACCCTGAGCTCCCGGTGCATTCCCTCCCTCACCCCCCTCTCCCCCTTAGCAACCACAAGTCTGTTTAAGAGAACAAAATTTTTTTGTGTTTCTGGTTAAAAGTAGTCTCGCCAAAAGTATCATGTTTGTACATGATGCTTTCACTTATATTCTCATATATGATTTTAGTCGTGGCCCCTTGTGAATTCAGCAGGATTAGGGAGGATTTTCCCACTTTGCAGATGAGGAAACCAAGGTTTAAAGGATGAAGTCATTTTCCTTAGGTTCCCACAGACGGTTCTTTGCAAAAGAGGCATAAACATAAATTGCTGGGGTTTTTGTCCAGGTGTAGATGACAGGGCAAGAGAGAGGAACCTTGTAGTGG
Organism: Delphinapterus leucas; assembly: GCF_059928025.1. Classification (NCBI taxonomy): domain Eukaryota; kingdom Metazoa; phylum Chordata; class Mammalia; order Artiodactyla; family Monodontidae; genus Delphinapterus; species Delphinapterus leucas. The sequence continues at coordinate 108,103,321 of NC_143134.1, read as the reverse complement.
GCCACACAGTAGGGCTCTGCTTACATCTGCTCGCACTGGGAAGAGGCTCTTCTGAGACGTAGGATCCACCTCTGATCACTGTGCGCGGACCTAGCTGTAACTGGGGTAAAAAAAGGTTTGGGTTAGTTCAAAGATCCAGGCTCTGGGCAGGGATGGTCTCTTCCCTTCGTTTGGCTTCAGGTCCTATGTCTGCACAATAAGGATGATGCTTACCTAGCTACTTCACAGCAATTCTGAGTGCCCAGTGAGACATGGTACATTCCTTGAGCAGACCCCAGGCAAGGCATCGTCTTCCTCCACGCCTGGTACATAGTGGGTGCTCAGTGTTGTTTGGTGATCTTGGGTCTGGAGCGAGGCAAAGGTTGCATGACGGGGAAGGACATGAAAGCACTCCTTTGTTCTAGGAGCTGTATTAGGTGTCTTTCGTGTATCCTTTCCTTTGACGCTCTCATCACTTGTGATGTGGGGGCTGCAGATCAGAGAGGTTAAGTAACTTCCCTGCCTCACTCGTCAGCGCAGGTGGGCCGGAACTGGGATCAGAATCCGTGCCTCTCTTTTCCCTCTCTTGCATCTCCTTCAGTGGTAGAGAGTCCGTTTGGGTAGGTTTCTGTCCTATAGCCAGGAGTGCAGCCTGAGTGATGAACAGCATAGGCAGTGGATGGCCTCGGAAAGCCTTAAGATAAGGAGGCAAGCCATTAACCCTTGCTTTTTCTGTCTTTGTCTTTACAAGTTTCTTATTAGACATTCTCTCCTCACATTTTCAATTAACATTCCTTTCTGATTCTCTCTTATTTTTCCCTCCCGTTCTGCTACAGTTTTTCTTTCTCCATTTTTCTCTCCGAAGTTCTGAGAAGACTCCTGTCATGGTTTCCTTTATTGGTGCTTTTGTCTCTTTGCCTATTTCCAGAATGTTCTTTCGACTGCTAAGTCTGACCTGGTCATTTTCATGTTCAAAATCCCTCACAAGATAGAATCCTTCACCTATTCCAGAAGTTCCTTCAGGATCAGGTCCGAACAGTTGTGTCAGTGTCAATGCCTACCATCCCTCTGTTCCTGCAGCTCACAGCTCTGCAGAGACACCTGCCATATAGTAACCATTTCTTCACCCAGCTGCACACCTCACCCCCACCCACCAGGGTGGAAGGTCTTTGAGGGAAGGGCATGCTTTGCTCACCTCTTATACACCAGTTTCTAGAATAGCACTTTGCTCAGCACATAGTAGATGCTCAGTACATAGAGAACTTAGTAAAGAAGTGCGTCAGACACCCCACACTCTCCTTTACCTCTGTCCTCTTCCCCAGGATTTAGAGATCAGAAATCCAAATTCCAATATCCACTGCCTGCTAGAGACACCAGCAGGAAGCTATTAAAGTGACACTTCCATAGCATTTTGCAGACTACAAGCCATTTTACACAGATTAACTGTTTGATTTTCACAACCACCCATGAGCTCCAGGGTGGAGATTTTCATTCCGTCGCACAGGAGAGGACAGCAAGACCCAAAGCGGCTGCAGGACTTGTCCAGGGCCACGCAGTCGTTGTGCCACGTGCCAGGATTTACATCCTGCATGATCGCTTGCTGCCGTGGACCTTGGTTTCTCCACTAACAAAGACACTCTGTCTTAATTACAACGAATGAGGGAAGGAAAAGCCAGGGTAATTATTGGTGACACATTGAGCGAGTGTGAAGCTCTTAAAGAATTGAAATGCTTTCTTTCTGTACCTTCAAGGACTTTTTCATTACTCCTAATTCCTTAACATTTGTATATCAATTTGGAGGTTTGCAAAGTGTTTTTTGGTTTTTTTTTCCCCCTCAATCCTACATTCCATTTGCTTGCCTCTTACTCTGTTTAGTGACATGGGCAGAACACAGCTTTAACACAGACATTTTTGTCTTATCTCTGTGCCATGCACTATGCCAGGCACCAGGGACATAATTGTGGGCCATCAGACGTTGCCTCTGCCCTCAGGGAGCTAGTAAACACGCAGTTGTGAGGATGCCAGGAACACAGGGTGCTGTGTAATATAGAGAGCCCTAGGTAAGTGGTGGCTGGAGAAGGTTTTCCAGAAGGAAGCAGTGATCTAAAGGATAGGAAGAAATTAACTAGGCAGACAGTGGTGGGAAAGGATGTACCAGGCAGGGAGAGTATGTGCAAATTCCAGGAGGCAAAGTAAGTCTGGTTCAAGATTATTGCAGCCCTGTTCATAATCGTGGTCGCCGAGATGCAAAAACAACCTAAATTTCCATTGACAGATGAATGGATAAAGCAAATGTGATATATAGATATAGAATGGAATATACGTGTGTGTGTGATGGAATATTATTCAGCCTTGAAAAAGAAGGACATCCTACCATAGGCAACAACATGGATGAACCTTGAGAACCTTATGCTATAAGTGAAATAAGCCAGACACAGAAGGACAAATATTGCATGATTCCACTTATATGCAGTCTCTAAAATTGTCAAACACATAGACGCAGAGAGTAGAATGGCGGTTGCCAGTGGCTGGCGGGGAGGGGAAGTGAGGCATTACTATTCAACAGGTACATATGTTTAGTCGTGCAAGATGAATAAGTTCTAGAAATCAGCTGCACGGATCTCATTAACAGTACTGCATTGTACACTTAAACGTTTGTTAAGAGGGTAGATGTCAGGTTAAGTGTTATTACCTTGATTTAAAAAAATGATTGTGAGTCATTCAGATGAGTAAATTGAAAGCCATAGAGAGGAAGGGGCTTGCTTGAGTGGCCCAGTGGATTCAGGGAGGATTGGAAGCCATGGCAGAGACCGCCCGCCTCCCGGCCTGTGTCCAGACTCCTCGGACGCCTTTGCCGGCCTCTGCTTTTCAGGAGGCAGAAGGGCAGTTAGGGGGAGAGCCTGGGCCACATGGGTTCAAACACAGATGCCGAGGACTAGCCGGAGCCAACGCCAGCTGCTGAGACCGTGGTGCCCTGAGCCCCGGCCCTCTGCTGCCCTGCAGACTGGGCCTCCCGCCACTCAAAGATTAGTCACAGACGCTGCAAACACATCCACAATATTATGTCAGAAAAAGGCGTGAGGCAGCATTCATATAGCAGGCTCATTAGCCTGTTAGCATCCATTCACCCAAATATTCCCACTAATCAGCCTTCAGATGGGCAGGATTAATTGGTTACAGTCCTAGCACTGGGCACGTCTAATTGAAATGGATGCGTTTGCCTTTCAGAACGGACAGCTTATCCATTGCCATTACACAGAGCACGCCCTAGCCCATGGGTTTTGCTATCAGGGCCATGACAGCAGAGCCCACGGGAGATGAATGGAACCGTTTTCTCACCTTTGTTTGGGGCTGGAGCCCCCTTCTTGTATCTTGGTGATCAGTTTGCTGCATATCCATCTTCCCTACAGGACTGGGAGCTACTTGAGGGCAGATCTGTATCAATTAGCATCGGGTCTGACTACATATAACAAGAAAGCCATAATAATAGTGCCTTAACTAGGTGAAATTTATTTTTTTTCTCATATAGAACAAGTCTGATGACAGGATAGTCAGGGCTGACAGAGCAGCTCTGTGGTGTCTTCAAGGACTTGGCCCTTCCTCCCTCCCTTCCTTCCTTCCTTCCTTCCTTCCTTCCTTCCTTCCTTCCTTCCTTCCTTCCTTCCTTCTTTCCTTCTTTCCTCCCTCCCTCCCTCCCTCCCTCCCTCTCTCCCTCCCTCCCTCCCCTTTCTTCCTTCATCCTTCCCTCTTTCCTTCCTTATTTTCCCATCATCCTAAGGTATAGCTACATCCTCATGGTCCAAGATGGCTGCAGGAAAGTCAGCCATCATATTTGAGCCTCAAGCAGCAGGAAGGGGAAAAAAGAAAGGGAAAATGAGGCACACCTCCTAGCTGAAGCAGCTCCCTTTAAGGAGCTTTTGGAAATCCCTCACAACACTTATATTTAATATCTCATTGACCAGAACTTATTCACCTGACAGATGCAGTTGTTAGCTGGAAGTGTACCCATTTAAATAAAACCAGGGTCTGTCACTAAGGAAGAAAGGGAGAATACATATTGGACAGGCACCTTGAAGTCTTTGACAAAGTGTCTGGGTCTGATTCAGCTTTGATATCCCTCACAAGGCCTTTCTTGTACATCATGGGTGTGGTTAAGAATTCAGGTCAGAAAAACCTTGGTATCCGTGCTGGCTCTGCTCTTTGCTAGCTGTGTAGCGTAGGCAAGCATTGTTTACTTTTCTGAGCCCAGTTTCTTTATTATGGTAATAGTCACACTGACTTTATAGGGTGGTTATGAGGATTAAATGAGTCTATTCTATTCAGGTGCTTAGTAGGACTTCTGGCACACAGTGAAGCATCAATAATTGGTAGCTTCCAGGGTTATGAATTGATTGTCATTACCACCATACAGGTGGGTATTATATCCTGTTTTAAAGAATTCTGGGCTTGGAGGGAGAAGACGTATGTTTCAGACCCACACAATGGCTGTGTGGCTCTGCCAAGTCATTTAAACTGTCTGAGACTCATTCTCATTTCTGGAAAATGAATATAATTCGATCCACTCCCAGTTATGAGAATCAAAGAATTTCTTTCCAACACACTATAAAATGTTATACTATTAACAAAGGTAGTGTTTTGCAATGAGAAAACCACAATTTTAGCGGGGTGGGGGGGTCAGACAACTTAGTTGCACAACCCATCTCTGTCACTTCATAGATATGTGACTTTGGCATATCACATGACCTGGCTGGCCCTTGGTTTCCTTACTAGTAAAATGGAATAGCAATAATTTCCTTGCAGATTTCTTATAGAATTGAAGAGAATTATCTATGCAGATGCAAAGTGCTTGAAAAATAGAAGACTCTAAATAGATGACATTGATGTTTCTGGTGATCATGGTGACAGTGATGGTGATGAATCACTCAATATTTATAGAATGAACGAATAAGTGAAAGAATGAATGAGTCAGCAGGCAAACCAGAAGCTTGGAGTTGGTGTCCTCCATCTGCAGGGCCACACAGAGGGGACACACAAAAATCCCTGTGGCATTCGGGCACCAGGTTTTGCTCTGGGCAGCCTCAGCCTTGCATGGCGGGTTCCACACGCCAACAGGGCCCACATGACATGTGTTGAGGAACCCCCCTAGGGACGTCTTCTTATCATGTTCCAGGGAGAGAAGGTTTCCTAGCCAGACATCACCTCCAGTCATCCTTGGGCCCACCTGCCTCCTACTGAGAATCAACTCCTGGCAGCGGCCGAGCCCTCATCCGTGTCTCCAGGCCACCTGTGTATATGTAGCTGGGCAGGGTAGCATAAAGCCTTGATTTCGCAGAGAGTGAAATGATAACATTACTTATGCTTTTCTCTTCTAACAAGAGGCGATAAAACCTTTATGATACCTCCAGCCCACATATCCCTGTTACACTTCCACGTTATTCTTGCTTTTTCAGACTCCTCCTGACTTTCCTCCATTAAGTACATCAAGTACTAAGAACGCGGAGCTCATTTGGTACAGAGAGAAACTCAATTATATCCACCAGCAGAGTGTAAAAGAAATGGAGGTTTGAGATATATTTATAGGTTGCAGCCTCTAGGTGGAAACTTGCCCGTTTTCAGTCCAGCAGTCTATAGGAATGCTCAGGAGGACGTCAGCTGAGTCCAGGGGAACCAGTCCACATAGGAAGCACTCTCTAAGAGGATCTACAGTAATGCGAATGTCAAAGTTAGCTCCAAGTTCAATGAAACTAATTGGACCCTGTAGAACAGTTTGTAAACTGGGAGCCCAAGAGCACCTCTAAGCCACAGATGAGTCTCATTTTGTCCACAGTTAAAAAAAACAAAATCGGTTGTCCAAAATTTGAAAATCAGATTTCAAACGAAATTATAGAATATGTGTGTGTGCGTGTGCAAAACTGCATGCTCTATGTACAGTGGATCCACATTCTTGATGGCAACGATTGGCTGGATTTCAGTAGCAGATACCCCTTTGGAAAGATCACATGTGCTGTAGTTTGCCATTGTCCCCACCACTCCCTGTTGTCTCTTTTATTGTATCGTCTTCCCTTCCCTATGTACGTTCTGTATAGGTATTTGTGTTTAGGCCCCTTCCTCACAAGATACTCACTGCTTGAAGTGATACAAAAGTCAAAATGACCTCTAGTGTGAATGAAACCAGATGGATCCTTTAGAAGGTACTCCTGGCTTGTAGGAGTGCAGCTGTCAAAGTTCCTTCTAGCTGAAAATGTACCCAAACGAATCCATTAGAGAGAACTCGTGAGTCATGCAGGCTCTGAGGAGCCGCAGTGTCAACTCTGAAAAGCATCGTAAGGACAAATTTAACCAGGACTCAGGCAGTCGGGGAGTGAATGTGAGCCCTTCTGCTACAGCCTCATGATATGCAGAAAATGTGACTGAGAGTATGGTGTCGAGGGCCGGAGAGCGTCTACCCGGGAAGCAGAAAGCCTGGGTTCCATCCTGAGTTACATCCCTGATGTGCTAAGTGAGTCTGTACAAAACCCTTCCATCTCTGGACTTTGGGCCCCCATTTGCAAAACTGGGATTGGACTAGATAAGTTCTAGAAACCCTCTCAAAGATTGTTATCCTGGAGAAAGACCTGAAAAACATTACAGAAGGGCCAGTCTGTAAGAAGGACCATCTGAGGGCAGCTCGAGCGTCTGCTCCGAATTTACGACGACTGCCCTGGATTATTGTCACTGACTGGTCTCTTGGTCCTCTGCTCTCTGGCTTCATGGTATGTCCCCACCTCATCTCCTCTCCCCCTCCTCACTCCGCTCCAGCTGTAGCAACCTCATGTTCTGGGAGCATGCCAAGCACAAGACGTTGCTTCAGCCTGTAACGCCCTTTTCTTTATTCTGGCAGAATCCTACTTTTCAAGACTCAGTCCCTCCTCCTTGAAACCTTCCCAGTCCCCTTCCACTATCACACACACAGTCACACCCAAAGTCGACTGGCTTTGGGATTCAAAGTCCGGCTCTGCCTCTTGCCAAGAGTGTCACACAGTTTGCCAGGATGGCAGGGCCGGGAACCCAGTGTCCCCAGTCCTTCCCACCAAGTCCCTAGACCTTCTAGTCGCCACTGTGACCACAGGTAGGTCACTTGACCTCTCTGCGTCTCAACTTCTGCATCCCAAAAGGAAGGATAAAAATAACATTTATCTCATAACGTTGAGAGAATTAACGAGTAAGCATACTACCCACATGATCCTGTGCTGGGCACCTAGTACGCGCTCACTTTCTTTAAATATAGAGAGAGGGCTGCATTCCCTTTTGTGCTCACTTGCAGCCCATGCCTGAGCCTAGCGCAGAGAAGGAGTACTATTCCGGGAGTCATGGGGCTTTGTGTTCGGGCCCTAGCTGCCTTATTAGCTCTGTGATTTGGGGCAGGAAGCTTAACTTCTGTGAGCCTCGGTTTTGCTTTCTAAGCAGTGGAAATGGCCCTGCCTGGCCTTGAGACAGCTGCTGTCGGCAGCACTCACTGGGGCTAATGAACGGGAGTGAGAAGGATTGGGGATGTCTCTTGAAACCGGAGAGGACACTCCACAAACGTGAGCTCTTGATTATCATTCCTCACACCAGCGGCGTCTTTTCTCCAGTGGGAGCTGAGAGCCACTTGCTGCCTGACAACAGTGGCCCAGATGTTGTCAACATCTGTCTGCTCCGCTGGGCCTTTTACAGAGAGAGGAGGAAAAAAGGAGTGAGGGAGGATTATATTCCGGAAACTGTGTGGACAGGTTTCCCTAACTCCTCTGCCATCCCTCCCTGACTTGTAGCCGCCTGGGAGGAGGGGCCACTTCTCATTCCTCTCTGGACTCCAAGTGTCCTGCCCAGTGTCTGGCTTAGGAAACACTGGCTACTTGATTGTGGGGACTCAGTGCTGCCTTTTGTCTCTGGGGGGATGCTGTTAGCCAAGGATGACAGGGCCTCTTGGTTACCCCAGTAGAGTATATGATGACTTTGGGATTCAGGAATCCTGGGTCTGCTGCTGCCTTGCTGTGTGACCTTGGGCAGGGCAGATACACCCTCTGGGCCTCAGTTTTCACATTGATAAAGTGATGCACCTCAGGTTCTAGGAAGAAGCATTCCCTGCCTGATGGATCCTTGAGTATTGTGGAATATCTTCCAGCAGGGAAAGACTGGAAGTTTAGTATCTGCATGTGAATAGACCATTTTTTCCCCTTTTTGTTTGTTTCTACTTGGGAGAGTGGCAGCTTGGCAACTTGGAGAATAATAGCCAGTGCTACTGGGTACCAGGAACTTCACTCACATTAGCTCATTTAATCCTTACAGCAATCCTTCCAGGTGGGCACCCGCATCCTTGTTTCTCTACTGATTAAACTGAGACTCAGAGAAGAGAATTCATTCTCTTATGTCACACAGTTCATCAGAGAGTCATTCAAAATTTCTTCCAGGGTGCTATGCTTTCCAAGAAGTAATGAGTCTCGGGCTTCCCTGGTGGCGCAGTGGTTGAGAGTCCGCCTGCCGACGCAGGGGACACGGGTTCGCGCCCCGGTCTGGGAAATCCCACATGCCGCGGAGCGGCTGGGTCCGTGAGCCATGGCTGCTGAACCTGCGCGTCTGGAGCCTGTGCTCCGCAACGGGAGAGGCCACAACGGTGAGAGGCTCGCGTACCACACACACACAAAAAAGGAGTAACGAGTCTCTCATCACTGAAGAGTGTTGTGGAAGAGATTCAGTTACGGGCTGGGCCAGAGCCAGAGATGCTGGTTGTGACCTTATCGATGCATACGCTTATAAGATGTTCTGCGCTGGGAGGACCCTTGCAGACCACCTGGTACAATCTCCTTTCATAAATGAGGCTCTGAGAGGAGCAAGGACTTGACCAGCATCACTCACCAGCCTCCCAGAGTCAGGCCGGTCTGGGTTTGAACTCTGTCACCTACATCCCTGACATCCCACTGTCCCTCAGTGAGAGCCTACAAAGGGAGCCCAGCCTCTGTTCCCCGGCCATGGATACACAGGGCTGGGCCAAGGGACCTGAGGGAATACCTGCAAACCAGTGGGTCCTCTTGCCCAGAGCCTCCAGGGATGCACCTCTGCCCTTCCTTCCTGCACTGGATGGGGGTGGAAGTGTCTTTATTAAACACCTCTTTCCTCCCTCCAGGGAGTGGGGTGGTAATTGCAGCTCTGTAAGGTGGTGGGGTTTCACTTTGCCACCTTCCCAAAACCATGGCCAGTGGCAGCCCTCACCCTGGGCTCCTTGGGAAACACAACTGCATGTCTCCAAGGAGACTGGCTAGCCTGTATCCGCCAAGTGCTGGAGGCAGGAGGCCTCGCACCAGTATCTCCTCTCTGACTCCCTGCTTGCAGATGGGTGCACAGAGAGGAAGAGTGAGGTGTGCCAGAGTGTGGCACAGCGGCCATTGGAACTTGACCTTCAGAGCTGCTTGGCCTCATTGACCAGCCCTGCTAACAACCTTGAACAAATTACCTCCTCTCTCTCAGGCTCAATCTGGGAAAAGGGGATAATAATAGAGCCTACTTCACAAACTTGTAAGGATTAAGTAGAATAATGTTGGTAAAATGGGGAGGGCCGGGACTGGTGGGTAGAAGGTGCCAGACAGTGGTTGTCTCCCTCCCTCCATGGTTCAGGCCTTGCTCTGCATTCTCTCCTCTGAGGCCAGCAGTGGAGCCTGAACCAGTGTCAGACACAAAAAGAAAATATCAGCTACCTCTATTCTGTTTGCTTTTGGGGGCTAACTTTTCTTATTATCTTTTTTTTTTTTGCGGTACGCGGGCCTCTCACTGTTGTGACCTCTCCCGTTGCGGACGCAGGGTCAGCGGCCATGGCTTACGGACCTAGCTGCTCCGGGGCATGTGGGATCTTCCCGGACCGGGGCACGAACCCATGTTCCCTGCATCGGCAGGCGAACTCTCAACCACTGCGCCACCAGGGAAGCCCTCTTATTATTCTTTTGCCTAATTTATGTAGCACTTATGAGGTGCCAGACACTGTACCTAGAGCTTGACCTATATTAACTCACCTTTCTCTTCCAACATACCCATGAGGTATGTTGTATTTATTTTACAGGTGAGGACATTGAGGCAGAGAGAGGTTGCCCCTTGCGTGGGAGCAGTGGAAGAACTCAGAGTCTAGGGCTCATTGTACCCAACTGAATCTCAAAGTCTGAGATTCGTCCATTATCTTGTCTATTATCAAGCCCCTGCTATGTGTTAGGCATTGTTTCAGGCACCGAAGATACCAAGCATTGAACAGATAACACCCCTGCTCTCACAGAGCGTACAGCTCAATACAGAGGGAGACTCAAATGTCAGAGCCAGCCCCCGGGATCCCACATGCTGCCCTGAGTACTCTCTCCTTTGCTCATGACGTTCTTTGGACAAGTCTCCAACCAACCAACAGGCTGGTGTTTCTTCCACTGCTTGCCCACTGCCCCATTGTCTCCAGCTCACTGCCTGCAGCCCAGGACAGCCTCCTTGGCACTTCCCCAGGATGGTAGGAAGCACAGAGCCCAGTTACCACTGCTTCAGAATGGTGGCCATCTGCAGGCTCTTTCAGAGCCTTCACGTTTCTGCATCTTATTCAGAATAATCCTCATGTTTTGGTAATGATGGAAGGCTGTGTGGACTGTGGGATCCTATCAGAACTGAGTTTATTGCTGAGCTCTGCCACACCGTAACCCTGGGTTTTTGCACAACTCATTCGGCTACTGTGTGCCTTGGTTTCGGTGTATGTGTAATGGGACTCAGCTCTACCCTAGCCCCATCACACCGACATCACCAGATTCCCAGGGCTGAGAGGCCCACAGCTGGCCTAAGAGGAGCTTAAGGCCTGGAGTCAGAAGGACCTGCCTTTAGTTCCCTGGAAATGTTATTTAATCACCTTCCTCATAGTAAAATAGTACAATAATACATTTCCTCCTCATTTCAGGGATCTTCAGACTGTAGGGCTGGGGCTGGAGTAGGGGAATGAATGCTTCACTCATCTTGGGCACGGAATTGAAAGGGTTGTCAGAACACTCAGGAATGCATTCATTTTGATTTTTTAAAGTAGTGTTTTAAAATATTATTTATCTTGATTACTAAGTTTTTGGCATCCCTTTACGTTTTGCATGCAAGATGAGCACCTCCCTCGCCTCTCCCTGGTCCCAGCCGTGTAATGCAGAGCTAGCTGCTCAAATGAGGGAGTGCTGCAGGGAAAGGCTTTTAAACCTAGGTGCTGTGCAAAGGATGCTGTTCTGTTGCAGTGGTGGTTGTTTATATTGTTTGCTTGTAGTTACAGTAATACGCTTTTAGATGGGAGGAGATTTTTCCGGAGGGGAGAAGAAACCCTCCCAGATTTTCTACTGAGTCTTACAGGTCTGGGTTCTGATCATGGGATCCGATACAGATTCATTTTGGGACCTGGAGCAAATGACATAACTTCTTTGAGTTTTCTTACCTGCAAAATGGGTATATTAGCACCAACCTCAGATTCCCTGTGAAGATTGATTCAGTTATAGCGCAATTAGTTGGTCAGTGCCGATGAATGTCTTGGTATTCCCCTTGGCAAAATGAAAGAGTACTTTTTTTCTAGTTCTGTTCCATGGAACCCTAGAAATTTCAGACTCCCAGTCTTCACTTGAACTGGAAATTTTTTATGTTGTTTTTTTAATTCCAGAAATTGGTACCCAATTAAGATTTTTTAAAAAGGAAAGCGTTCACAAACTGATAATCATTAACAGTGTTGGCTAGCCTGAAGAGCTCTGAGTTCCTTTCTCTTCTGACAGCCGGAAAGGGAGCTTTTAGTTTAGAAAGATGAATGTGTCTGTCTGCTCCCACCAGGTTTCTCTCCAGCCCCTGCCAAGCATGGCATGAGCATGGTATGAGGCACGTGGACTGATCAGGAGAGCTTAGCTGGCACTGGAGGGCCGGGAAGAGAAAGAGGAAGCGGGGTCATGGGGCAGTGGTCTGGACCCCAGGCACGTCGGTTTGGTCTCTGCTGAGTTTAACTAGTCCCACTCTGCATCCCAGACACCATCTATCCCTGCCCACAGCTTCCTTTGCAGCCTGGTTGCGGGCAGCTGGGTACCACTGCTGCCTTCTCTGATCTGGGGAGAGAAGTCTGGCTCTGCCTCTAGCCCTCTGCCAGTTACTTCTCCTGTAACTCCCCTTCCTGCTGCCCAGCCCTTGTACACAGCATTGCAAAGATCCCCTTCTGTTACAGCGAGAGTCCATCAACATTTTAGTGGGGAGTCATTGGTCCAAATGGAATCTTGCAGGGAGGGATCTCCAGTTCATAAGACAGATACAAGAAGCGTTTTATAACAGTGGAGTCCTATCTTATGCACATTTAATTTGCGTGAATTAACCTATATATGTTTTTTATGACAAGAGATACAGAGACAGAAATTTAAGAAGTTGGGTCATTTTCTCTCTGCTACACTCAGTGAGCATTTATAATCCAGAGGGAAAATGGGATGGGAAACACGAAACTACTGCCTTCCTTGGTCAGTCTGAGTGTCCACTACTCACAGTTGGTGCTGCTGTGCCCTGTGTGCAGTTCTCTTGTTTAAATATATCCTTTTCTTTCTTGCTTTTTTTTTTAAGTGTGGTTCTAAATTCAAGCCAATTATTTCAGGTGCTGAGTCAAATAAATAGTAACAGAGACATTTCAACTGGATCTTGAAGGATGAGCAGAAATGTAGGTTTCAGTATTTATAATGCAGTGAGAGTTTTGAGAGCATATTTTAATTTCATGCATGTGTATTGCTTACATACATACACGTGTGTGTAAATAGCACTTAGTGAATTTCAAAGCCTCTTCGCCTGCATCCTCTCATTTGCTTCTCCCAACCACCCTGGGAGTCAGGGAAGGTAAATCATCATTGCCACTTAACTGGTGAGGAAGGAAGCTTGAGTGACTTGCCTAAAAATCTCATTAAGAGAATTAAGTTCTGAACTCCTGACTTCCACTGAGCCTGATACTGATTTAGGTCCAGCAATTTTCCATGATATCCTCCTTTTGAGTGAGGACCGATTGCTTGAGGGAAATTGCAGACAGGGCATCCTTCCAGAATCCGGCCCCTCCCTGATTTCCTCAGGAGTTCCACTGCCAGCCTGCTCTCTGCCTCCTGGAAGGGCATGCAGCCCTGCATCCAGGGAGGCTTCATGAACGGGAGACCCTGGCTAAGCCTCTCGAAAACTCGCTTGTTGACAGCAAAGGGGGAGGAACCCCAGAAACCAGTCACAGACAATGGGAGGGAGGGAGTCATGTCAAAATTCCTCCCTGTGCAGAAAAAAGAAACAAATATTCAAATTGAAAGTGTCCACTGAGAACAAAAAGGGGAGGAAAAACCCGCACCTAGTTGCATTGTGGTGCAATTTCAGAACAGTATGGATAAAAGGCAGGGGGATGTAAAAGCTTTCAGAGAGAGAGAGAGAAATGCAAAAAAAAAAAACAAAAAACGTTCCCTATAAAGGAAAGAGAGACAATGCAGTTGTTGGTGAATATGATAGTAGTTACAGAACAATTTGCTGAGAACATCTATGGACCAAGTAGTGGGTATTGAGCCACCCAGTTTGTGGTGACTTTTATGGCAGCCTTGGAAATGAATATCCCCAGCTTCCTTGGGGGCTCAGGATTAAGATGAGGTTATGGGGAGGGGGAAGGGTAGACTGTGACAAAGCGAGAGAGTGGCATGGACATATATCCACTACCAAATGTAAAATAGATAGCTAGTGGGAAGCAGCCGCATAGCACAGGGAGATCAGCTTGGTGCTTTGTGACCACCTACAGGGGTGGGATAGGGAGGGTGGGAGGGAGGGAGACGCAAGAGGGAAGAGATATGGGGACATATGTATATGTATAACTGATTCACTTTGTTATAAAGCAGAAACTAGCACACCATTGTAAAGCAATTATACTCCAATAAAGATGTAAAAAAAAAAAAAAAAAAAAAGATGAGATTCAGAAACAGGGACTTTCTCTGGGGCAGTCCTATCCCACCTCCACCTGTTCCTCCAGGGTGTTCTGGTTGGTTCAAAATCCACAGGGCTCTGGAGGGGCCAGGAACCCAAGCTAGTTGTCCTTGATTGAGCTCAACCCGTCACCAACGTGGGAAGGAGGTGACTCTATGACGTGGTCATTTAGTTGAGCTCATCTAATTCCTCTTTAATTGACACAGTTCCTGGGCTCTCCCACACCTCATCCTTCCAGCCTCAGGCTCTAGTGGCCCCTGAATGATATGTCTTCTTGGGTGGCTGGTTTGGGGGAGCTATCACTGACCCCTTTAGGCTTTGAAGTGCTGAGGTTTGGGGTTCCTGTACTTCACCCTGGACTTGAGCTAAGGACAATGTACAGTCTTGGAAGCCCAGCTGGGGCTGGATCTGAGGGAGGTCCGTGGAAGGATATAGACGCAGAATCTTAGGGAGAGATTGGGGAAGCAGAACTTGGAGAGCTGCCTTGGAGCAGCCCAGCTTGTGACAGCAAGGCCTCAGGGAACACGTTCTGAGGTGCTTAGCACTCATGGCGAGGGTAGGGGCTTAACCGTGTTTCAGTTGGGATGTTCCCTGAACAAGGAAGGAAAGCATCACATACCAGCGCCCCCTGCAGCCTGTGCCCTGGGTTGCCAGAGGTGTTCCCCAGGGTGGAGGGCATCACCGAGGTAAGAAGAGTTACTAAGGATAAGGCAGTAGGTGGCTGGCAGTTCTCTCCGCTAACTTGGGGGACTCAGGAAATGCTGAATTCTGTGTTTTTGAAAACTCAGGAGACAAGGAGCAGGAAGGTAAAGAGGAAAGGGTGAATCATACCAGGTCAGCCGTGATGGTTGCAAGGAGGGCACTGAGCGACTTTTGCTTCCCGCCTCTGTCATTGCTCAAATATGCCTCCCCTTGAGTCCCCTCCCTTCTCCGTTCTCATTGCTTGTCGCCCTTAGTAACTACCTTTCCCGGGGTTTTCCTGATCAGACCCAGTAGGGGAGACCCCCCCAGGCTGTCACAACACGCCTTCCAGACAATTGACAGCTCCATCACCGGTGCTGGGAAATGGCAGCAAAGCAGTGCCTCCAAAAGACCCCTAGTGTGTGACTTGTGATACGTTTTGCAGAAACTTGATGGGTAGAATGAAGGAAATTGGAAATACTGGAAAGCCTCTGGGTTTGCATCTTTGCTTTCTGTGACTGCAGTGACTCTCTGCCCGAGTTGCTGCTGGTATTGGGTTTCTTCTTTCTTTTTCAACACTTATTTTACTAAACATTGCTCTGTGTAAATCACTTTGCAACAGAGAAAGTTCTCTTACAAACATGAGTCTCAAGATGGGTCCTTACATAAAGACGAAAAGGTACCTGTTATCATGGTCTTTTTAAAGATGGGGAAACTGAGGCTCAGAAAGGTGAAGTGGCTGGCCCAGGGCTGTACGGCCGATCAGTGACAGCCAGGACTTGATGCTGCATCATGGATGCCCCCTTTCAGTTAAAGTCCTATTATTTCCATCCAGGTCTAGGACTAGGAATAGCAAATAGATATAGCTATCAATTTGCTTTCTGTGGAAGGTGATTGTGCATGAATAATTGGGTCGGACATCACCTCACCTCTTTGCTTTCTGGTTCATTGTCTCCTGAGCATTTACAAGTAAGTAAATGATTAAACAGGCTTGGAATGCAGACCAGCTTCTCCTCTTTGCCCCCAAAGCAAGGAGAAGTAGCCTGACTGTTGTCCTGTTTGCCTTTTAATTACCCACAGTGCCCCTTCCCTGGCCCTAGGAGGGAACTAACAGCAGTGTGTGTGTGTGTGTGTGTGTGTGTGTGTGTGTGTGTGTGTGTGTGTGTGTGTGTGTGTGTGTGTGTGTGTGTGGTGTGTGTGAATTTACTAAGTATCTTCCAGTCTTCTAGCCCTAGGACAGGACTCAAGGATGCTTCAGACTCAGCCCTTTCCCTTTTGGGACTTCCAGGCCATTTGTAGAGACATCTATCTGCCCACTCATTTATCCACTTATCCATCCATCCATCCATCCAAAAGGTATTTAGTAAGCACCAGCAAAGCACCTAGTGCTATTCTCAGCACTGACAATAAAGTAATGAACAAAATGGAGGTCCTATCTCATGGAAGTTCTATTCCATTAGAGCCATAAACAAAGTTAACACATGAATGTATAATATAACAGCAGGGAGAGGTAAGTTCCCTTTGAAAACAGTTAAATCAAGGAAAAGAGATAGAGATGCTGTGATGGACACAAGAGTGGGGGGCACCATTCACCAGGGATGCAAAAGGAGGTCTTCACTGACGAGGCTGTGTCTTGTTTGCAGACCAGCACCTCCACCAAACCTCCTTTCCCCACCCAAGATTTCTCAAGAAGCCAGGTCACGTGCGAAGCTCCCTGCCTGTATGAAAGTTATTTTGAGTGTATTAAGTGTTGACCAGCTTCTCCGTAGCCTCCAGCTTCCTTGAGAGTCTGAGCTCTCTTTTCTGTCTCAGAAGGCTGGGTTGTTGGCACAGTATTAGGGATCTCTCCATGGACCGTGTGTGTCTGCAACACATTCCGTGAGAATGATGCCCTGAGCAAAGGCCACGGAGTCCGGATACCACCGACTCTAGGGACAAACTGAGAGCTTCAGGATTATCATGGACTTTGGATTCTGGAACCAAATGTGTGCCCTGCCTCTAACTGACTCTGCAACCTTGGGCAAAGTGACTTCTAGGAGGCTGTCTTTCCTTGTCTGTTAAATGAAGAACACTTCACTCACAGGGCTGCTACGGCCACCTCGTTAAAAAATTACGCATGAGGACCAGTGAACTTTCTGCAAACTTCTTCAGTTTATAAGGGGGCAGGGCCAGGGCTAGGACGTAAGTTTTCTGATTTCTTTCTCAAGGCAGTTTTCCTCTGTCAGAATTTTTTAAACTGCCATTTACTGACCACTGGCTTTGTTCTAAACATCATCTTGAATGCTTTGTGCATTTACTTGTTTAATTCTCACAATAGCCCCATTCTGTGAAGACTGCTCTCTTCAACTTCCCAGTGAGAAAACTGAGGCTTAGAGAAGGGCAGCGACCCACCCAAAGCTGCACAGCTGGTACATGATAGCTCAGGTACCGGAACTCGGGGCCATCACCTCCTGCATGGTTAGCCAGGCTGTTTAGTTGGTTATCCAGCCTTTCTGTCACATTTTGGGTATGAGTATACTTGGTAAGATGGGCCAGCCTACTCCACTACCTTTGAACTTAACTGTAATTGGAATGACAGGGAAGTCCTTTTTATTCCCACTTCTTCTATGTTTTGCACTTAGAAGCTATCAGAACCTTTGCTTCTTACTATGTTTCGTTCTGGCATAGAGCTTATCGAACTGGGCATTGCAGTCATTATCTGCTTACTTATCTATTTCTCCAGACTGACTGCAAGTTCTTGAGGCCTTATCTGGGTATTCCTAAATCTAGGCAGAAGGTTTGGCACAGGGACGGGGCATGACAGTAATAGCAGTAACAGTCAAGCCAGTAACGGCCATGTATTGAATGTTTTTTTATAGGTCAAGGGCTGTATGACATATTTTACATACATCATCTTATCTAATCCTCACAACAGCCCATTTTGGTGAATGGTTTTATTCCATGTTGGGACTGCAAAAGCTGAGCTTCACAGAGAGAAGGTCACACCACTGGAAAGAACAAGAACTTGAACTTGGGCCTGCCTGGTTCCAGGCATGCCCTTAATCTGGTGAATGAGTGAATCAGTGAATGAGTGCAAGGCTCCTCCATAGTCACTTGGGTTCATCTGTTTATCTTCTTGACTCAAAGAATAGGAAAAAAATCAGTCCTCTCAAAGATGCTCCCCCCCCATCCATCTTCAGAGTGGGATTTCTGACAGAACTTGAGAGGCCACCTGAGAATGTGGAGAGGATACTGATTTGTGCTAAGTGCCTCCTGTGAATTGTTTTCAGCTCTCTCTCCCACACAGATGGAGAATTGCCAAACAGATGTAGGTATATGTCAGTCACCTACCCTCAAAGAGGCATTTATAATGGATTCATTCGTTAATTCTTCCAAGAAGTAATTGAGGATCTACTATGTACCATGTACCATTCAAATTTATTCAGAAATAAATAAAACCCTGCCCTTCCCTTCACTGCCTCTCACTGTAGAAATACAGTCAATGCATAATGAGATCTACTCATTATTGGACCCTGGGCTTGGTCTTGGGTACATGGAGTTGATTAAGGATGCCCTCCAGGGCCACTCAGGGTGATGAGAGGGTAGTTGGAAGACAGAAGCATGAGTCGCTGAGGGTCCTAACAGGTGAACTTAACCAGCCAGAGACAGCAGGTTTCACAAAGGCTTGCTGAGAACTCATGACCCAAGAGCTGAGGTTTAAAGGACTAGACAAAGAAGTGGGGGAAGGACATTTCAGGCAGAGTGAGTGGCATGAGCGAAAGCACAGCTGCGTGAGATGGTGCGAGGGATACAGGATGTTTCGCTGGTGGTGTTAGTTCATGCTTATACAACTGAAATGCGAGGCGGGATGTCATGAAAATATATATATTTCATCTGTTCAAAAATGCTTTCACGTTTGCCTTTGCTTTTCTGATCTGGAATATTGGAGCTGGAAGGACTGTTAGAAACCAGCCAGTTTTATCTACTCGCCCTGAAGAGGGGAAGGGCCATGGTCAAGGTCACACAGCTTGGAATCTGTAGGAGGAGAGCAGGGTGATCAGGGGAATGTTTTGGGAGACGGTACAGAGAATATCTCATACTTTAATGGAGGGAGTTTGGTGGCTTCACCATTACCTTGTATCTAACTTTTCAGGAAACAAGGCCTTGCATCAATAACAAGGATGCTAACATTTCCTGAGATCTACTGCTTGCAAGCCATTATGCTCAGTGTTCTAATGCAATCTCATTTAATCTTCCCCAAACCCTCTCGGTTACGTGTTAGTGACCGAATTTATAGATGAGAAAACTGAAGAAGCACAAGTGATATATATCAGTGACACCCAAAGGAAAGATAGTACAGCCATGACTCAAATCCACGTCTGCCGGACTCAGTGTGCATTAGCTTTCCTCCTGATGAACTGCTGTAGCATTCAGAATGATCGCCCGGGATGTGGCGCCCATTCTCATCTGATCTAAAGATGACTAAGAAAGTTTGAAAAAAAAAAAAAAAAGAAAGTTTGAGCTGGATGGGGAGTGAGTATGTCTCAAAGAATTTCTGCATTTTTACTTTATTCCCTTGACATCATCTTGGGAAATAAAAGAGGGTCGCTAAAAGATACATTATAAGTAGATGATTACTTTAAAAGAAAAAAGGGTTTCATTTTCTATAATGGGACCTCCTTAAATAGGTCACCCTACATCTGTCTAGTGACAAAGAGATAACTATAGATAAATATAGTCAGCCATATATATATATATATATATATAAATAGTTGTGAATATATTTTTATACACATGAATACATACATACATGTATATAATATATATTATATACATGCACATCTTTTTTGTGCATTTATCCGTTCCTAATTGTTCATACGTGTAAACTTATCTCTTCATTTGATTCTGTGCTGGGATCTTTCATAACCTTCTGGGAGCTTACCTAGGAAAAAAATTAACACATAGATAGATTCATCTCTAATCCAGTGACAGAATCCACACCTCACTGTCATGTTGGCACTTTCTTTCTCTCCCCTTCTTGCCAGTCAAACACCAGTTCTTTCCACCCCGTGGTGTGTCTTATTTCTACCCCACTAGCTAACTACCCACTTTAACTGCCCTAATCTCAGGTCTCATCTTCTCTCTCTTAGACCAGGGCTTCCTCAACCTCTGTACTATTGAAAGAAATAATTGTTTGTTGCTCCTGGCTATCCTGTACATGTAAGATGCTTACAGATTTCCTGGCCTCTACCCATTAAATGCCAGTAACACCTCTTCCCTAGTTGTGACAACGAAAATGTCTCCATTACCAAATGTCTCCTGCGCGGCAAAATTGCCCCCAAGTCGAGAAGTGCTGTCCTAGACGATTGTGAACAGCTACCTCACTGGCCTTCCAGTTTCCAGTCTCCTCACCACATACATCCAATGTGATCTCACCACTCTATTGCTTAAAAAAAAAAAGCCTCGGATCCTTAATGCCTAAAGTCATGCCATTTGCACTATGTTTCTGACCTATGCTATCATCTTACGGAGTGCAGGAGTGCAGCTCCAGTGGCCATTCCCAGTCTGTGAGAGAGTGGGCCTGCAGTTTTACTGGAAATAGCCCCCAGGTGGGAGGTCTTATCCCCTATATTTGCCACTGTGTTGTGTATTCTCAAGCAAGTTTATCTTCCGAGCCTCCGCTTTTTCATCTGAGCAATGGGTATAATCATCTAACCACTTGGGGAGCTTGAGCATCACTAGCTCTAATACAAGGTAGAAAATGCTAAAGCTCCTGAAGTAAGGGTTGAGATGAAGTATTCTGGGAATTCAGAGGATAAAGCGATATCCTTCTGGCTGAGGCTGCAGACGGGGAGAGCCCAGAGGAGTTCACCAAGGAGATAGCAGTGAAGGTAGCCATGAAGTTTGCCTGATATTTCAGCTTACAGATGGGGGGGGTGAGGAATAACAAGGAGGGCAGCATTCCAGGCAGAGGAGATCTCAGGACATTAAATAGGAACAGTGAGTTCCCATGTGGTTGAATACCTATCGCAGGCACACAGTAGGGTTGGTGGCATGGATGGTGGAAGCATACATTTTGAGAAGATTATCTCAGAGGCATACATTTTGAGACATAAGTTAAGCAATTGATGAACATGAACTGTCAAACTGCAGAACTTTCCAACTTACTCAGTGGGGAGGGGCTTTGTTTCCTGCTGTGCATTATTTATGATAGAAGATGGGTTGAGAACAGTGAAGGAGATGGAATAAAGCCTGGGAGATGGTTCAGAGTGTATTCAAATTATCATGGTGAAAGGTAATTGTGACTGGGACATAGGATGGAGAGAAAGAAAGGTTGGGGAAAGAAACTATTTTGTAGATCAAAGTGTCAGGATTCATGGTTTCTCAGCAACTTTGGGGAGTGTGGGCTACATAGTCTGCCTCCAAAACCATTTCAGGATACTCTGTGATCTTGGTCAAGTCACTTCCACTCTCTGTGCCTGTTTCCTTACCTGTAGCACCAAGGGTTTGGACTATTTTCTAATCATCCCTCCAGCTTACACATAGTCTGAGGCCTGAAAGAAGATGTCCCAGAGAACTTGGAGACCCAGCCCCTTTCCCTGCTAGCTGTCACTCAGCAAACGGCCAGGAGAACACCCAGTGGATCATCAGGCCTCAGCTGTCCTGGGGCTGGCTGTCGGGACCAGACACAAGTGACGAGAAGGGAAGGACATTACTTGGGAGAATATGCACGTTCACAGCTCTGAGGATTAAAGGCCCATGTTCTTATCACTGCCTAACAGAGTATTATAAATCCATTCTTAGAATCCCAAATCCTTTTGTGGCTTGGCCGTTGTGAGGGAATATTAAAAAGGCCAAAGACAGAAATAATCAGTTTCCGAATGACACGTTGTCACATAAAAGCATTTCTCGCATTATCCCTTTCTTTCCTTTCTCTGGCTCCTTCTCCTGTGCCTGGATATTTTAACCGGAGAAATAGATTAAAATGGAGCCAGGCTGAATGGAGTTCTAACCTTGACTTTTCAGAAGGCTCTCTCGGTGTGGTGGTTTTGGAGGTGCTTTCTGTTTTCCACCTCTTGTGTGTTTTTCAGCGTTCGATATTGTGTGTGTAAGCAAGCCAGCTGGAGGCGCGAGCATTGCGATAAAGGCAGAGCGGCAAAGAGGGGCCCTGCAGGGTCTGATCAGGTGCCCTTGGGATGCTGGGGTCAGATTTACATTCCTCTGGCCAAGTCCGGGCAAGGTTTTAGGTTTCTGGATGTTTACTAAGCGCCTTCCTGGGCCAAGCACCATGTTTTAGGCTGGATAAATGAGAGCTCAGAAACCAGAGTGGGAAAATGGTCAACCAGATGATCAGGTGGTAGCAGTGTAGCCGGATAACTGACAACCATGGGGTTTGTGAGGGAAGAGAGCACAGCCTCCTCCCAACGTGCAGAGGCAAAGGTGCCCCCTGAGGAAGCCATGTCCAAGCTGAGAGGCTGGGTGACTTGAGATGAGCAGACGAAGAGGAGGCTGTTAGCTTCCTAGGGCTGTCATAGCAAATTATCACAAACTGGGGGGCTTAAAACAACAGGAGTTTATTCTCTCACAGTTCACGAGGCCAGAAGCCCCAGATCAAGATGTCAGCAGGGTTTGCTCATTTGGAGGCTCTGAGGGAGAATCTGTCGCATGCCTCCCAATAGCTTTTGACGGTTGCCGGCAATCCTTGGTTTTCCTTAGTTTGTAAATGCATCAATCTAGTCTCTGTCTTCACATAATTTGTGTGTGTGTGTGTGTGTGTGTGTGTGTGTGTGTGTGTCCTCTATTCCTTTTTTTTTAAGTTTTTGTTTTGTTTTGTTTTTAGTATATTTTCTTGGCCGCGCTGTGGGACATGTGGAATCTTAGTTCCCTGACCAGGGATAGAACCTGCGCCCCTTGCGTTGGAAGCGCAGAGTCTTAACCACTGGACCGCCAGGGAAGTCCCCTCTATTCTTCTTTTAAGGACACCAGTCCTTGGATTTGGGGCCCACCCAATCCAGTATGACCTCATCTTAATCGATTACAACTGCAAAGACCCTATTTCCAAATAAGATCGCCTTCTGAGGTTCTGGTTGGACATGATTTTGGGGGTGGGTATTATTCGAACCACTACGGGGAGGGAATGGTTGAGTGCTCTGGGCTGAGGAAGAAGCCACTGGGGAAGTGCTCAGAGCATCACACTTTGGGAAGATGCTAATCACACAGTGCGACTCCAGGGCAGGGTATGAGGTAGGACTTGCAGGGAGGGGAGGCATGAGAAGGAAGCAGAGACCTAGGCATGAAGGGGCTTAGGTGCCAGGCTAGGGATCTGGACATTATTCTGAGGGTGGGGGAAGGGTATGAAAGGATTTGATTTGGGATGGACGAATAGAGAGGCTGAAGGACTGAGGCTGGTGGTGTTGACATTTGTGGAGCCAGACTTTTATCTAGATCTTTCATTGTCTTGTTTAATCCTTAGCTTAACCCTTCACATTGGGACCAATCAGCACATTTTATAGGTGAGTCTGTTGTAGCACAAGGAGGTAGAATGTCGCAGCCAACTTGTCATGGCCAACAGCAAGCAGGGACAGGGGCTCCCATGCTGGCCTGTGTGCCCCCAGGATACCTGCTTACCCCATCACGTCACTCTGCCCTTGACGTCGCCCACGCTCACCCTTGCCTGGCTCCGCTGAGGGATCTGAGACCAGTAATAGAAGGAGTGAGCTTCTGTTATTAGAGAGGCTTCTAGTAGGGAAGGTTCCTACTAGACGTTCCTACAGGACGGATGGGAACACATATTCCATCTCCTGTCTCTTTCCCGCTTCCTGCCTGACAGCTCAGTGAAATCCTCAGACCCATAAGAAGGTAAAACTAATCACCCGAGGCTTGTGCTGCTTGCAGTCTCACAGAAACCCACCCCTAACCAACAGACTGAGATTTTTATTTCTGCGACTCCTGGCCACATCTCCAGCCTTGTTTGTCCTGGGCTGCCTAGAGGAAACATAGTCCACATCAGCTTGGGCTTCGGGTTGTCCCTGAGGCCAGCAGGGCCTCAGCTTGCCACCCCTTGAGCCTTGGCCTCTTCTTAACTTGCTTTCTAAAAACATTCACAGCCTTCTTACATCCTCTTTTCCCTCCTGGGCTCCCTGCTTGCCCTGCAGCATTTTCTCCACCGCTGGGGTCTGTGTTTGCCCCTGGCGGGTAGCCTCAGTGGCTGGACACTCTGCCCTGCTCACCTTTCCAGAGACAGTTCCTGCTTTTCTGTTTGCTTGCCCTGGTGAAGGAAGACTGCAGAGAAGAGGGGGCTCAGCTCTGCAGGAGTGGAGCGGCACAGCAGCCTGGACCGATCCAGGTGGATGCAGATCATAGTTTCTTCTTGATTTCGAGTTACTCGTCTGCTTTCTTTGGGTGAAATGTTCCACTAGGACAGAGGCGGCTCTGTGGTTCTCTTGAGCTCCTTTGCTCGTGCACAGCACCCTTCAGTTTGCGAGGACCGTCACAACGGTGTTCAGATTTCATTTGCACAACAACCTTGCGGATACCGTGAATGAGTATCATGTGCATCACGGGTTTACCATGTGCCAGGCACTGAGCACAACACTCCGTGTCCAGGAACTCACATCTAACCTCCCTCTATGAGGACGCTTTTTACACGGTTTTGTGAATGAAAAAATTGTGATTCAGAGAGGTTCAGCCCTTTGTCCGTGATTGCCCCATTTTTACGTGACAGCATGAGATTTTTAAAGACGTCTTTCTGACCCCCAGCCTTTGCCCCTATGTGCTATACTATTCCAAGTATTACCAAGTTGATTTTACAGATGAGTGAACTGAGGGTCTCTAGGGCATCTGGGAAATTCGAGATCACATAGTGAGTAAACTTGAATTCAGAACCTTTTCCTGCATGCTCTGAGCCTACCTCTGAAGGTAGGGCTGGTCAATGGTGCTTGAAACATCACCCGAGCTGCTACTATGTCTTGGGTAAAGCCCCCTGAGCCCTTTAGGAGCCCAGCCTGGGGATGTCTGTTTCCATTGGTCAGTGGCACTGTGAGACCTTGATTACTGGAATTCTCTTTTGGCCCAGTTTTCACAGTGAAACCCTGATCTGTAATGGAAGCTGTGTGGTCATTGGCTTAGCTGAGATGGTGAGAGCAGAGGTCAGAGCAGGCTGAGGAGTGAGGGAAGGGAGCCTGGGCCCCAAGAGGAGGGCTGGAGCCACCGGCCTGGTGTCCTGTCAAATGAATCAGCAGATCATTGAGCTAAAGGGACTCCCAAGCTCAGCTTCCATCAAAGTGGATGGTCTTCCTCTGCCACCTCCTTCTGGAAGCTCCCTAGGCTGGGAAATCTGTGCCTGAAGTTGCCGAGGTAATTTGAGGAGGCAGAGGTGAGGCTGGGCAGGGGCTGATTGCACCTTGGGTGCGCCTGTCCCTTCCCACCACAAGCAAAATTGTGAAGCCATGATGCAGTGAGTCTGAGTCTCAGCAGCACTACCTGGGTAAACAGCCTCCTGTCTCTGGGCCTCTTTCCTCACGTAACATGGGATAACGATGCCTTATGTGCACAGGTGTAAAGGTAAATGACAGAGCGCATGTAAGTGTTTGGTCCAGACTGAGAAGGATTTAGGGACCCAAGACAGGTTTTGCAGAATGAGCATTCAGGGGCAGAAGGTCATTCATTCATTCATTTATTCATTCAGCATTAAATATCCACTTGCTGAATGCCGTTGGCAATAGCAATAGCTAACAGTCTGTGAGCAGTTACATGTGTCCCACACGGCACTAAATATTCTGCAGGCATCTCACTTAGCCTCACAATGATCCATTGAGAAGACCTTGAATACTGCCCTTATTTAACCAATGAAGAAACCAAGGCTCTGAAAAGTAGTGACCTAGTCAAGGTCACACAGCCTCTTAAGCAGTAGAACCTGGACTAAAACTGTGTCAGTCTGAGGTCAGCTCTTAGCCTCTATGCCAGATATAGCTAGAGGGCTCTGGAAGCAAAGGACGGGACTTCCTGCCTTCCAGGAGCTCCCTGGGGGTGCTTTATGAGCTGATCCAGGACTGCATGGGAATCCAGGGAGGCTTGTCAGGATACAGTGGGGGGAGAGAGGAGTGGTGGTGGTTACCTGTGGACAGATTGGTTAAGCCTCATCTTTCCCAGGTCAGTTTTGGTCCTGGGTCTGACCACAGGGTCAAACACCCATAATCAGGGTGGGCAGAAGGGGCCGGGGATGAAGGACTCTGGAACCAGGCAAGGTCTGCCCCTCACAGCGAATGAAACACCCAAAGGGGAGAAGATAGAGGGCTGAGTCAGGGATAGCAATTTCCCGAAGGGTATCCATGGACCAAAATTAAAAGCTTCTCTGAAGAGTTTGCCTCGAGATGTGCCCCCTGAATCCTGTATGTGAAAACAATGTTTTCCTTTTCCTTCTCAGGATTCCCTTTTACTTTGTACACTCTCACCATCTTTCCCACTTTTCCTTTCCCTTCCTTTGCTCTGTAGAATCACTACGCTGTCAAATAGCCACTGGCTATGCAGTGAAGAACTGGGTTCAAATCCCTGCCTTACCACCTCCTGGCCTTTTATTCCCAGTTGGACCTAGGATCAAAACCTCTGTGACTTTAAGCAAGTTACTTAACCTCTCTGAACCACCTTTCCCTCATTTCATTTATGGAACAGAAACTATTACAGAGGATTGCCTTAAAGATTAAATAAAATAACATTAAGTAAAAGTAGTAAGGAGAGGGCCTGCTACTGTTATATTGAGTGACAGTGTTCTTCCTGCCTCCTTTTTCTCTTCACTTATCTTATTATCTCTTCTGTCCACACTCCCCCCTCTGTCTCTTTCCTTTCTTATCTCTGGTGTAAAAAACTGACAAGTAATACCACATCACACGTGATTTCTAGACGTAGAGCAATCTCTATTGTATGTTCTGTGGAGGGAAAAAAGGGTTTGTGCTTGTTTTTCTAGTGCTCCAGAGGTACTAAACTATGCACACACACACACACACACACACACACACACACACACACATTATTTTTTTGAATTTTAGAATTTTATTTATTTTTTTATGCAGCAGGTTCTTATTAGTTATCCATTTTATACATATTAATGTATATATGTCAAGCCCAATCACACACACACATTTTACATACACTTGACAGATCGTACCCCCCCCACACACACATATACATAAATACGCATACTTATAGCTTTTTTTTTTTTTTAAGTATATTTATTTTTGAGTTCTGACATCCAGAGAAACCTGGGGATCCCACAGTAACTCACAGCCAGAGTCAAGACGGGGCTGTCAGCCATACCTGCAACCCTGGTCACCTCTTAGCCTACTTAACCACCAACTACCCATCCCCCATGGAGGTGATGAATTCTAGCTTAGTGAGTTGAAGGACTTGCAAAAGAAAATCATTATTTTTTAATGTAGTCAGCAGGACAGCGGAATCATTTTAGTAAATAATGTTCTTCTTGGCCTAAACAGGTATCCTTTACAGCCGTCCCACCCCCACCCAAGATAATCTATTCAGGGTTAGTTAACATCTGTCATCTTTGCTAGATGTTATACAAGTGGTTTTCAGAAATTGCCCTTGCCTTCAGTGCGATTATAATTAAGGAAGAACAATCAGCCACATGGGTGTGGTTGAAAGAATACAGGCTTTAGAGCTAAAACACCAAACCAAACACACACACACACAGTGAGGCTCAGAGCTTGCTCTGCTATGCATCATCCGAGTTCTAGAGTCTCTTGATTCATTCGCCTCTCTCCCCCTAAACCACAAGCGTGATCCTCCCCAAGTGTAGGGATTACACATCAGGGACTCAACAAAGTGGCCCCGAATCTCCCAGGCAGAAAGCACAATGTATAATGAAGTGAAGCAAGATAACTGAAGGGGCTACACCTGTTCATTGGAGATGCTTCTGGCACGGAGTGAAAGAAGGGAGGCGAGGAGAATACAAACCTTCCACCTCCAGCCCTTGACCGGTTCTGTGGGGAGCACGGACGTGCTTTGGAAATACCCCTGCCCTTGAGGAGTTCACAGAGCAGGATAGTTCATGAGTCTCATGAATCATGCAAGATCCATTCGTAAACACTTTAGCCTGTTTCAATTTAATGTATGGTGTGCAGACTCAACCAAATATTTACTGGTTGGGTGTGTTAAAGAAAAATAAACTTCAGTATGCCTTAAATTTCTGATCAAGGGAGCCCTAGAACAGTGCATTTGTTCATTCATTCATTCAACAAATATTTATGAAGCGCCTCGTTTGTCTGAGGCCCCCTGCTGGGAATCAGTGTTTATGATAATAAAAATATACATTATGCAGAAATTGTTTGACTTGACAACGCTATTGTATCTTCCCAGCAGGATGGAACAAAGGCTGCTGTCTCTTGAGCCCTCAGTGGACTCATTCTAGACATGAGGAAGCAAGGCTGACAGGGTGTGAGCAAATGTCCTGGGGTCACTCAGCTGGTGGAAGGCAGATTCAGGACTCAGACACTCTGTGTGTGAAGCCACAGCCCTGACTCATCCCAGTGTTTAGCAGTCTGCATCACTCTGGCGTGACCGTTATCCATCTCATTTGCTCCTCGTGGCGACCTTCTGAAGAAGGAAGGGCAGGGGTTCTTACTCACCCTTATACAAGTGAGAAACAAGGTTCAGAGAGGTGAAGCAGTTTGTCCAAGGTCACACAGCTTGTTGGTGAGAAAGCCAGGTTTGGAAACGGTATCGCTCTGAGGCTCTGAGAGCCAAACCCAGGCATCTGGGCTGAGTGTGGTGGACGGAAGACCCCCTCTGGCATTCCGGCCCAAAGAACAGTGGCCCATTTGCTTGTCCTTCTTCCCTCCCGCTCCAGGGTGGCCTCATTGCACTGCTGCTGCTGCTGCTGGTGTTCACTGTGGCACTGTATGCCCAGCGGCGCTGGCAGAAGCGTCGCCGCATCCCCCAGAAGAGCGCCAGCACAGAAGCCACTCACGAGATCCACTACATCCCCTCCGTGCTGCTGGGTCCCCAGGCCCGGGAAAGCTTCCGCTCCTCCCGGCTGCAGGCCCACAATTCCGTCATCGGCGTGCCCATCCGGGAGACCCCCATCCTGGATGACTATGACTACGAGGAGGATGAGGACCCACCCCGGCGGGCCAACCACGACTCCCGTGAGGATGAGTTTGGCGGTCAGGTGACCCACACCCTGGACAGCCTGGGCCGACCAGGGGAAGAGAAAGGGGACTTTGAGAAGAAAGGTGAGTGTTCCTTTTTGCATCCCACCTTCCAGGGGGCATTTTGGGGAGCTGGGAAGAGGCGCAGGAGCTGGGCGGTTGGGGACACAGGAACTGTCTTCTGGGCTAAGTCATTTTTGATTTATGGCCAACTTCCGTTGGGTTTTCAGAGTTTATTTTCTCAGATTCTTCAGTGTTGATGGGAGGAAAAAAAGAGAGTGTCAGTGTGCTTGGAATTGGAGTTTTGAGGAGCATCAGAAGTTATGTAGTCCAACATCTCTCCAGTGTCTCTTGATTACCTCCCTTGATGGGCTTCTCACTACTCAGGAAAGCTCTCATATCATTTCCAGACACTACTATTGGAAGGTTTTTCCTTAAACTGAGTTGCAGTCTGTTTCCCTGGCCCTCTATGTCAGAAAGTGAATCTGAATTTTTCTTCTCCAAGGCAGCTCTTGGGAAATGTAACAAAAGGAAAAGAAAAAAATAAAAGGCACCCTGTAACTTTTAGAGATCAACCTCAATAAACAATCCCAGTTTCTTCAGCTACTCTGATGTGACATATTTTGAGACATTTCACCCTTTTGATCACTGTCCTCTAGATGAAGATTGTAATTTGTCATGTCCTGGAGTGTAACACCAGAACTGACAGACGCTCCACTTCCTCAAGGTGGGAATGCTCCTGTGCTGAGAAAAAAGCAATTTTCACCTCCCTCTTGCTAGCTGTTATGCTTCTGTTGATGCAGTTTGAAGATCACCTTTGGGTTTTTTTTTTGCAGTTATTACTGGCCCATAGTTGGCTTTTTGATGACTAAAACCTCTCACTCTTTTTCATGTATGCTGTTGCAAAGACCCATTCCCTTTGTTCTGTTGGAGGACAATTGATTATTTGGACATAAGTGCAGGATGTGTTTATATTTGTCTTTATTAAGTGTTATGGCTCCAGCTGGTTTATAGAAGGGATTTGGCTATTTTTTTCCTTTAGATAAATACTACAAAAGTACTGTTCTGCTTTTTTCCCGCATTGTCTTTGTGATGCTGGTGGTGGGTTAAAGGTTTGGCCTTGAGGCCCCAGTGTTAGAACTACTCTTCTTTGTGAGCCATGAGGAACCATCATCACTGCTTGGCCCAGTCCTGGAGCTGTGAACTCCACATTCTTTTCTTCCGCATCTAAGATCTTTCCTCTCAGATCCATGTTTCCGTGATACTCAGCGGGCAAATAGGAACACTGGGGGCTTCTTAAAAAGGAGGCATTTCTGTTAAATTTAGAAACCCAGGGAGGGAAAAGAGTGGTAAACAAGCGAGAGTACAGGTTTTGGAGTTGTCTGGACCTGGGTTCAAATCTCGTCTCCTTTGTTTGCTGGGTGACCTTGGAAAAATGGGAATTCAATCCTCCAAGTCTCAGCTTCCTCACTGAAGGATTTTTGGAAGGATTAAATATAAAAATAAAATGTGTGTAAAGTACCTAATGCAGGGCCTAATATCTGGTATGTGTTGAATCCCTGAGAGCTGTATTTGTAGGCCTCAGGCCCTTGGTCTTTCCTGGGCCCCTAAGATGCTCCCTAATCCAGCTCCCTATGCTTCGCCAGTCTCGCTCTAAGTGCCAGCCACCATGCTCTGCTCAGCTCTGGAATGTCTGCGTCATTTCCCTTCTCCGCCACCATCTCTTCTGTCTTTGAACTGTTGGTTTACTGACAGTTTCCTCAGTCTTTGCTTTCTCAAGCATTATTTATCTTTTTTCATGTGACTTCTCATCTTGGCACAAGAACAGTCTGCATTTATTTCATATCTCCACATCTTGTGGTACCTGCCTAGCACAGTGCCTCACGTGTCAAGAATGTCCAGTGAGTGTTGGGCAAGAAAGATGACCGTAGAGAGTGAGGTGGTTTGGGAGCAATGCTGTCAGGCCAGAGCATCATGCCTCTCTTGTCTAGTGTAGAAAGCCGCTTGGGTAAGACACAAGCATCTTCCCGTTTGCTTAGATTTGGACTTCTAAAGCCTAATTTACTAAGCCTCACTGTGTTTATGTGGAAAACGGGTGGATTAGCAGCCAGTCCGCCCACCTTATAGCTTTCCTGTGGGGATCCAACGATAATGATCGTTTGATCATTATCTTCAGTGCACGGCAAGCGCCGAAGAAGTTTCCCCAGAAAACTTCTAGGAAAGTTGTGGGATTTGTTTTCCACACCAGAATCTTCCCCAGCCTAGCCAAGAGGAATGCTTCGTGTCTCCTTCAGTTCCTGGAGCAGGTTGTGATTACTTTGAGCTTATTATTTATCACTGTTCAATAATAATCCATTTCTCTTTCTGTTTTCGACACTAACTAGACTTGGAGGTTTTTATTTATTTATTTATTTTTATTGAGATGTAATTAACATATAACGTTGTGTTAGTTTCAGGTATACAGTGTAATGATTCAGTATTTGTGTATATTGAGAAATGATCCCCACAATGTCTAGTTAACATCCGTGGCCTTACATCATGACGATTTTTTTCTTGTGATGAGAACTTTATGCTCTTGGCAACTTCCAGATATACAATAGGGTATTATTAACTCTAGTCACCATGATGTACATTCCATCCCCATGATTTACTCATAAGACTTGGAGATTTTTGAGAGCAAGGGCAGTGTTCCTTATCTTTGTTTCACTAGCGTCCGGTGCAGTGGGTAACACTTAATAGATGGTCTGAAAATACTGGTTGACTGGATGAGTAACACAACCCCTCAATCATTTGGTCAATCGGATAAATCCAGACATTGGTTAGACTCCAGAATTCTCAGTTCCAGACCTCAAATTATCTCATTGACCTCAGATCTGGGAACCCTGGAAACCAAAGTGTTGGCAGAGGCCATCAGTAGTGATGACCAGAACCCAGAAAAGAGTAGCCACTGGTTGGGGGTGAAAACCCAGGAAGAGTCACTGATGACAGGTGAGTAACCAAGGAGCAAAGCCAAGAAGCCGCCAAAAGAGGCAAATTCTTTCCCCCCAGCCCCCATCCCCACGCCCGCTGCCTCCACCAAGCTCTGTATGGAGAACGGAAAGCATCTTCAAAATGGGGAAGCAGGTCACTGCCCATAATCCTGTCTGACTTCTTTTCCTTCCTTTCTTCCTTCTCGCCCCACTCCCTCCGCCCTCCGCTCCCTCTCCCTCCTTCCCCCCACAACCTGGAAGGTGATACAGTATGGAGATAAACACTCTGCCCTCAGGAGGCGGAACAGTACAGAAATTAAGTTTACCACTCAGCTTACTAGCTCTGTGACCTTGGCTAAGTCACCTACTCCTCTCCCGTCAAAGGGGCATGATACTAGTATTCTACCTCCAGGGTGATTGGGAAACGTAAATGAGGTAACACAGGTAGAGGCTCTGGTACAGTAAACATTCAGTACACATCTCTGTCATTGTTATTCATACCATCAGTCCTCAGAGTTGGCCCACTGTGCCAGAGGCCATGATAGACTCTGTAATAGAGGTGAGGAAAGGAGAACCTTTGCCCTTAAAGAGCATGGCGGTAAACCTCCTTGGAAACCGAAGCTGAAGCTCGAATAGTCCTGGGTCTCTCTGTGCCACACAGCAAGGGGGTGGCAGAGTCGAGGTAAGAGCTCCAGCCTCCTGGCCAGAGAGCACCCTTACTGTATAGATAGCTGTCGTGCTCAGAATGGCCTACATGGCATCATGATGACGGCCCATTTCATTGGGGCCTGCCAGGTCTTGTGTTCCTTAAAGAGAACCCTCAGGCTTGCCATTCTAGCTGCTGGACATTCCAGTTATTACGCACAAAGCATAGACCTGACTCTTGAATGACAGAGACAGCACAGGGGGACAGAATGGTGCTGGATCCAGAGGATACTGAGGACTAACTCCTGAGAGAGGGGGAGGGGCTCTGGCCTCCTCTCCCCACGGAGTCCTCTAGAGTCTGCACACTCTCAGGCTTACCACTGCGTCGTGGCTTAAATATGCCCCTGTCCCTTGCGTTTTCTTTCAAACAGAACTCTATCTAAACAATAACAAAAGCAGACTCTTATTTTCTGAAATCTCAACTTTAGATGAGAAGCATACAAGAGAAATCTAAAGAGGATGAGTATGAATGCGTGAGAAACAAGACCCAGTCCTTGCAAGGCAGCCTGGTGGAGTGGGGGTGAACAGATGGGCTTGGCACCCCGCTCTTGAGTGCACTGGCTGCGTGGCCCTGGCGAACCTCTTAGCCACCGGCAAATCCATGCCTTTGTCTCACCTGTTTTCACCTGACCACGTTATTTTTTTTCACATTCCTCTGAGCTGGTTTTAAAACAAAGTACGATTTGGAATAAAACCAAGCACTTCATTTAATTCTGTATCCCAGCTGCCCTTAGATCCGATAAGGGTAGGAAAGGAGGAAACCTGGGTGAGAAGAAAGTAGAAGACACGCTTTTCCTGAGTCCAGACAGGATACTGGACACCCTAACCGTGGGGAGGTGGTGGCTGGGGACTGTGCTTGCAGCGTTGTGGTCCCTGAGCTCCTGTTCCCCCTTTCCTGGACAGAAGAGGGATGATTCTGCCGGCAGATTGTGGAAGTTATAACAGCAGCAGCTCAGACCACACGTGCTTTCTGTTGCCTCAGGTGGCTCTTGGAGAGAACCATGAGACTCTTTCTTTTTTTTTTTTTTTGCGGTATGCGGGCCTCTCACTGTTGTGGCCTCTCCCGTTGTGGAGCACAGGCTCCGGACGCGCAGGCTCAGCGGCCATGGCTCACGGGCCCAGCCGCTCCGCGGCATGTGGGATCTTCCCGGACTGGGGCACGAACCCGTGTCCCCTGCATCGGCAGGCAGACTCTCAACCACTGTGCCACCAGGGAAGCCCGAGACTCTTTCTTTTATGGGGGAACCTGGGGACAGCTATGCATTTTGTCCAGAGTGGGCAGGCATCAGAGGCTAGGCGATCCCTATAAAAGTAATCCCAAAGGCCTTTGAAATTACATTGCCAAGGGCTAGTCCCACCTGCCCCTCTCACACTTAGAATTTGCCCGTAGGTTCAAACTGCTTCATCACACTTGAGCACCGTCAGCCTGCTTTGCAGCTTGAACCTGCAAATAATAGAGGGACCATCTGGAGGCAGAGGGAGAAAGTTTCATTACCAAGAGACAACAGCTTGGGTTCCCAGACCCCAAGAGCACTGTACTGATCGGGCTGACTTGCAGCTGATACACACTCATGTGGACATACATACCCTTTGTTCAACACTGCGGTTCTTCTGTGCCAGTCAGTAAGAAGCTTGCTGCCCTGCGTGACCCTCCCCATGCCCTCCTGCTGCCTAGCCATCCCACCCCCTCCCAGGGACCCTCCTGAAGCCCCCACTGTCCAGAACAGGGTGGCTTTAGACTGCTTCCCCAGGATTATGGCTGGCATCCCATCTTGGTGGTTAGTGCCTGTGCCTTAGACATTCTCAGGTATTGCGAGTGTCACCCTTGATATCACCTTAGCCAGTTGCTAGGAATTTAATCATGCCAGTATGTGACCGCTCAGCACTGCGTTGGGTCCATGACAGAAACTTGATGCATTTTAATTCCAATTCTCCTTATCCGTCCTCAAATTTATGTTTCCCTTTCCTGAATATTATGCATGGAAGCTCAAGGAAATTAAAATAACAAATTTATCACTTTATCAAGGGATAGGGTAGGGGATGGCTGAATGGATATTGGGTTTTCTTAATTTTGTTTTATTATCGTGAAAGAAATGCATACTATTTGTAATGGAAGGGTGTGAGAGAGGGTGGGACAGAAGGAGAGAGCGAGGGGAAGGGAGAGAGAAAGAGAGAAAAAGAGAAAGAAAGAAAAGGAAGAAAGAAGACAGGGAGGGAGCAAGGAAGGAATAGGTCTGAGTTGTATAAAGCAAGAACTAAAAGCTCTGCCATTGTCTCTCCATCCCATCCCACTAATGGGACCCAAAGGCTAATCTTTGATAATAGTTTGATTTATATTCTTCTAGAATATTTTTCCTATATATATATATGGAATGTATGCGTTATATATGTATGGTATAGATATAAATATATGCATTTTCACCCAGATATACACTAATAGGGCCATCTCAGCCATATCCATCATTCTGCAGCAATTTCACAGTTTACCAAACAATGTATGAAAAGCATCTTTCCACGTCAGCCCTGCACACCTATCTTCTTCTTTTTGAAAGCTCTGTAGGATCCCATCATGGGAACACACCAAACACTCCAACATTTGCTTTTCTACCCCATTTTGTGGATCATTATCTCAATTTGCTGCACTTACAATGAGTCAGTAAACATCCATGCACACACACACACACATATATATTTTTGCAAAGTTTGACTGTTTCTGTAAAACAGATGCCTAAAAGCAGAATCTCTGCCTTAAAGGGTGCACATTACACACTTGTAATTACAAATTACACATTTACAATTTGGGAAGTACTGCCATATTTATTCACTTTAAAATTTGTTTTGTACTCTCTTGGGAGCCAGTATCTCACACACAGATCTGCACAGACCGCCCACTACCCCATCACACTGACTATTCATATATTAGCATGGACCCTTCTGGTCTTTATTTATATAGTAGCCATCATTTTAACTGTGCAATTTTCTCTTTTGATTTTTTTTTTTTTTCCTGATTAACTTTGGTCCAAATTTTTTTTTTTGGTCAGAAGTCAGTCCTCATGGTTACTCTGAGCAATGATTCTTTGGTGAAATGATGCCAAATAAAGGCTTTTCTTTGCCGTCCCACTTCAGTTCAGGACTTAGGGTGGAAAAAGGAAAGAGAAATGGCATCAAATACCAGCAGCGGCCCACAGTGATAGATGTGGAGGGGTCACTGTCTCTCTGACATGGACCAGTAGGCTAATCCTTACTGTTGCTCAAGATGGCAGGCCAGAAAGTTTCAGGGTGAATGGGACCTTTGTTGAGAGGATGGGGAGGGCAGGACTTTATTGAATCCCTATAGGACCCCAGCTGCTGTCCTATACATTATCTCAGTGAGCCATTTGTAATTAACCCTGAGGGGAATGCAGATGGAAGAGTTGGCTAGGAAAGCAGTACTGCTGCTACTGGTGATAAAGATGACAGCTAACTTCCACTTAGTGATAATCAGTGTCTGGGAACTTTCCAGAAATTATGTCATTTACACCTCACATCAACCCTATGAGTTACCTACTAATATTGCCCCACCTTACAAAGCAGGAGACTGAAGCTAAGAAGGGTTGAATAATATGTCCAAAGTGACACAGGAGAAAGTGGCTGAGCCAGGTTAAAACTCTGGCATGAGAGCTACCATGCTAAGGGGCCGAGCTGGAATGTGAACACATGACACCACACTGAATTACATGATCCTTGGGAAGGTGCTGAGCTCTTGCAGTCCCAGGGATAGATCTGAAGCATAGGGCCCATGAGCTTGCGTCCCTCACAAATATGGCAAGAAAAATAGGTAACTAACATCTGTTCTCCAAGGCAGGATGCTGCCACAGAGGAATTCTGAGCTTCCAAATGGGCAGAAGGGACTTTGCAGCAGGAAGACCCCAGTTTTTTTTAGAGTGTTTTGAGTGGTCCCCAAGGGTGCAGGGAACTCATGTTTGGTGTCGATAAAGCACTCTAGGGTGACAGAGAACTGAGGAGCTGTTTATTAACTCACCCTCCTGACATCCCCTGTGAATGCCATGTAAATGTCCCCCTTGTGCAGCGCTTTCTAAAATTTCGGAGCTCTTTCATAGTCAACACCTTATTCAGTGCCTCATCTTGGTGTTCAGACCTCTTTACACAGAGACTCTAGCCTGTTTCCAGCTCCCTCATCTTCACCTCTACTCATCCATCCCCTCTTCAAGCCACATCAGTCTTCCTGATGTCTCCAAAACACCTCATTCTCACATACCTTCCTGCTTGCGTGCCTACCTTCCCCTTCCATTCTCTACACAGCTTTCACTCTGTTGTGACCACAGTTCCGTGCTTAAAGTTTTGCAGAGTTCTCACTTCTCTTGTCCCTCATCCTCTGTGCTCCAGCCACAGTGACCGCCTTTCTGTTCTTCAAACGTGCTAGGCTTCTTCCACCACAGTCTATTTGCGTTTGCCATGATTACCATTGTCTGCAAAAATCCCTCTCTTTCCTTCCCCGATCTGTCATGGCTGATTCCTTCTCATCATTCTGGTCTCAGCTTAAATCCTACTTCATCCGACAAAGCTCTTTTCCCTATGAGTTCTCCCCTTTCGTCTTCTGTAACAGCACTTTTTTATTATTTTGATTAATCTATTAAATATTTTACTTCTTCCTAGACTCAGGGTTCCATGAGATCATGTCCCAGGTTTATTTGCATTGTTCTGTGACTGTCAGAGTGACTGGTACATAATAGATGTTACAATATGTGTTGGGTCAATAGATGGAGGAATGGATATGTGAATGAATGGATAGGGAGATATCTTAGTGTCTTTCCACAAGCTGGTAACCTCTGCATAGACTGTTTATCCTTTTTGTGAACTGTATGAATTGTGTTTAGTATTTTCAAATCAATGATTTGCTGAATCTTCCCATCCATCTCACAAGGCAGAAATTATCCTTATCAAAATTTAGAGATCATCCCAAAGTTATACAGTTAAAAGTAATGAAATCATAATTTGAACCCAGCTTTGTCTAATTCCCAAACCCAAGCATGTTCTGAAGGTTGCACAGCATAATCCTGTCCATTTATTTGATCAGGAGAGGTAAAACATGGGTTTAGATGCTAGCAAGCTAAGTCTCTCAGAGTTGTGTTTCTCAAGTGTTGGATACCAACCACAATGAGAAATATATTTTGCTGTGGCCACACACACATTCTTTTTTAAATTATAGTTGATTTACAATGTTTCAAGTATAGAGCAGAGTGATTCAGTTATATATACCTATATATGCCTATTCGTTTTTACATTATTTTCCATTATAGGTTATTATAAGTTATTGAATGTAATTCCCTGTGCTACATAGTAGGTGCTTGTTGTTTGTCTATTTTATATATAGTAGTGTGTATCTGTTAATCCCAAATTCCTAGTTTATCCCTCCCCCCACCATCCTTCCCCTTCGGTAACCATAAGTTTGTTTTCCGTGTCTTTGAGTTTTGTAAGTAGGTTCATTTCTATCATTTTTTTTTAGATTCCACATATAAGTGATACTATTTGATATTTATCTTTCTCTCACTTACTTCACTTAATATGATAATCTCTAAGTCCATCCATGTTGCTGCAAGTGGGCATTATTTCATCCTTTTTTATGGCTGAGTAATATTCCATTGTATATATGTGTGTACTCCACATCTTCTTTATCCACTCATCTGTCGATGGACACAGGTCGCTTCCATGTCTTGTAAATATTGCTGCTATTGTAGATGGTACTTCTGTGAACATTGGGATGCACGTATCTTTTCAAATTAGAGTTTTCATCTTTTCCAGATATATGCCCAGGAGTGGGATTCCTGGATCATATGGTAACTCTACCTTTAGTTTTTTAAGGAACCTCCATACTGTTTTCCAAAGCGGCTGTACCAATTTACATTCCCACCAACGGTGCAAGAGGGTTCCCTTTTCTCCACACCCTCTCCAGCATTTATTATTCGTAGACTTTTTGATGATGGCCATTCTAACCAGTTGAGGTGATTCCTTATTGTAGTTTTGATTTGCATTTCTCTAATAGTGATATTGAGCATCTTTTCATGTGCCTGTTGGCCATCTGTAGATGGCCTTCTTGGAGACATGTTCTTGTGAATGTGTGTCTTCTTTGGAGACATGTGTTCTTGTGACTGTGTGTCTCTGTGTCTCTAAAAGAAGTTTGGCAAAAGCATCCTTCCCCTATTACCTGTGGCATGCTCTGATATTTTCTATTCTTTTTTGTCATCTTTTTGATGCTGGTGTGAACCACTGAATTGATTTCACAGTTTATGAGGAGGTCATAACCTAAAGTTCAAAGACCTTTCAGCCTCAGAGAGGCTGCATTGTGCTGGGATATCCACAGGGGGACAAATCCCTGGTCACTGGGTCTGTGATAGCTTCCTGGAGGCGTTCCTTACCTGGAGATCTGAAGGATGACGATAATTAGACTCAAGGTAAGGGGTTGGTAGAGGAACTAGGAATGGTGCCTGAGACAGGCAAGGCCCGCATGATGGCTTTATGTCTTACACCAGTGTCCCTGTGGCCAACCCACTGGGGTTTTTCACCCAACCCTCTGGCCCGCTGGTCCCATCGTCTCCATACTTTCTCTTGAAACTGCTCAACCTGCCCTCCCAAAGGATCCTTTGTCTCACCTTTATCTTGTTTCCTTGTATATTTTCTCTTCTGCCCTCACCCCCCACCCCCAAAGTTCTCCACTTCTGCTCGCTGCTTAGAAAACTGCACCCATCCATTAAGGTGCAGCTCAACAGCTCCCTCTTCCCAGTTGTCCTGGAGCCCAGAAGGAGCTTCTCACAGAGCTTGCGGAAACTCCTTCCTAACTGCAACTCGCATTTTGACAGTGCCTTCAGGGTGCTGCCTGGGCTACCCGGGGACAGGAGGAAAGCAGAATGGGCAGCATCGTTTTCAACTGGTTTACACACTGGGATTCCACTTAAGATTATTTTTGAAAGATGGGCAATCCAGCATAGAAAGAAGAAAGGTTTGGATATGACTTTCTTCCTCCAAACTCCCCTGACGTCCTTATACCAAACTGCCTTTCCCCTCTCGTTGTTCAAAACACCTTTTGACGTCTGTGTTGGAAACTGTTCCAGGGGCTGTTTGGTGGTCCTTCTGTCTCCTGTGCACCTTCATCAGCCATCTGAAGAAAGCTGACAATTTAGTCCCTGCATCTTCTCTTTGGGTACACCTCCCCCTCACTACTCAGTCATTCATTTATTTAACAGATCTTTACTGAGCACCTACTATGTGCAAGGCACTGTGTTTAATGCAGAAGATACAAAGCAAAAATGGAAAATAGTTTTCTCCTAGAAGCTCACAGTTTAGAGGGGTATAAAACAATAATAGCTGCTTTCTTTTATATAGTCCTTTAGCATTTATAGAATGGTTTCATAAACATTACATGATAAACCCTGTGTGTTACCGAATCCTTTTGAGAGACAAAGGACCTTACTCGGGCTCAGAGAAGTTAAATCACATCCCACAGTACTTAAACCTGCATCTCTTAAATTCAGGTTCACTACTGTCTTCATTTATCCCTGCAGTATCCTGAATATCAAATTGTTTAACTTGTTACATCCACATTGCCTTCCCACTCTTAATTTTGAAGATCATAAACTCCTAGTGTTTGGAAGTATTCACACAGGATGGGGTAGCCATTTGTCAAGGATGGTGTAGCACGGTTGGAGATTTAGACGCAATTTAAGTCATCCCTCTAATTCTCAGATTGTAAAAGTGGGCTGAGATGTATTTGAAAATATAGGTTCCTTAAAACTAGTTAGCCTGGAAAGTGTCCAGAATTGAGTCTTTTTTACTTTCTTTCTCTTTGAACTGCAAATGATCACTTGTAGAATGGTAGAAAGTTCATTTTTGCTCCAGTTAATCATACCACATAGCGGAGTTAACAGGGCTACAGAAGACCAGACCCTGACTCTACGACAGAGCTTTTTGACTTGATTTCTAAGCCCCTCCCCTCCTGGACCTTGGCCCTGGTGCCTAAAAGCCTAGGCTGGCAAAGCGGGAGCCAGCAGTGTCTCCAAAAGACAGGAGATCAGCATCCCCAGACAGCCATCCTCTGAGCTGTCTCCACACTCTCTAAAATAAGATAGAGATAGAGATTTGTTATGGAATCACAAACAGGAATGTCACCAAAGCTGTCACCAGAGTCCCTTAAAATGTCACTTCCCGGCATTAATTGCACAATAGCAAAACAAACGGGTGTGCTCTGAACATTTGCTCTCCCCCTCCTGCCTCGTGATCCTCTCCCTACCTCCCTGTCTCCCCTCTCTCCCGACTCCCTCAGACCCCGCCCCCCTCCTCTTGGTCTCCGGGGACCCTCGGGGCATTCTGATTTGATTAGACTGTGCCCCTGGAGGCAGCCCCACCGCACACTGACAGATGAGGGTGAAGGAGGTTTG
This sequence comes from Delphinapterus leucas, assembly GCF_059928025.1. Classification (NCBI taxonomy): domain Eukaryota; kingdom Metazoa; phylum Chordata; class Mammalia; order Artiodactyla; family Monodontidae; genus Delphinapterus; species Delphinapterus leucas. The sequence goes on along the minus strand of NC_143134.1, from coordinate 108,062,458 downwards.
ATAAATGTCAGGGGCTGAAGAGACTGTTCCCTGATTGATCAGAGCTGGAGCAATTTCCCAGTAGTCAGGGGACTCTCTACCTTCCATCCTGGCCTCCCTTGAAATGGCTGGAAATCACCCAGTGGGGGCCTGACTGTCACACAGGGAGTCCAGGCAGCTCAGCTGCAAGTCTCCACGGGGACTCAGCCTGCCTGTGGCTTCCGTACCCTCGTCCACCTTGGGGATGCAATAAAATGCCATCCTTGTCCACAATTATGATTCGTCCTTATTTTTCCTAATACTTCCTGGTTATAAAAGTTATATATGCTTAATTTAGAAAACTTAAAAAAATAAAGTATAGATTATCACTTTTCAGAATACCTCAGTAAATTGCCACAGTAACTTCTTACCATTTTTTTCCTTTTTTCATCTTCTCTTCTTTTATGTATTGAAAGCAAAAACCTATATTATTTTACATGTTATACTTTTATTAAATATCATATTTCAGTATGTTTATCTTTCCGTTGTAAAACTATCTCACAGTTGATTTATTGATGAACATTTCAGTTGCTTTTTTTTTTTCCCCCTTGCTATTTTGTTTTCATCAGCAACAAACATTTTTATACTTAAATTTGTTTTTCACCATTCTGGTTTATTTCCTCAGGGTACATTTCCAGGAGTAGAATTACTGGGTAAAATGGTCTGAATGTTTTAAAGTTCTTGATATATGTTTAGCTCAACAGCCCTGGTGTCAGGAAGTCTCAGTAAACATTTCTGAAATAGGGAAACATTTGTTCATCCACATTTTCATTCATTAATTCAACAAGCTTTAATGAAGTACCTACTATATGTCAGGCACTAATTAGGGTGAGGATAAAGCAGTGAATAAAATATATACAAATCTATTTCTATTGAGCTTTTTATTGCGTGTGGAAAGACCATAAACAGATGAACAAGAAAAAATATATAGAATATATAAATACAAAATATAAATATTTTATAAATGTATATTTTGCAAGAATAAATAATATGTAAGTATATAAAATATATAATATCAAATCATGACAGTTACGGTGGGGAAGAAACAAAAGTAAGAATGGAATTAGGACCCTCAGGAAAGGTCTCACTGGTGAGGCGATATTTGAGAACTAATCTGTAGTAGATGAAGAAGTAAGCACTTTGGATATTTGAGGAAAGAGCTTTTCAGGCAGAGGGAGTAGCAAGTGCAAAGACCCTGTGCTAGGAGCACAGCATGCTGGGAGCATTCAGGAATAGGAAGGAGCAGTATGAAGAAGACAGTGGTAGAATACATTGGGTCACAGAGACATTGAAAAGCAGGGCAGAATCTAACCTTATCTGTTCACACTAATTTTGATATCTTGGACCAGTCGCTTCATTTTGCTAACCCAGTGGTTCTCAACCAGGGGTGATTTTTGTCACCTCCCCCCCCTTAATGGGGACATTTGACAATGTCTGGAGACATTTTGGTTTGTCATGACTGGGAAAGGGTGGAGAATGCTACCGGCATCTAGTCCTGGACCCCAGGGATGCTGGTAAACACCCTACCATGCACAGGGAAGCTCCTCACAGTAAAGAATTGTGCAGCTCAAAACGCCAGGAGTGCCAATATTGAGAAACCCTGCTCCAAGCTGTAGTTGTAAAATGGAGAAGCCAATTTCACAAGAATGTTGGAGAAACAAGCAATTGTAGAGGTGAATCCTTTTTGTAAACTAACACACTAGACACACATAGTGCGATGGTAATGTTGCATTGTTATTTTTTTTTATCATCTTCTGTAAGGTTTTGTTTTGAGGGAGCTACCTCAGGGCCTTTGCATCGCGGAACAGTTCTGCCCCCAGGTATCTGCATGGTTTATTCCGCAGGTACCTCCAGGCAAATCTTTCCTTATATCTCACCTTGTCACTGAGGCCATCTCTGGCCACCCCACATGAAACAGCACAATATACACGATCACATGTACACATGCCATACTCTGTATTCTCCTGTACTTCCTCTTCATAGCCTTTGTCACCCTTTGATCCATCATAAATATTTGTGTGTTTGTTGTCTGCCTCCCCCAGGTATTTTGTCTGTTTTGTTCAATGCTGTTCACTTGTTTAGAACATTGCCTGGCACAGAGCAGACAACAAATAAATAACTTCTTGAATGAATGGATAAATTGAATGAGTAAATGAGTCAGTGCATGGCTGACAGTGAGCGTTTTCTTCAGCTTGCTTAGGATTCAAAGAATGGACTGTTTGGTTTAGCTAATGCAGGTTTATTTTTAGTTGCAATAGGAGTAATATTAGCTAGACTGTATGGACCAAGCTCTGTGATCAGCACTCAATAAATATTTATACATTTAATCCTCAAAAAATTTGGTGTGGTCAGTACCTCTAATTGCCCCCTTTTTCAGATGAGCCAGCTGGGACTGGGAGAGCTCAGGTAATTTGCCCCAGATCACATGCCAGGATTTGTACCTAGATCTGCGTGACCTTGAAATGCTCATTTCTCACCAGTAGTCTGCTGCCTTTACTACTGGAGAACACAGGGTCCAGGGATAATGTAAAACAGTCTCCGGCTTCATGGAGAAGGAGCCATTGTTAGGATATAATAAAAATTGGCACATTGTTTCTGCCATTGTTTAGCTCTGCTAAATTCATGAATGGGTGTCTCTCTCTGCGACCCATTTGCCTCCATCTGGTAATGACCTCTCTTTATCTCCTAGGCTGTGCATGCCCACTGCTTGCTTTTACTGCCTCACAGCTTCTGCTCCTGGCTCCTCCGTGTTCCTTGTGAGATATGCACTCTTTGTCTCTGTCTTCTTGTGTTTCCTATTCAAACAGCCCATGAAAGAATCTGTCACATTCGATATTGAAAGTCCTAATGGGCAAATTCTCACACCAGGCCACACCACCACCCACCCGTGAATCTGGGGCTGTCTGCCTCTGCTCAGATGTGGAGCTCTGGTCCCATGAGCTTTGCCAAGATGGTGGAGTCTTGGAGTCCCCAGCAGGGCACCCTCTGGGTGATGAAGCACCTACATCTACTTTTCACTGAAGCAGGCATCTGTGAGTATGATGCCTCAAACCATCATATCCTGTCCAGAACAGTGGGGAGTACATCTGCTTAGAGCTGGGCTGGTGTGTTTGCTTCAAAAGAGCCTGGTTTTTGATTAACTCAGCTTAGTGAAGAGGTAAATCAGAGAGTGACAGATTATTTTCCTAAATGGTTCTCTATTTTACAAAAGCATTCACCACAGGATCCCTTTCAGTACGTAGCACCCCACCACTGCATGGAAAAGAAGGTGGGATTTAACCAACTTTTTTTTTTTTTAAATAAATTTATTTATTTATTTATTTTTGGCTGTGTTGGGTCTTCGTTGCTGCACGTGGGCTTTCTCTAGTTGCAGTGAGAGGGGGCGACTGTTGCGGTGCGCGGGCTTCTCATTGTGGTGGCTTCTCTTCTTCTGTTATAGAGCATGGGCTCTAGGCACGCAGGCTTCAGTAGTTCTGGCATGCGGGCTCAGTAGTTGTGGCTTGTGGGCTCTAGAGCGCAGGCTCAGTAGTTGTGGTGCACGGGCTTAGTTGCTCCGCGGCTTGTGGGATCTTCCTGGACCAGGGATCGAACCCGTGTTCCCTGCATTGGCCGGCGGATTCTTAACCACTGCGCCACCAGGGAAGTCCCTTAACCTACTTTTAGCCTACCAAAATGTTGAAATGTTTAAACCAAAGCAAAACCATAACGGCATAGCTTTCCAAGAAATAGTCAGCAGCAGGGTGATGGGTTTGGAATGGGGCAGATGTGGGTGTGAATCATGTCCCCACATAACACCTCGATATTGGACAAGTTAACTAACCACTTTAAGTCTCAGATTCCTCCTCTGTGAAACTGATTTAATAATTGTGTCAGATTCCTAGGGTTGTTTCGAGAATGAAATTCAGTAATATAGGAATAGCTCTGTGCAGAGGCCACCTGCCATAAATATTCATGGTCTTGGAAAAATCTTATTTCCTTCCTGAACCTCAGTCTTGCCATCTGTATAATGAGCAGCTTGGACCTTAGCTGTTCAATTTCTACCCCTTTTGATACTGACCAGGGTTCTTGGCCTTCCCCGATCAATAGGAATTGATAAGAGGCAAGACAAGAAATTCAGGCAAGGCTTTATTGGGCCCCTGCTGTAGTAGGGGGGAGCAAAAACAAGTGACACGTTCCCTTGCTCACTTCCTGAGAGGGGGCAAGCTGGTTCCTTCTATGGGCTGAGGGTAGGGGCGGGTCCAGGGGTCGGGCCAGAGCAGGGGCTTAGGCGATCTGCCCACCCCCTCGGTGGTGGTGCGTGCAGGGGCCATGCGCAGTGCCCTGCTTTTGCTCCCGACCCCCTGGTTTTGCTCCCAGCTCTTCAGAAGTGGCAGTTGGTTTTCAGCCTTTTTGTATCTTGTTGTCCATAATTTGCCCCAACTGTGCGTGCACGCAGTTATTTTTAGTCCCTTATAGTTTCTTTGTATTCTGTTGCTGGAGGAGACATTTGTCCAGGTGCAAGCCCTGCGGCAAATGGTCCCAGGTCCCAGCCTCTCTCACTTTCACCAGAATTCTGGGGCTGAGGATGCATGGGACCAGTGGAAACTGAGCTAGAACTCAGTGCCACATGGCTCGTTGGCACGACTGATGGTGTGTGAGTAGGTTGGAGAGGGTATTGGAAAAACCAGGAGGTCTCTAAGAGGAAGACTTTCTCTCATGCAAACCCTTATCTCCTCACACTTCCTTGGACAGAAATGATGCAGAAAGAAAAGGGGCACCAGTCACTTGCATTCTAACTGGGCTAATAGGTGGCAGAGGCCAGTCTCAAGCTTCTTTTTATAGCCTCCTGGCTCCAGGACTCTTCCCTAAGTGTCCCAAGGAGGTCGGCAGAGAGCGATATCACTTCCTCATCATTTCCCTTGTGAATGAAGCCTTCCGAGACCAGATGCATCCACTTCATTATAATTATGTTAAGTGCCGCCTGATTGGCGCAGTTCATACCCCTCTGGAAAGCAGCCTCACCAGTGGACAAAATGGCAGCCTGCTTGGGCTCAGCACAGCTCCCTCTCATTCAGCTGTGTCCTTGGCAATGACTGCTTGTGGTACCCAAGGATCTCCTCTGGAGAAGAGGAAACAGTGGGGAGCGGAGGGGAGGGCACTGGCTTTAGCAGGACGTGTGGCCTGAGCTGAGTCTTCCCCCCTGGGCCTCTCAGCCTGATGATCAGATGAGACCTCTACACCCTCATCCAGCTCTTAACCTGTCCGTATCTCAGGAGGCAGGTGACCTTGATATCCTTACAGGGGATGCTCCTGGGTACTATAGGTTAATTTGGTCCTGGGGGCTCTGAATGTGTGGGACCCTGTGTCCTCACCTTGTAAGAAAATGAGGTTTGCCTCACCCTTCAGAAGGGCCAGAGCAGGGTAGAAACTATTCTGATATCAAGGGCTACATCTTGTAACCTCATTTTTCTATGCATGGGTTTGTGGAAGGGGGATGTGAGTTTCCAGTATTAAGAGAGTGTGGCTGGTAAGCCAGCAAAGACTCCACGGGAGTATTTAAGGCTGAGAAAAATCCAAGAGGGAAGGTGTAGGGATGGAGCTGAGATCTCTCTGAAGTATGGTGGGTAGGCATGTGGCTCTGGAGCTAGGCTGCCCCAGTTGACTCCTGATACTTTCTGAGAGTTACTAGGTGTGCATAACCTTGACGTAGGAGTAAATGTCCCCGTCTCTCACTGTCCTCATCTTTAAAATCGGGGAAGTCAGAGTTGCATCCATGAGGTTTCAGACTAAATGACTTAAAACATGTCACAGGGCTTAGAAGAGTGCTTTCTACAAAGAAAAGCCTCCATTCATGTTACTTATTATCATGCTGAGAATCTTGTGCAGGTAGATTAGGCATTTTGTAAAGCTGCTTCATTTAGTTCTCACAGCTGCTCAGCAATTCATTTGTTCATTCATTTACCAAAGACTCATTAGGACAGAGCAGCAAAAGTGACCGGCATGACCCTGCCCTGAGAGACATTGTCCTTTAATGGGAACCCAGGCTTGAGACCTGAACTGAATTATCACAGTTACTAATTTAACCAACATGAAGCCGCCAGGAAAAACATGTGCTGAGCGTTCTTGGGGAGGAGAGGGGGTACTTGGCCTCAGTTTGGCTGTTCAGGAAGGCCTTTCTGAGAAAGGAGGAATTAAGGTGAAGTCAGAAGGAGGCACAGTGTTTGGCCAGATGAAGGACTGAAGAACAGCGGAAGAACTTTTGCAAAGAAAAAGCCTGGCCCGTTCCGTGAGCTGGTGGGCCAGTGTGACTAGAACACAATGAGGGACTGGGCCAGAGTGCTGTATTACACATAGATGGGGAAACTGAGGCATGAAAAGTTAAGTATCTTTCCAGAGGTGACCTACCTGGCATGGAAGGGTTGGGTTTGTGCCTGAGATGGAAGCTTTCCTTCCTGCTTCATTAGGGAGGATACCGGGGAGGCTGGTTCTGGCTTGCTTGTACAGGGAATGGAGAGCAGCTGTGTCTGAGCTGAGGGATGTTGTAGACAGAGGGCAGTGACTTAGAAGGTGGTGGGGTGGGCCTCGAGTTTCCCAGCTGAGTTTGGACCTTATCTGTTCTAATTCCCTTAGGGTTACAGGCTAGAACTGGATTAATTTCTGAATAACCTTATCCATGCTCCAGGGTTTAATATCTCCTGTGTCCCCTGGGTCATCCTTGGCATGAGAATCCCCTGCTCAGATCAGTAGTATAAAGTGTTTTCAGTTTTTCATAGTTGTGTGTGTGTGTGTGTCTTTGTGTGTGTGTCTGTGTGGCTTTCTGCCCCAGAGCTTGCTGACTTCGCTGAGGGAAACGCATGGGACGTGGGTGAAATCTGATTTGTTTTTTTGGGAAGGCGTGCAGTACAAAGTCGTTTCTCTCCCTGCATAAATATGCATGAGGCTGGCCTGCACTCTTCTCCTCAGGAAGCATGGGTTGTGTTGGGGCAGAGGGAGAGCCCCATGTGACTGGTGTCTCGGCCCTGCCCATGGCTGCTGGCACCCCATTAATCACGGGGGAACACAGCCTCATGAACTGTGAAATTGGCAGCCCCCTGACAGCTCTGGGGCCAGCGGAGCAGGGACTCTATTTCACAGCTGGAAGGTGGCAGTGTGGAGTGGGCAAGGAGGGTGCCGGGCTTAGTGGGCCAGAGCAGCCATGCTTCCCTCCTGGCCTTCCCAGACCCCAAATGAGCCTTGCTGTTGATTAAGGGGAGACACGGGGAGAAAGAGAGAGAGGAGTAGGCAAGAGAAGGAACACCCTGAATGATAATGGCCATCATAACACATGCTTATTGAGTACCTGCTGTCTACTGAGGTCCAGGCGCTCACCATGCACTTTTGATGCATTTCTTTATTTAATCCCCACAAATATCCTACATGGTATCATTGTGAGCTCCATTTTACAGACCAGGAAAAATGGGACTCAGAGAGATGAACTGTTGGGTCTTCCCTGGCAGTCTGGTGGTTAAGGCTCCGCGCTTCCAATGCAGGGGGCGCAGGTTTGATCCCTGGTTGGGGAACTAAGATTCTACATGCCAAAAAATTTGGTGTGGCCAAAAAAGAAAAAGAGAGAGAGAGAGAGATGAACTGTTTCAAGCTGAAAGATGTAATAGATGTAGGATTGAGACCTATGTCTGTATGTCTGTCTGGCTCCAGAGTCTGCATTTTGTAGCCACTGCACCATCCTGTACTCTAGTATGCTTTTAAAACAAAAAGCAAGAGAGAAGTGTCTTATTCATTCAGTGGCCACCTACAGAGTGTACACTCCATGCAGAGACTCGAGTCACTGTGCCAAGTGCTGGGGTTCTCTGGGGATGAACATCTTTGACAGTTCATGGTGTGTGAGAGATTTGGTTCAACAGGTTTGCACAGCAGTATGACATATATTTGAGAGTGGAGCCCGTGTATAATCTTAGCTCTGGCATTTACCAGCTCTGTGGCCTGGGGCAAGTTATTTAACCTCTCTGGGCTGCAGTTTGCCCATCTATAAAACAGTTATACCAGAAAACCCAGATTAAAAAATTGCTTTGAGGATTAAATGAGATGTGCCATGTAAGGTATTTAGAACAGTGCTTGGTGCCTAGTGAGAAGTCCATAAATTATTGCTGGCAAGTTGCTGAAATGTGGCAATGAACAGATATTCTAGGAGCACACAGAAAACAGCATTTAAACATGCCGAGGGGGCCAGGGAAGGCTTCCCTCTGGAGGTGACATCTTGTAGATAAGAAGCTCATCAGTTAACCCAAAGGGCAAGGGGAGGGGATGTGCAAAGTCCCTGAGGCACCCAAGAAGGAAGGGCACATTCTAGGAGCTGCAAGAAGTCCACAGTGGCTGGAGCAAGGGGACATGCGCGGGAATAGCAGACTGGAGAGGAACACAGGGGCCAGACCGCAGGGGCCTTGGACTTTATCTGGAAGGGACTGGGCAGTCATAAAAAACTTTTCAATAGGGAGTGCCATGCCCAGATATTTTCCTTCTCAGAAAGATGGCTGAAGAGGCAGGATAAGCATAGATAAGAATAAGGGCAGGGAGACTGGTGACAGACTGCCTCTGTGATTCAAATGAGACATGAGGAGTTGGGATGCCTCAGTAGGTGCCACAGTGTTTATGTGGGAATGGACCTCCCTGAGTTTGGCTCAGAGCTCTTCTGCAGATGTGCCATGTGATTTGACTTAGCCACCCTGCTATGCACCTCAGTTCTCCCATCTGTTAAATGAGACCCAGTGATCTCTGAGGGGACATCCACCTCCAACTTCCTTTTTTTTTTTTTTTTTTTTTTTGTGGTACACGGGCCTCTCACTGTTGTGGCCTCTCCCGTTGCGGAGCACAGGCTCCGGACGCGCAGGCTCAGCGGCCATGGCTCACGGGCCCAGCCGCTCCGCGGCATGTGGGATCTTCCCGGACCGGGGCACGAACCTGTGTCCCCTGCATCGGCAGGCAGACTCTAGACCACTGCGCCACCAGGGAAGCCCCACCTCCAACTTCTTATATCGTTGGGAGGAAAGGTAAAGAGGATGGAGCTGTCTGAAGTGAGAAGATGGCTAAATAAAAGGAAGAGAGAGTAAGATAAGTCCCTAACCACAGATTTTGCACAGATCTGAGTGACAGATCTGCAGTAGGGCAGGGAGGGAAACCTGGGGTTGGAGACACAAGAGTCAGACAGAAACACCATGCCGCCGCCCTTCCCCAGCAAGCCTGGATTGCAGCAGGCAGTCAGGGAGGGGACATCCCTGGTGTCCTTATGTTGCACCTTGATTTATTGAGGGAAAGAAGGAAATAGAGGGCAAAGGAGAGATGCAAGAATGGAAGGCAACTGAGAAAAAGATGAGAGACTTCCCTTTAGAAGAAGGGAGAATATCCCCCATCTCTTTCTTTCTTTCTTTTTTTAAGAAATAAATTTATTTATTCATTTATATTTGGCTGCGTTGGGTCTTTGTTGCTGCACGCGGGCTTTCTCTAGTTGCAGTGAGCGGGGGCAGCTCTTTGTTGCGGTGCGCGGGCTTGTCATTGCGGTGGCTTCTTTTGTTGCGGAGCGTGGGCTCTAGGCACACGGGCTTCAGTAGGGCTCTAGAGCGCAGGCTCAGTAGTTGTGGCGCACGGGCTTAGTTGCTCCGCGGCATGTGGGATCTTCCTGGACCAGGGATCGAACCCGTGTCCCCTGCATTGGCAGGCGGATTCTTAACCACTTCACCACCAGGGAAGCCGCCCCCCCCCGACCCCCCTGTCTCTTTCCTATCGCTATAAACCATGGGGTCTTGTATTAGGATGACATCTCACAGTACATAGTCCATTTTACCTCTTGGAAAGACTGTTCCAGCATGTTGGAGACCCCAGAGAGTTGGAATCTGAGATCTGTCCCAGCACTTGGAATACTTCCTGGCATATAGTAAGTCCTCAATACATATTGGTTAAATAAATTAAATAAATGAGCTAATGGAGTCAATGTAGACTGTAAAGGGTTGTGCACATGTGAATTAATCTGTTACTGTTCTTACTGGGGAGTCTCCATATTGTCTACCATGTTGACAAAAAGTAAAGGGAGGAGAAGGCTGAAAGGGCTGTGAGAGCACAGGAGGCAGCTCAGCCTGCATCCTCAGCCGTTAGCCTCCCGCCCAGCCAGCCCTGTCTGCGGGTGGCGGCCCAGGAGCAGCCCGGCTGCGGTGGCGTGGATCTAACAACTTAATTAGAGCTGGTGCCACTGGCGCAGCTCAGCTGGGCCCAGCCCTCTCCCCCTGCGGATGACATGTTGTCAGTGTTCAGTGCTCTGATCCCTCGTGGGCTCCTTCTCTGGGGCCTTGTTAATTAGATCTAAGTGCAAGGGGTCTGGTGCCAGGCTGGGTAGACCTTGAGGACCCCATTCTTGGCACCCAAGAGCCTTACCCTTTCAGAACGGAAGTGACGTCACTTCCCTGCTTGCCCGAGCAGATGGTTATGGGCGTTGGGGAAATTGCTGACACTTTTTCTCTGTGATGCCCCCTGGCATTGCACACACACACATTTTTTTTTCTTGTCCTTAGGAGCCCAGAGTGAAGCCAATCTACCCTATGATGCTGTCAAGGTTGGGCACACGGACATGTCTAAAAGAGTGTCCAGGAGTCACAATCATAAATCCCAACTAAATTCTCTCCCTCCCTTCCTTTTCTTCTGTTCACCAACACTCATTGAGCACCTCCTGTACACCAGGCATGTTTCCGATGGTGGGGACAGAGCAGTCCTCAGGGTAGACACAAGTCTTTGTGCTCAGGAGCTAACGTTCTAATGGGGCGGTGGGGGAAAAGACAGACATTCATCATAGGAATCCACTTGTAGAAACTTCAATGCAGGGCCGTGGTAAGTGAATGATGGGTAGGGGCATAAAGAGTGAGAAGAGTTGGATTCGGCTACTACAGAGAAGATGGCCAATCTGAGAACATAACTCCCAAGGCTATGAGACGGGTTCCAACAATGGGAGACACAGTGAGGATGGAGCAGAATGAGAAAGGGGGAGAATTATAGGCTATGAGATTGGAAACTTCACGAGGGGCCAGATCACCCCAGGCCTCAGGGGTGATAACGAAGAGCTGGGGTTTTCTAGGTGTGATTTGCAGGCACTGGAGGGTGTAGAACAAGGCAGCGGCAAGTTCAAATTCCTGTTGCTGATTGGAGTATAGAGACTGTAGGGCACCAGGAGCCTGGAAGCTGGGAGAACGGTTAGGAGATTGCTGCATATAACAATAACAATAGTCAATGCCATGCACACAACTGGTACTTATTGTGTGCTCTGTGTTAATTACATTAACAGTCCTCCCAAATTAAGAGTACTCAGTGCTGAGAATTTATATCCATGGTTCACTGAATGAGAATATACAGTTTGTTCACTCCTTTCCAAAGTAGGGGGATTTTAATGTTTGAGTTGTTTCATGTTTCAGTTTTCCCCTAAAATTATTTGCAAAATTGGGGATATCTTCAATTTTGTGACAAAAAGGATCCACAGCTTTGTCACTCGATGAAAAAGCTCCCAGATATAAGCAGGAGTCAGGAGCTCGTTTCAGTTGCTGGAAAAGTCAGACCTTCAGGCAGCTACACACCCAGACCACTTTACTTTAAGATCATAAAACAACTTTTATGTAACTGGCTTTGCTATAATGACATTAATACAGGGTAATGGAGAGCCAGACTGTCTAAGTTCTCTTCCAGGCTTTTCCACTTCATAGCTATGGGATTGAGGTAAACTGTTTACCTCTTTTCCCCTCAATTTCCTTATACATGAAATGGCGATCATAAAGTAAGGCTAGTTTTAAGTATTAAATAAGCTATAAAGCATGAACTGTTTAGAACCATGGCTTGGCCTACACAGGGACTGCTTTTATCATTAGCCCTTGCTGCAGTTCACTCGGAGAAGGTCTAGTTGAGTATATTGTTTAATAACTTACACAGGGCAGCAAATAATGAACTTTGACCTCAGGAATCAGAACCCAGATCCCCGTGTTCCCTGGCCAGGTGATTATTTTAATGTTATGGACATTCGAGTCTTGTAACCAGTTTCCCGTCTCTGTGCTGTCCGCTGGGATGCTCAGAGTATCACGTGAAACTGAAACTCTAGGAAGTTGTTAATTTTTATGTGTTAATTCTGAGTACTGCTCTTTCCCTTGGGCTCTTCTTTATATCGTTATATCTATTGTTTTTTTCGTGGATTACATCTTTTTTTAAAATCCTCCTAGAATATATTTTATTTTAGAACATGAACTACTTAAACCATGCAATAAAGTAAGTGTATAATATACAATGCATGTACATACATAATATATATACATATATACAGCATATATATTCTTACCACTGAATTAGAACAAATATAAATATTTTGTAGTATCCATCAGATATATTTTTATAAATAAAATACTAAATTACACGGCTAAATCATTTCCTCCACTGATTACATGCCTCACTACCCCAGAGTTCGTGTTTCCCTCTATTTGAATGTTTATACTTTGACTTCATGATCATATCTGGGCTGGTCTCCCATGCTTTTAAATTTTCTATTTTATCACACTCCCACCAGCAGTGTATAAAATCTACTGTTTTCCCAAATTCTTAACAACACTTATTATCAGACAGTTTATACTTTGCCTGTCTGTAAGATATGAAATTACGATTTCAGTGGTGATTTAATTTTCATGTCAGAGATTTCTAGAGGTTAAAGTATATTTTCTTATATTAAGTTTTATTTTTCTGTTAATTTACTCATTTATATCTACTGCACATTTTTCTAGTGGGTTGTTTTTTTTCTTACTGATAATAATAAAATTAACAAAAATAAGTAGTCCTTTGTCATTTGAAAAGATCTTCTTCCAATTTATGCCTTAACATATTGATTTTGTTAGGAGAATCATTTCCTCATTTTGACAGTTTTCATTATAATGCTATAAAATTATTATTTTTATTTCTAGTTTATAATTCTTGTGAATGATGGAAAAATATCTTTCACTCTCTTAATGGCTTAATGATGTTCCTGTATTTCCTTCTAAATTATTAAGATTTGGCTTGCTACATATGGGTCTTTAGACATGGGTTTGTTTGTATGTGGTATAATTTAGAGGCCTAATGGCTTTATTTTTCACATGGATAGCTAGTTTTTCTGCCCACTCCCCTAAGAGTCCATCTTTACATCTTTACTCCACTGGTTCATAATATTGCTGTCATGTAATAGCAAGTGCATGTATGTGGAGGACAGTTTCTGAGCTCTCTCTTCTTTTTCACTGGCTTACTTACTGATCCGTGCTCTAGTAACATGCTGTTTTTCATTATTAGAGTTCTATAATGTCTTGGTATCAGATAGGGCAGTGCCCCCTCACTGTTCTCACAAGTATCTTGGCTGTTCTTTTCTCTTGACTCTTCTGTGTGAATTTTACGACAAATTTCTTCTATTTTAGGAAATGTCTTGCTGTGATTGGTATAGTGAATGCATTGAATTTACAGATCGATTTGCAAAATTCATAAAATTCAGACTTCCTATCCATGAAATAATAGGTCTGTTTCTTTAGGTCTTCTTTTATGTCTTTGAGTAGAGTTTTAGAAACTTATCTATACACCTGTCATACCCTTTTTATTATATTTAATTTCTAGGAGCATCCCCACTTTCTATTATTATTGCAAATTGTATCTTTTCATTTTTATTACATTTCTTAATTGTTGCTTGCTTGTGTATAGATACACTAGGTTTTCATTGACCTTGAATCCGGAAAATATGATTAATTATTTTATTACTTTTTGCCTATAGATTTTTCTGTGTAAAAAAATCATATAATATACCATTAACACTCATTTTGCAGATCTGTATGTCTTGTATTTGTTTTCTCTTGTCTTACTGCACTTACAGTCATTTTTGTTCCTGACTTTAAAGGGAAGAATCCTAAAACTCTTCCATTACGTATTATGTGTCTGTAGGTTTTCCATAGATAATCAAATAGTAAAAGGTAGTAAGCTTTTAATAATAAGGAAATTTCTCTTCTATTCCTAGTATATTAAGAATTTAAAAAATCATGATTGAAGGTTACATGTTACTAAACAGTCTTTCTGCATCAAGTGAGATGATCATATTTTCTCTTTTAACCTGATTGTGTAGTGTCTGTGTATACATACACATTCTACATATATATTCTATTAGTAAACCATCCTTATATTTTCTAACATCTTTGACAAGTTTCAATACCAACATTATTCTAGCTTCATAAAATATGAGATGAAGCAGCCTTCCCTTTTATTCTATCATGCTGTTATATATAACTATTCAAATGTATAACTACTGTGTGAAGTGAGAGCTATCTCATTCTAACATTTGTTAGAATTAATGCTTCAATCTATCTGGGCCTGACATTTGTCCGTCTGTATGTTAGATGGTAAATTCTGTCTACTGATTCAAGTATTTATATGGCTATTTCAGTCGTCTATTCCTTCTTAAGTCAATTTTGGATACTCTTCCTTAGAGTCATTGGTTTTTGTCTACATTGTCCCATTTATGGACATAATGTTTTGTGTTTTCTGTCTTATGTGTTAAATATTTAGCAAATAGTATTACATATGTATGTATGTATATGTGTGTGTGTGTGTGATAAGTATGAGTGCATATGCATATCTCCCAAATATTTACCATACCTATAATTATATCCTCCTTTTAATTCCAGACGTGGGTTTATTTGGGCCTCTTCTCTCAATCTTTTTGGTGTTATATCTATTTTATTAATATTTTTTTTAATTAGGCCACAGTTTGTTGAAACTCTATGCTATTTCTTTTCTATATTATTAATTTCTGCTATCTTAATTATTTTCTTTATATCCTTTATTATTACTTATTATTACTCCGTTATTCTTTTGTAAACTATTGAATTAAAAGCCTAGGTCATTAACTTTCAAATTTTCACTCACTAATATTTGCATTAGATATTTAACTTTATTCTATGTATTGTTTTAATCTCTAGGGGTCAGGTTTTGCTATATAATGTGCCTGCCGTTATTTAGTCCTAAATATTTTTTAAATTTCTTTTTCTGTGAACAATTAACTATATCAAATGTTTTTTGTTTAAATCTCTAAATATACATTTTAAAAGCTTTTTCTGTTATTGACACTAATTTTATTATACTTTGTCAGAAAATATGACCTGGATACTATCCTTGCTTATTTGTTGAGACTTGCTTTGTACCCTGGGACATGGCTACTTTTTATAAATGATTCCTATGTATTTGAGAAGCATCATGTATTTTCTAATTGTCAGACAAAATATTCATGTATAACCATTAGATCCTGCCTCTTAATTTTATTGACCAAAATGTCCATGTCCAAATTTTTGTCTGCTTTATATATATATTTTGGTTCTCCTTGTTTCTGAGACAGATGTGCTAAAATCTCCCAATCAAAATCTAGGCAGGTAGCCTGGTTAATTTCACTTATTTCTGACAATTTGTGTTCTTTTATGTTTTAGGACTACATTGCTAAGTGAATAAAGTTTTGGATTGCTAATGTTTTGTAGGGAGTTGATCTTTTATCATTAAATCATTAATATCTTTATTGCTGATGGTGCTTATTGATTTTCTTTTAGTTAGTATTTCTCTAGGATATGTTCTTTCATCCCTTGTCTTATAAATGAAGGAGCTAGGACTTGGAAAACAAGTAAGTTAGTCAGCTCATAAGAGAATCGGGAATAAAATCTAGGATTATCTGGCAGGAAATAGATAACTGGTAGATGTTTAGCTGAGTCTGATTTTACACGATTTGGTCCGTGGTCAGATCACTTCAGGTCAGAGGCTCTGTAATGGTGGCCAGAGTGAGGTGAGCAAGGATTTCTAATGTCAGTTCCAGGAAAGCCAGGACTTATCCCTGCTTTGTCCACTGCTTCATTCCAAGCACCTAGAACACTGCCTGGCACTTAGCAGGTGCTCAAAAAATATGTATTGAATGAATGAATTGTTGAATGGAATCTTCTCAGCAGGTCATTTTGTGATGCCTTTTGCCCATTTGTGAAAGGCTTGGATGGGCTTGCCCCCTACCCTGCCATTTACAAGCTACAGGACCCCTCACAAATCATGACCGCCTTTCTGAGCATCAGTGTAGCCACTGCAGAAATGGACACCATAGGGATTTTCCTCCCTACGTTGCCTCAAGCTGCTTGTGAGGACCATATGATGTAATGCAAGTAATAAATTAATAGTCCTAGCTAATGTTTGAAGGATAAAGCAGTTAAAGTCTGTAAACCGCACAAATCTTAAGTATATCCTTGATACTTTTTTTTTAACATATGCATATATTCATGTTACCACCATCCAGGTGAAGATTTAGATTGTACCTGCCAAAACATGGGCCACTAGCCACATGTAGCCATTTAAATTTAAGGTAGTTAAAATTGATTAAGCTCAAACAACCAGTTCCTTGGTCACACAGACCACATTTCAGATACTGAGCAGTCACCTGTACCTTTGGTTTTATACGGTGCCTACTGCCTTGCACAGCACAGAATGTGAACATTATCATCACAGAAAGTTCTACTGGGCAGCTGTATGACAGGCTCTCACAAGTAACCAATATTCTGAACTTTACCATCAGTTGGTTTTTCCTATTCTATATGTATATGGGATCCTACGCTGTTCACTCTTTTGTGTCCAGCTTGTTTTTAGTCAACATACCATGTGCAAGATTCATGCAGAGATACTCGTCTCCCTTGTCTTGTAGTTTGGTGTTTACCTCCCTCCTCCCTCCTTTGGCTGGGAGCTCCCTCCCTTCCCTGGGAGGTGCCTTAGAAACTGTCTCATTCATCTTTGACGTCTTTGTCCCCCACTAGGGCTGGCACAGCCCCCATGTGACACATAGCAGGTGTCCTCAGATTGTTTGTTAAAATGTTCTTTGCCAAGGGCTGGCTCTATGAGAAAGCATGTGCTGGCAATGCTAAGCCCATCTTTCTGGTGGCTCCCTTCTGCTGCATCATCCTGTCAATGTTTGGGGGAGCAGCCTGGTGGTTTTTTTCTGGTCTGTGTTTTAATAATTAATACCTTCTGCTTGGAAGTGAAGTTCATCCAAGAACAATCACAAGCAAATCAAAGCTAAGCTATGAAATCATGGTGGAGAGGGAAAACAGGGAGCCACTATAAATAACCCCCAAGCCCACATGCCTTTTTTTTTTTTTTTGACTCTCACACACAACTATAAATGTTTGATGAAGCACTTTACTTATTTATAAATCCTGCCACAGCAAACAGAGGCATTTGCACCAAGTTCCCCTCCCCACAGCAAATAGCTACATTTGGAAGACAGAAAGACCCCCTGGGTAGAAAATGAATGAGATTTTTTCTTCTTCTTCTTCTTCCTTTTTCTTCCCCCTGAGACAAAAGGGATTTAGCTATGCTCTAATACTCCCATTAGTAGCAGCCTCTATTTATAATCAGTACTGTTTATTGAACACCTATTCTGTGCCAGGAAATCTATGTAGTGATTTCCCAGGGTATTACCTTAATTCTCCCAGCTCTTAAAGTAGGCATTATTATCCCCATTTCACAGTTGAGGGAATTGAGGCTCCAAGAGGATGTGTATTGTCCGAGATCACATCAGCAATTAACTGATAGAGGCAAAACTCAGAAGCATGCTTGCCATTCTTTAAACAGTTTTCTAAACTGCAGTTAGGTTCAATTTATTGAGTCGTGGTCAGCATTTAAAAATATGGAAAAACAAAACTGCAATGAAATAAGAGAAGAGTAGAGTAAGAGAGAATAAAAAACCAGTATAATATATCATTAGTATTGCTTCATGCAGCTTTTGTTCAGTTGGGTCGCAATTTAAAATGCATGTTTTACTATGGGTTCCATTCTGACAAGTTAGAAAGGAGCTGCTGCGATGACTGAATGCTTCCTCTGCCCTGAAGGTACTAGCCTGATGTCTAAGGATGGACTTCAGGGCATGTGTACCCAGAAACCAGTGGGGTTATAGACCAATGTCTTCCACCGAGCGTTTTTCTAAGGAAAGGACTCTAACTTACACTAGATTCCCTAGGATGTTGCGTTCTCACCTCCAAGTATAAGTTAAGAATCCCCACATGAGGGACTGTACCCACAGGCTGTCACACTACGCTTTTTCTTGTGGAAATGAAGATATTGATAAGGCATCTTTTATTCCCATTAATTTAACATGCACAAGTTGTGAAGCATTTGCACACTCACCTCTTCTTAGCTTCCCCATCATCCTCAGAGCTCCTCCCACTATCATTTTAGCCCCTCCCTCCCTCTTCTTAGCCCCTCCTACTATCCTCTTAACTCTTCCCTGCAAGTCTGAATGTGAGGCAGAAGAAGGTTTGAACCAAGGACCTACTGCATAAAACAGGGAACTGTACTCAATATTTTGTTATAACCTATAAGGGAAAAGAATCTGAAAAACTGTATATGTAGTTGGACCCTGAAAAATCCATATATGTGTCCAACTATATATATAGTTTTTCAGATTATTTTCCCTTAGAGGTTTTATATATATATATATATATATATATATATATATATATATATATATATATATATATATATAAGCTGAATCACTTTGCTGTGCACCTGAAACTAACACAACATTGTAAATCAACTATAGTTCAATAAAATAAAATGAAAAAAACAAAAGACTTCCAGTTATAAGATAAATAAGTTCTGGGGATGTAAAGTATAGCATGGTGACTATAGTTAACAATACTGTGTTGTATATTTGAAAGTTGCTAGATCTTAAAAGTTCTCATCACAAGGAAAAAAAATGTAACTATGTGAGGTGATGGATGTTAATTAGACTTACTGTGATGATCATTTTGCAATATGCACATATATCAGAGCATTATGTTGTACCCTTTAAACTTATATAGTATATCAGTATCTCAATAAAACTGGAAAAAATATATGAAATAAAAGAAAAAAATATTCCTAAAAAAAGAAAAAAAAAGTTTGTAACCGCCATTTTATTTTGTTTTTATTTTTTTAAACATCTTTATTGGAGTATAATTGCTTTACAGTGTTGTGTTAGTTTCTGCTCTAAAACAAAGTGAATCAGCGATATGCATACGTATATCCCCATATCCCCTCCCACTTGTGTCTCCCTCCCACCCTCCTTATCCCACCCCTCTAGGTGGTCAGAAAGCACAGAGCTGATCTCCCTGTGCCATGCGGCTGCTTCCCACTAGCTATCTGTTTTACATTTCGTAGTGTATATATGTCCATGCCACTCTCTCACTTGGTCCCAGCTTACCCTTCCCCCTCCCCGTGTCCTCAAGTCCATTCTCTACGTCTGTGTCTTTATTCCTGTCCTGCCGCTAGGTTCATCAGAGCCGCTTTTTTTTTAGATTCCGTATATATGTGTTCTCATACAGTATTTGTTTTTCTCTTTCTGGCTTACTTCACTCTGTATGACAGTCTCTAGGTCCATCCACCTCACTACAAATAACTCAATTTAGTTTCTTTTTATGGCTGAGTAATACTCCATTGTATATATGTGACACATCTTCTCTATCCATTCATCTGTCGATGGACACTTAGGTTGCTTCCGCATCCTGGCTATTGTAAATAGTGCTGCAGTGAACATTGTGGTACATGACTCTTCTTGAATTATGGATTTCTTAGGGTATATGCCCAGTAGTGGGATTGCTCTGTAACCCCCATTTTAGAGGTTAGGAAATTGAGTCTCAAAGAAGCTGACTTGGTTAGTGGTCCCTGTTAATGGTCTTCACCTTGCCATACTGCCCACTGCCCTGTGGTCCTTTCTCCTCAAAGCTACTAAGCTAATATTTCTAAAATGTAGATAAGTCCTTATTACTCTCATGACTAAAATCCAGTGCTTTTAGGATAAAGGCCAAGTCAGATGCCAGCTAAAATATTCTTTCCTCAGGAGAAAGTTTGCTGACCACCCAGATCACATCAGATTTCCCTGTTGCATGCTCAGACAGCCTCCTATGCAGGACCTGCCACTCATGAAATTACTTGAATTGACGTCTAGCTCCCTTTCCAGAATATAAGTCCCATCAGAATAGGGTCAATGTCTTCTTTGTTCAGAGCCTAGTATATAATAGGTGCTTAATATTTACTGAATGGATGATTTTGTTTTGTTTTTCTGACTCACAGTCTGTTTTGTCCACTACATACAGGTTCAAGAGAGACAGTAATTTAATATTTCTGCTTAATTTTCAAATTCTCAGAAAGTCTTTCCTTGATATTATGTTCAGCATGTACTGTAAATTGATTTGGGCCATTGTTCCTTTCCTTGGTGTCATGTCGTATTTGGGGAAAAATGGTTAAAATAAAGGGAGGAAAACAATGGTTTAAGGAATTTATTTAAGTCACTCCAAAATTTCCAAGACACTAAAATATGTAATTGCTAAATAGTGTTTTAATGATTTAATTGTCGATGACTCAGAACTATACGGATTTCATTTCTCTTTAAACTCACAAGAATTTAGCAATTAAGGAAAGATGTTTTCAGAAAAAAAAAACATAATGTGATCAAAACAAGATAGATAGACAGATATAGAGAAAGATGTAGATAGTATATTGCACTTGTCATGAAATTTGGGGATTTTGCAGGGTCCAACTGGTAGTACTTTTCTCTATTTGTCAATCCTACCTCTCCAAATCCCCTGTTATGTTTTGATTTAGTTGGTTTTACCTTTTCAGCTTATCTTTCTTTTTTAAAAAACATATTTTATTTGTTTATGTTTTCTTTTAATTTTCTATAATTTTAAAGGTTACTTTCCATTTACAGTTATTACCAAATATTGGCTGTATTCCTCGTGTTGTACAGCAGATCCTTGAGCGCATCTTACACGCAATAGTTTGAGTCCTCACTCTCCCACCCCTGTAATGTCCCCCCCACACACACTGGTAACTTCTAGTTTGTTCTCTATGTCTGTGAGTCTGCTTCTTTTTTTGTTATATTCACTAGTTTGTTGTATTTTTTAGATCCACATGTAAGTGATATCATACAGTATTTGTCTTTCTCTGATTTCTTTCGCTTAGCCTAATACCCTCCAAGTATGTCCATGTTGCTGCATATGGCATTATTTCATTCTTTGTTTATGGCTGAGTAATAGTCCTGTGTGTGTGTGTGTGTACACACACACACACACCCCACATCTTCTCTACCTGTTCTTCTGTTTTTGGACACTTAGGTTGCTTCCATATCTTGGCAATTGTAAATAATGCTGCTGTGAGCATTGGGGTGCATGTATCTTTTTGATAGGTTATCCTTCTAAATTAAAAAAATAAAAGAAGGATCTACTATGTGGACAGTGATTGGAAGTTTTAACAGGAATCTCTCATATGTGACCTTTTATGTTGTCACCAATCCACTGTAGCAGAAAGAATGGATGTTTTCAACATCACTTGGCCTTTGAGGAAAATGAGGCCCAGAGGGGAGGAGTCAAACATCAGATTATGTGCCTGGCACTGGGTTGGGCTGTTGGACTTGGGCTGTCTTCTTTGATTCTTGGGAAGTTCGCAGTTTGTGGAAAAGATCTTGAACCATAAGCATATACTATGAGAGGAGAATTAGGTGGTGCTATACCGTTTAACAGGGGGACCCACCTGGTTCAGAGGGTCAGCAAAGATTTTTCTAAATAGCAGAGAGCTTACTGAAGAGCTGAAGGACAAGTAGTACTTAGCTAGGGGAAACCAGGGCATGGGAAGATGCTGCAAGAACTGTGGTTTGGCTGGGTGTGGATCACAAAGGAGCACAAAACAGCGAATGGTGAGGAGGCTGTTGTGGGTGAGGTTATAAAGGGCTTTCCTTGCAAACCATGTACGAGCACTTGACTTTGCTCTCAGGTCTTTCGGGGAGCCGTGGAAGGTCTTTAAACTGCTGAGTCAAAAGATCCCATTTGCATTTTGCAGATCAGGTGGACTACAGTGGGGAGGGTGGGTTGGAGAGGGTGAGACTAGGGAGGGAGAGACAGTGGAAGCAGCCAGAGGATTCGCAGGGCAAAAGGAACAGCCCCATAGGCCCTGGGCTCCTCCACGTGACTTGACCCTTCAGACTCCGTATCTGCATCTTTGTCTCCCTCTTTCCAGCCCACTGTTTCTAAATGAACACACTCTAAAGCCGTAGGGTGTTATGCATTTGATGTGATCATCAGCACCGTTATTTATTTTATTGATAAGACCCAATGCCCGTGCATTGGGGAACCAGTTACCTGAGTAAGTTAAGAACTATTCGTTATGAGTGCTAAAAAGATGATTTTTAGTCCATGATTATGTTCCCGAGGTTTAGAAACCTCAGATAATCAGTGCTTCTTCCAGTGCAGATGTTCCGATAATAATAGCTTTTTCTTAAAAAAACAAAAACAAAAACTGGATCTTATTTTGTGTTAGGCAGCATACTGATGCTTTTACATCTAGTTTCTTATTTCATCTTCCAACCAATTTTATAGGGAGGTGGTATTATCCCATTTTGTTAGACATGGAGAGTAGCGTTCAAGAAGTGTGAAGTGACTTGTTCAGCAAATCACAGCTGAATGTGTGGAGAAAAAGGACCGTGTTTTGCCACTGGAATTTCAAGTATCTGTGGTGAGCAGGGTTTTGGGCAAAGGGTTTGTGGGGAATATAGAGTGAACATGCATGGCCCTTGCTCTTGGGAACCCGCAGCCTCATGGCACAAATGGTTCATTCCTGGGAGTAACTGTCGAACATCCATGCTGTATAGGGCTGTGTTCCATGAGAGAGGGGCCGGGACGTGCCAGCTGAGAGGTGAGGGAATCTCTTCTTTGAGTTGGGACAGCCAGGCAGAACTATACTGGGGCACCTGGAAAGGAGCCCAGGCCTCCCACTCAGAATCATTAGCCTTGCCTCTTGCTGGCACAGCTGTTATTCCACCTCCCTGAGCCTCTGTTTGCTCATCTGTGAGACGAGGGTAACAATACCTACTTTGCAGAGGTTGAAGTAAAGTGTTGAATGTAATGTACCCAAGTCATGTAAGACGTGTGGTAGGTGTTCAGCGAATCACACATGCCCTCTGTGTGAGTACAAATGCATATGGCAGGACAGGTGTGGAACAGCAGGGCAGCAGAGGGGAGGCACTTGGAGGAGGCGGCCATGACCCCCCCAAGCTGTTGCACGGGCACCGTGTAAGCAGTGGGAGTTATGAAGCTTAGTGGTCTCCCTGTACCCTTCACTGGCCCTGTGACCTTCGGAGACTTAGTGAAACCTTCCTGAGTCTCAGTTTCTTCATCTGTAAAATGGCTATAATAAGAAGTTATTTAACTCATAGGATTATCATGGGAAGTAAAAGACAATCCATATATGTGCTGAGTTCAGTGCCAATGTAGGGGAGGCAACGAGTCGACCTTGGCCCTCACCATTTGTCCTCCTGAGAATAAGATGCCCAGTGGGGCAGGGGGGAGGATCCCAGCAGAGTTCACACAAGAGGTGTGAGGACAATTCTACCAAAGCCTGACACCCGATGGCAAAGTCTCATCCCTGTGTCTTGCGCTTGAAGGAACCTCCCCTGCTTGGGCTCAGACCCATGCCTCATAAAGACGTTTCGTTCAAACCCAGCATGAGTAGCGCATTTCAGGGCCCACTGGCTGCCTAGAAGAGATGGGGGCGGAGGTCTAGGGAGACCTGGAGGCTGAAGATCTGTTTTGACTTGATGGCTATTGATCTTTCCCCAAATTTCATGCAACATTAGCCTGGGATTTTGCTGCCCGTTCATTAATGCCAGAATGGAAGCTTCCTCCAGGTTTCTGTTCACTTTTCATTTACACCCAGTGACAGTCTCACCGGGTGATGCCATGAAGTGTGAATCCATAAAAACAATCACCTGAAAAGGGCCAGAGGGTTCTTCAGCCAGCTCGGTGCAGCAGAAAGAGCTCTGGACGAAGAGGTGAACACCTACCTGCCTTCCCATCCTGACCCTGCCTCAGGGGTCATCCCCAATCCCTGGGACCTTGTTCTGCCATCTGTAAATGATATTTTGAAGGTTTTGTGCACTTCCAAATGGTGATACTTCTAAAACTGATTTTAAAACCTAATCAAGTGATATATTAGTTGGGAAGGTATTTTAAGACAGAACTATATATATTAAACCCATTGTTTTGAAGCCAGTGCTTTGAAACTCAGAATAAAAGTGGTGAGTCCCTGTTACTTAATCCATTCATTCATTCACTTACCCGACATGCACCAAATACCTACTCTGTGACGCACTGTGCACTGGAGAAACACTGGACAAACAGTAGTAAATTATACCAACATGGTTTTGCCAGTGTGGAGCTCATTTCCAACTGGGAGAGATAACAAGCATACATCATTGCAAATATGAGAAGTGTTACAAGAGCTAGGACTCTATGATAAGATGGGAAAATACAGAAAAAGTACCTAATCCAGTGGAAGAAGGACTTAATGGTTAACCCAAGTTTGAGCTAAGGAAAAAAGTGCATCATTTAGAGCCATAAAGTGTATATATCGGTTGTCTCCTGGTATGAAGAATGATTCATGAATTGGGAGATACAGACTCAAGTCAAATTTCCCCACTTCCCTGCTAAGTAATTTTTATCTGGGTATGTTTTGATGATTTTATTAAATTAAAAACAAAAAGGAAGTCCTAGTTAGAGTGGAAAAGCTGTATTAAAATAATAAACTAGGGGCTTCCCTGGTGGTGCAGTGGTTGAGAGTCCGCCTGCCGATGCAGGGGACACGGGTTCGTGCCCCGGTCCGGGAAGATCCCACATGCCGCGGAGCGGCTGGGCCCGTGAGCCATGGCCGCTGAGCCTGCGCGTCTGGAGCCTGTGCTCCGCAACGGGAGAGGCCACAGCAGTGAGAAGCCCGCGTACCGCAAAAAATAAATAAATAACTAAAATAATAAACTAGTATGTAACAAAAATAGTACAGTAAGTCCCCTACATATGAACGAGTTCCATTCCAAAAGTGTGTTCCTAAGTCCCGTTTGTTCATAAGTCCAACGAAGTTCGCCTAGGTACCCAACTAACACAACCGGGTATACAGTACTGTACTGTAATAGGTTTGTAATACTTTTCACACAAATAGTACAGAAGAAACAAACAAACAGAAAATAAAGAAAACATTTTTAATCTTACAGTATAGTACCTTGAAAAGTACAGCAATACCAGCTACATCACTGCTGCTTTTATGCTTGCTTCCGGACATCCTGGGCTTGAAATAAAGATTCTATACTGCTGTACTCTATACAGTACTATACAGTGAAGTATCAATACATAAAAGCACAACCACTTGTAGAGTGTGCACACACATGACAATGTACGCCAGACACGTGAATTAACTTACGTGATCGGACGTGCAAACGCATATTCTCATCTTTGAAAGTTCGCAACTTGAAGGTTCATATGTAGGGGACTACTGTATTAGAGAGTTGTAACCTAGTGTGCTGCCTGGCTATGTCCCATAGAACACAGTCACAGAGCATCTTTAGTTTTGTCTTCTATCACTGCTTTGTACTTGTTGAGTAGTATTATGGTATTAGTTTCTTCTCTGCCCCTGAAATAAAAGCACAGTGACTTTTCTGAGGAGCATTAGGTGATAAAAGGCTGACATTTACTTAACGTAGCAAAACACAGTCTCAATTCAGGGCTGTCCAGTGTCTTGGAATAACCAACCCTTCAGTCTCCACTGAAAGGAAAGTCTCTCTGCTGCTCCCCCAATTAGGGCCGAAGTTATCTTGGCAGCTGAAGAAGGTCGATGAAACTTGCTTGCTTTCTCTTTCTCACTTGCCTCCTCCCCTACTTTTTAGCTGTTGTTTCCAGCAACAGTGGGGCTGGGGTGTGGCTGAGGAGGGAGGAAACATAGGAAGGCCGGGGAAGGTCTGACTTGATTGGCATTGTCATAACATGACTTCAACTTCAGTGATCCGGGTAGAGTTAGAGCTGGCTCTCTGTCTGAAGGCATTTTCATGATTTGCTCGCAGACCAGCCCCCATTCCTAATGACCCCTCCTCTGAGGTCCCTTTATGTGGTTGGATGCATCCCTGTTTCCATGTGTTGGTTCACTCATTCTGTTACTCTCATAGTTTCTCCAGCTTCCCTCTGGTGAGATCTGTTCACCCTTCCAGGCAGCCTTGTTCCTCAGAATTTAAGATAATTTCGGTAGCTAACACTTGTGTGGCACTTACAATGTGCTAAATATTTTACCTATGTTTACAGTATCTATTATTACGTGATTATCATCCCTATTTTACAGATAAAGAAACTGAGCCTTAGAAAGCTCAAAGAATGTGCCTAAGATCTCACAGCTGGAATGTGGAAGGGCCAGGATTTGAGCTCACATAGTCTATCTTAGAGTCCTTCTTTGAACAGCTATTTTGTACTTCAGCCCCATGCTAGTTTTTCTCTGGCTCATGATCCTGGGCCACGGAGAAACTTTAATTTGAAAAGATACCCACACCCCATTGTTCATAGCAGCATTGTTTACAGTAGCTAAGACATGGAAGCAGCCCAAGTGTCCATAAGAGACGAATGGATTAAGAAGACATGGTATAGATATATCACGGAATACTACTCATTAAAAAGGAATGAAGTAATCCCATTTGCAGCAACAAGGATGGACCTAGAGATTATCATACTAAGTGAAGTAAGTCAGAAAGAGGAAGACAAATACCGTATGATACCACTTATATGTGGAATCTAAAAAAATGATACAAATGAATTTATTCGCAAAACATAAATAGATGCACAGACATAGGAAACAAATTTATGGTTACCAAAGGGGAAAGTGGGGGAGGGACTGATAAATTAGGAGTTTGGGATTAACAGACACACATTACTATATATAAAATAGATAATCAACAAGGACCTACGGTATAGCACAGGGAACTATATTCAATATCTTGTAATAACCTATAACAGAAAAGAATCTGAAAAAATATATAAACGTATATACATATATTTATATAGGTAAATATAACTTATGTTTTTTAATATATATATATAAATAAATCACTTTGCTGTACACCCGAAACTAACACAACATTGTAAATAAACTATACTTCAATAAAAACCAGAAAACCTTAAAAAAAAGTAATTTGTCATTCCCTTGATAGAACTGAGGGGTTAAGTAGTTCACTCACTGGCTCCTAGCTACCCACTTTTCACATGAGCTACTGGAGTGATCTATCTGTAACTCATTTTGATGTCTGATATGTGTGACTCTGGGGTCTCAGCTAAACTTTCCATTTCTCATCCAGCTGCCAAGTTAAATGATGCACTCTCTTTGAGCCTCTGTTTCTGCATCTATGACATAGTGATGATAACTCTTCTGTATATCGTACATGGTTACTATAGAGATCAACTTATATAATAAATCCGGAATTGCTTAGGTAAACCTAAAATTTTTAAAAGAAGTGTGAAAATTGATTGGACAGTTGTAACTGTTACCTCTGCCCTTTTCTTCCTCTGGAAATTTTCTTGTTTTGTTTTCCTTTTCTGGGATTTTGCTCTTCCATCTCTCTGTATATGGATCAAATGTGGTCTTTAAGAGTCAGTTCAGGAGCCTCTTGTTCCCTGAAGATTTCTTCAACTTTTAATCCCCATCCCTTTGCTATACCTGTTATGGAGTTTAATTCTGACAGCTTTTTCAACAGTTAGTTTTATATACCTTTTCCAGGAAAAACTACAAGTTAAGAGAACGCTCGTCATCATGACCATCACCATCCGTATCTTCATCCTGTTAGCTACCTAGTTTGTACCAGACACTTTAATAGATTATCGCAGAGACTTGAGATACTCTGGCAAAGTCTATATATGTAAAACAGCTACACAGATGAGATCACTGTGAATTGCTGAGGTTAGGAGGCCTTCCAAAGCAGCACAGCTGGAAAGATATGAAACTGAGTCATCAGTATTTTTTTTTATTCCAAGCCCAGTGATATTTTAAATATGTATTATTTTAATTTCTGTTATATTTAGTACCAGCATCACACCACAACCACCACTGTCATCAACCATGCTACTGTACCTCTCAAAAAAACCTTGTCCCCCTTCAGAGCTCACGATGGTACCTAGACTGACACAGGTTGAGTTGGTTGTGTTGCATGCAAAGAGTATTTATAAAGTTGCGCTTATAACATTGTATTTTCATTTACTAAAAAAAAATAAAAATATTGAGTGTGTACTACATTTTAGTCAGTACCTTAGGTGCTGGTGATGTGATAGTTAACGAAATAGACAATATCTTTTCATTTATTTAACTTACATTGGGAATGGTTAAGGGGGGAAAAATAGTAAAATAAATATATAACACAATGTCAGCAGTGATACGTTAGATGGAGAAAAATAAAGCAGAGCAGTGCAGCAGAGCATGAACGTATGAAGAAGCATCCTGTTTTTAAAACCCTGTATCTCAGTCACCTTCCAACAGCCTTCTTAGGAAGATCGGCCAATATTATTGCCTTTTATACAGATGAGAAAAGCTCCAGGTCACGCACTCACTACCACTTCTGTGTCGCCATGGCCACCTCCCTTCCACATGAGCCCCTACAGTCCAGAAACTTAGACCCTCAGGGGTATGGTTTTCTTGAAAGATTATGGAAACTTGAAAGATTCTGGGGTGTGCTAGCTTAGATGATCGTTCAGCACATATTCACTTTCCGTCTGCCGCTGTGAGTCGGACATATTTTCTTTTCCTGTTGACATTGAGCTTGGCCATCTGGCCTACTTGACCAGTGAGATATTAGTAGGTGTAACACAAGCAGAAACTTGATATGTGCTCTCACAGAGGAGTTTCCTTCTTGTGCTTTCTGAAATGTCCATGGGAATGTGTCCCATACAGCCTGCTGGTCCAAAGAGGATGATAGGCGTGTGAAGCAGACCTGAACTCAACCTGCAGTTTGCAGCCAAGCTGATCCCAGCCCGAGTAATCTCATCCTCATGTGGCCCATAGGCACGTGAATGAATACAATCTGGAATGAAAAAAAAAAATGGAGTGGTTCTTAATGTCAGTAACTGGCTGATACTAGAATCGAGGATTAAATCTCACCTAGCCCATTCTAGCTCTTCACTTTAGCCAACTTCCCTAACTTACAGACTCCGTTCCTTTGTCTCTAAAATTGTACTAAAAAACGAACTCCGTGGAGTTGACGTGATGAGTAAATCAGATGATATATGTGAAGCACCCAGCATAGTAGATGCTTGGTATGAATTTTCTCAGTGTTCAAAGGTTTTGAACATGCTTCCTGGTTGCCTTCTAGAAATATCCAAGCAAGCTCAGCACCCCTGATGTGGACTCTGGCCAGGTTTTCTGGACTACTCTGGCTTGTTCCTTCCGGCTTCACCAGTCTTCATTCTTCTCACTCCACAGTGACTCCAACCCTTTTTCCTTTTTGCTTGAGAAATTTCAGGAAGCACGTAGCACCAGCTGGATGGGCCGTGCTGGCGTCTGAGCTTCCAGTATGTGTTTATAACTATGCTGCATTATCTTAATTACAGTGATACGAAGGAAGGGAGTAGGGCGGAGGATTGGAAGAGACAATTGTTCAGAAAAATGCTTCAAGAAAAATAACCCACAGGTAGTGGACAACAGGCCTGCGATTGTGGTTGTAACTGAAGATGACACTATTAACGCAATACTTCTTCATTCTGTATAATAAAAAAAGGAAGCTCTTTTCACAGTTACCCAGTTCCAGATGAAATTAACACCCTGTGGCATTTCCCATAAACGGTTGTTTTGTACACATTGATGGAAACAATTAGGTTGGAAGTGAATGAGAGCTGTGGCTGGAGGATAAGGTAGGGAGGGTCAGGTACATCCAGAAGGACAAGGGTGAGCAAAGGAATTCAGACTTTGCTGAGGATGGGAAAACAGTGAAGCTCAGAGCAGGCAGTATACTTGGTATCCAGGAGGAACAGTGAGACTTTAAGAATCGGACTTATCTTATGGGTCAGAGCCACAGAGACATTCATGGTAAGTTTGTAGAACAGGTGAGTGTAAATATTTGCATGAGTTGTGTTTACTTAAGTTTCAAGTTCAGTCATCCACAAACCCTCCTGCCTGTGAAACCAGTGCCACCCTTGGCTGTCGGCCTGAACCCTTAGTCCTGCCCAAATTCCAGAGTCTGGTCATGGTCTTACCCAACGATCTCTGCCCTTCTGCCATCCCTCATGGAGGATGATGGTGAGATGAAGAAATCTTTTCATGCCGTGACTTTGTTTTTTTCTTTTCTGTAATGAATGTTTTAATTTAGTTCTGTAGACAAGCTGATCATGGTAAGTGAAGCATCAATGACAAGGCATCCTTTTATAATTGAAAAGGGGAGCATTCAGGCAACCTTTGTCTGTATTGGGGTATAGTTAACCCTGAAACCATATAATTATATATCATTCCCTAGGGGAATAACTAGAATGCCTCTCAACTTCTCTTATATCCTCCAATTCAGATCTAAGTCCTATCATTCCTGTCCATTCTAACCCCTAAATATATATGTTTTCAAATATAGACCTTGTTTTCTATTTCCTTTGACATTGTTATAGTCAAGATTTGTATCTTCTTTTGTCTGGACTTACAGAGACTTCTTGACTAAGTGCACAGTCACTAGAATTGGACCTGGGTTAGTATCTTGACTCCATCAACGTTCAGTATTGGGGTCTTGAACACAATTTGAGTTCTAAGCTTAATTTTTTTCTTCTACGAAGAGCAGTTTATTGAAGTGCGTACCCCGTATGACTGTTGTGAGTATTAAACAGTATTAAAATTCAGGTAAAATGCTGAGCACGGTTACTGGCACATGCTGAATGGCTGAATACATTTCAGCTCTTTTTATCATCATTATCATTATGTGTTATTTTCCCTAGGAACCCTCTTCCACACTGACATCACATTGATCTTTCTTAAGTACTTCTCTGACAGTGCCACTCTTCTGATCAAAATCCATATCTATCTATCTATCTATATATATCTATCTTATGATGCGTGCCCATATATATATATATATACATCTTATAATGCGTGCCCATATATATATATATATCTATCTTATAATGCGTGCCCATATATATATATATATATATATCTTATAATGCGTGCCCATATATATATATATATCTATCTTATAATGCGTACCCATATATATATATATATCTATCTTATAATGCGTGCCCATATAATCTTCCCTACTGTACAGACTAAAGTTCAGATGCTTAGCTTGGCATTCAAGTCCCTTCCTGATGTGGTCACAAGCTCTTTCTCACCTCATCTGTAGCAGCATCCCTCTAGAGACACTGAACTCTAGCCATACTAAGTGGCTCATCATTTTTTTTTAAATTAATTAATTTATTTTTGCTGTGTTGGGTCTTTGTTTCTGTGCGAGGGCTATCTCTAGTTGTGGCAAGCGGGGGCCACTCTTCATCGCGGTGCGCGGGCCTCTCACTGTCGCGGCCTCTCTTGTTGCGGAGCACAGGCTCCAGACGCCCAGGCTCAGTAGTTGTGGCTCATGGGCCCAGCCGCTCCGCGGCATGTGGGATCTTTCCGGACCGGGGCACGAACCCGTGTCCCCTGCACTAGCAGGCAGACTCTCAACGAGTGCACCACCAGGGAAGCCCGGCTCATCATGTTTTGAACTGAAGATGTCTTTGGACTTGAGCTCTTTCTATATGCCACCTGGGAAAACCCTCTCATCCTTCTTTGATATACCGCACCCAGCATCAAAGTGTTGCTTCAGTCCCTGTGCTTTGCAAGGGAGTGCTAAAGTCATCAGCCAGTAGCCATCTCTCCCTACTTGGCCTTCTGGACATGAACTCCTCATCCTCCTCTTGTCCTTTTTTTTTTAGTGCTTGAGTCACCAGTTAATTGAATAATTCTTTTTGCTGTCCAGTCCAACTTAGTCCAGTTTTAACTTAACTTCATCTTGGTGTAAGTTATTGCATCGTCAAGCTCTATGGGGATCGTCTCTAAAATGTCACCTAGATGATTGGCTTCCAACACGTTTGCTCCTGACTTAGATCCATGCACCTTTGCTCATACCAGTCTCTAATTGATAGAGATGTGCACGTCTTTCCTCCACTTTCCTCCTCTGTGTTCAAACACAGCTCAGGAGGTAGATGTCTTGGCCATGAAGAGAGGCAGGTGGGAGGCTGTGGGCTTCTGTCTTGTCAATGTCTTCCTTTCTCAGGCGCCATTAATTTATTACACACCAGTGGAGACTTGCCAATTCGCCGCACAGCTAATGACTTGCTAGATTGTATCTCAGTTTCTTCTGCTTAGAACCAGATAATGGACCAATTGTTTCTGAGCCCAGATGCATGGGCAAGAGGGTTTGTATCTGTGTGTGTGTTAGAGGGATGAAGAAAAGGAGTTAGGAATGGCATCTTCCCAGTCTCCTAAGTATAAGAGCAAGGCAAATTTCTTTGGGTTTCTACTAAGGATAAGACGATTCAAATTATGATTTGTTTCTTCCTCTGTAATTATTGAAAGGCACTTAAAATTAAAGCGTCGAGTTGTAAATTCCCAGAATAATGGATTTTTAGGGTTATCATTGGTCTGAGCTGTCTTTCAGTCCATCTTTTCTATTTAATACTTTAATCTCCTCTATGTTATTTTTGGAATGTGACACCTTTGCCTACTTACTTGCAGTTTCAGAGGACTTAACTAGCCCCACTAGCTCTTCTTTCCATAGTTAGAAAGCTCTGTCATGTAGTGTGCTCATAAGTGATGAATATTACTGTCACGATTGTTATTGATATTATTATTCTTAAGATCATGGTTCTTCGTACCAGATAGATCTGAGTTTGAATTCCAGCCGTCCCACGTACCACGTAGGTTACCTTACTCTAGAGGTTCCCAACCGAGGTGATGTGGCCCCTCAAGGGGTATTGGGAAATACCTGGAGATACTTTTGGTTATCACAACTCAAGGAGGAGGCTAATAGCACCTAATTGGCAGAGGCCAGGGGTGCTGCTAAATATCCTACAACACACAGGACCATTCCCACAACAGAGAATTATCCAGACCCAAATGTCAGTAATGCTAAGATTGAGAAATCTTGCCTTAGTCAAGAACCTTAACTGTCTCAGGGTCAGTTTTCCCATCTGTAAGAGAGAGATGAGTAGAGATTGCTTCACAGCATCATTGAGAATTACGTGAACTTATATCTGCAAAGCACTTTAGCAGGTACCTGGCCCAGTGTAAGCACTGAAAAAAATAGCCCTTGTAATTATAACATATATAATGCATGTATCATGGTGCGTGGGACATAGTTACAGTAATAAGAATATTAAACATTGGTATTATAAGTACTAATAATACTACAGCCCTTCAAATAGTCGAAGGCAGGTGAGTTTACTTTTTATAGTGTCTTTATTGTTTCTTATGATTCCATTACAAGGTTTCATATTAGTCTATCTTCTCATCTCTGGATCTGCTCTATTTTGCTAATAATATTCTTAATGTGACACTCAGATCTCAACACAGTTCTCTAGGTGTGGTCTGAACAATGCGCAGTAGAGATGTCCTGTTCTTCGTTCCAAGACTTTTTGCTGCTTTTAATGTAGCCCCAAAATATGTTACCTTCTCAGTGGTCACCTTACTGTTAACTTACATTGAGATCTCTAATGCCCAAATTATTGAATGGAAATGATGGGTAAGGAGAGAGAGGAATAACGCCCAGCTGAACATGTGTTTATAAAATTTATGTTAGTGGTGAGGACTCCAAAAAAACCTACTTGGACACCCACATCTAATCCAGGCATGCAAGGTCCAAATTCTAGACATTTACATCAGGAGATGAGTGATGAGAAATAAAAGGTGAAGAAGGAGAGGCAGACTCAGAAGAGAAATAGCATGTGTTGTTTATAATCCTGGAATACCCGTTATCAGAACAGTAGCTGGAGCATGAGCCCCCTTCCAGGGCCATCAGAATCTCCAGTGTTGCTACTGGATGAGCTGAGTTTGGAGGTTCTATCACAGCCTCTATGCCTCTCTCTCTGTCTCTGTCTCTTTTTTTTTTTAATCACATTTCTCTACATCATTGTGCACATCTAGCAAAATGAGAGCATTCCTCAAGACCCATCCGCCCGTGCACGCAGGCTCCCTGAACAAATGGCTCCCTAGGATGGATCTCTATTATTTCACCAAAAAACATCAGAGGAGGAATTTGTTCTGCTCCACTAAAGACATGATTTCCAGTCCTCTCTCCTGCCTTAGCTCAGTTTTTTTTTTTTTTTTTGGCTTCTCCCTGGGAAAAGGATAGAGAGAAAAAGAGGTATCCATAATACTTAGCTGGGCCAGTTTAACCAGGCTAAATAAGGAAAAAGAAGCTAATTCAGGATTATCTAGCTTTGGAATAAAAATAATTCCTAAGATGCATATGTGAGCCCGGACAGCCCCACCATTCCACAGGCTGATCCCTTCTCTGCTTCTCCCACATCCTTCTTTTGTTTCTTCTCCTATTTGCATCATATCAGCATGGTTAACATAAGAGAGTCAGGCCAGCTTGGGCTCCAGGTCAGGCTCTGCTCCCATGTGGGGATACTAATGTCACCCACTTTCCAGGCTGGTGGTGAGTGGCATATGAGGCAGCAGTGCCTGGTATAGAGTAGATACTCAACAGGTCAACAAGTATGAGTTTATAGTATAACTGGCATGCTTATTTAAATCTTGCTTGTAGATACCCTCATCTCCATTTAGTAAGTGAACAGAATAACCAAGGTTCAGAGAGGCACTGGCATTGTACCTTGCCATCTTCAAGGGTGAGCAGATGCTAAGAGGCAGGTCCAGGATTTGAACCTCAGTGCAACAATAAAATCATTTTGCATCGAGTTTTTACCATGTAGTTTTGTCTTACCTCTTTGTTTGTATACTGACTGTCTCACATGAATCTCACAGGCATTTTTATTTTCTGTGGCTCAGAGCAGCCTAGTGAGGGGTTCAAAGTCACACAGCAGCTGAGCTGAAACTGAAGATCTGGTCTTCTTTCTCCACATCTGCTGAGTTTTCAGTTCAGCATTCCCTGCTGTCCCCTCCCCCCACTGTTGCTCTCTAGCCTTCTGCTTGCATTTTTGTGTTGTGGTGGCATGTAATCGCCCATAATAAAGCAAGGCTGCTCTAACTGTCATGTGGAAACGGGAAATTGAAATTGTGAAGTCATTAAATGGAAAATCCCAAGCCTTATGGTAATGCCAACTCAGCCTCAATCCATTATTGTCTATATATTTAGCCAGTCTATTTTTAAGAGTTTAATATTGAGAAATAGGACATATTTATAATGCAGCTGCATTCATTTCACTCTAAAATCCCTGCCATTTGCTATAGTTGACTTACATGTGTTTAAATTTATAACCACTTTCTTGTGCTGGGAAGATTTGCCCTTAGTTTAAAGGAACATGGGGAAAAAAAAAAAAAAAAAAAGGAACATGGGTGGAAAATCTGCCAGTTGATGAGGTGAGAACTTTCCAGGTTCCGTGTTCTTCTCTCCAACATCAGCATGGGTCAGTAATGCACCTATGTCACCATGTGTATATATATATATATATATATATATATTTTTTTTTTTTTTTTTTTTTTTTTTTTTTTTGCAGCACATGGACCTCTTACTGCTGTGGCCTCTCCCGTCGCGGAGCACAGGCTCCGGACGCGCAGGCCCAGCAGCCATGGCTCTCGGGCCCAGCCGCCCCACGGCATGTGGGATCTTCCCGGACCGGGGCACGAACCTGCGTCCCCTGCATCGACAGGCGGACTCTCAACCACTGAGCCACGAGGGAAGCCCCACCATGTATATTTTTTATACCTCTCATTTGGTGCCCAGTCATATACAATGTGAAACATTTTTTTTTAATTCATTCAGCAAGCACAGCCCAACCCCAAAAGCTCTGAATAGATGTGCTAGCAGTCTTAATGCCACTGAAGAGAGACATCTCGGTTTCAGATGGTTGCTATTTCTGGGCTTATTCTTATAATTATCATTCATGTGGTCTAAAGGGAAGCTGGCTAAGAGGGGTTCCTTTCATCCACTCCAATGTGGAAGTCAATTCATTAAACCGTGTTTATCGGTCCCATTCCAAAAGAAGCCATGGTGAGGTATATGAAGCTATTTGTCTAGCTCTGCTATTTATAGGCTATATGACCCTTGAAAAATGAATCTTGTTGTGCCTCCCTTACCCAATTGTCAGATGGAAATTTATCAGTCAATCATTGCCACAATAATGCTACATAATAAAAAACTATGAAATCTCAGTGGCATCCAGTAATAAACATTGACTTTCCAAGTGTCTGCAGGTTAGATGGAGTGTTGTGCTCACCTAAGATGGATCGTTTATCATCTACAAAGTGGCTGGTGTCAGTGACCTAGGCTGTAGGATTAGGCTGACTCCACTCCATGCTGCAGAGCTGTGAGTTCACTATGTGTCCATCATCCTCCTTGGACCGGTAGGCTCCTCGTGGTGGTGGCAGGTATAAATGTGTGAGCAGACATATGTGTTGCCTCTTGAAGCCTATGTTCATAACTGGCACACACTGAGTTCTACCCACGTACCACTGGACAAAACAAGTCACATAGCCAAGAACAAATCAAGGGGCAATGAAGTACACTCTATCCACAGTGAAGTTATAGCAAGAGGTAGGTGCAAGGAGTGGTGAAGACGCTAAAAGTTTCATGTACCGTAGTCATTATGAGAATTACATTCAACCATGGCTTGTTTACTTTAAAATACTACGTGTTACATTATAAACACTCCATAAATGGTAAATATTATTATTCTTGTGATTACGTGACTAATGAGGTGTTCTTGGCAAATTGGAAAGCTACATTTAGGTGAACCTCAGTAACAGATCAACCAGAAACATCTAAGCTAACTTTCTGGGGGAAGAAGTGAAACCAGGAGGAGGTGAAATTTCTGGGAAGGAAGAGAGTAGGGGTTAGAGAGTGGGATTCTCCCTTCCCTGCCAACCAGATGCCAGAGAAGCAATGTCCTCTGGCTCAAAATGATGGAGCTGGATCTTCATAAGCAACAGATCTTTCGCCCTCCCTCCCTCCCTCCCTCCCTCCCTCCCTCCCTCCCTCCCTCCCTCCCTCCCTCCCTCCCTCTCTCTCTCTCTCTCTCTCTCTCTCTCTCCCCCCTCTCCCTCTCCCTCTCCCTCTCTGCCTCCCTCTCTCCCTCTCTCCCTCTCCCTCTCCCTCTCCCTCCCCTCCCCTCTCCCCCCTCCCCCTCCCCCTCCCCCTCCCCTCTCCCTCTCCCTCTCCCTCTCCCTCTCCCTCTCCCTCTCCTTCTCCCTCTCCATCTCCCTCTCCCTCTCCCTCTCCCTCTCCATCTCCCTCTCCCTCTCCTTCTCCCTCTCCATCTCCCTCTCCCTCTCCCTCTCCCTCTCTTTCTCCCTCTCCCTCTCTCTCTTTCTCTTTATATATACATATATATAATCCCACATGTTTGCCACCGTGTGCCTTACATTCAGGACCTGGTGATCTCTTAGAGGTCACAGCACAAACTTGATGAGAATGAAAGAGCAAGATATGAGAGTGGACAGGGGGCCATGAGCAGAAGATCAATTTCCAGGCTTAGCGTAACAGCCATACCCAGGTCCCAGGTTAGGCTAGATCCACGGTGTAACCATGGGGGTTGGCTGACGTAGAGTGCAAGCCCTGTGTGTCCCTGGGGTCAGGGAAGATGGTGAGATTTATACATGAGAGCACAATAGGGAGTTAGAGTCCTTAGTCAAAGGCACTGAGTTACCCAAAAGGGAAATGGAGAACCTATGCTGTATTAAGCTTTGACTCAGTGCAAGGCCTTCTGCAAGCTTATGTCACTTAAACTTACTAACAGGGGTGATAACAGAGGCTGTTACTTTGTTGAGTGCTTAACCCATTCTACATACTGTGCTAAGCACATTGCATATATTACTGCTTTGAATCTTAACCAGACCAAGGAAACAGACAAACAGAACCCCACAGTTCTTGAGAGAGATTTATGCTCAAGGTTTTACATGGAGAACTGAGGCTTAGAGAAGTTAAGTCCCATAATGAATAAGTGATAGAAGGAAGGTTAAACCCAGGTCTGTCAGATTCCTAAACCACATGCACTTGCTAAACCCAGGGTATCTGAGATAAATATAAAAGGCACAGGAAAGGGTAGTGAGGCTGGATAGCAGGGCTCTCAAAAGAGGTGGACATTTTGAACTGTGGTCTGGGAAAGGAGGTAGGAGTCCGCGGAAAGAGCCAGACCAGCCTTCATAGCTCAAAAGATGGATTTTCTTTATAATAAAATCATCGCTCATGTCAAGCTCTTGAAAAACCAAACTGTGTGGGATTTTCCCTACAATTCTTGCCCCTTTTTCCTGCTGATGCTACTCTTTATGTCATCCTCTTCACCTGGTTCTGCATTCTTTAAGGGTCGGGCAAGTTCACATCCCCTCTGAGGATTTTCTATAGCTTTTCCACATGCAAAAGGAATTAGAGGATACATTTTCAGCCGTCTCATCACCGGGCATTTAGCACACTGTGTTTTTCTTATCTTTACCTGTCTCTTCCACTAAGCAGTGTTGTGTTTTAAAGAAGGCTCGACATTCAGTTCATCGCTGTGTCCCCAGTGCCCATCTCTGGATACAGCACCCAGTAATGGTGTTGGGTGAAGAATTCCAGTTGTAGAATATGGGTGGCCCTCTAGTCACAGGGAGTGCTGAGCCATATACATAGCCTTCCTGTGCAGTTATAGAAAGGATGAATCTAGGAAAAGAATCTGACTAGTGACTGCGAGTTCCATCAGATTCTGGGCACGCACATGCCACCCGGGGTTGGGCAGAAGACCTGTATTTGCTATGTCTGACGGTTTAAGATCTTTCTGGCAGTAACAGTGTTAACTCTCATCTTTAAAATGCTTACTCTGTATCAGCATTTGTGATAAGCATTTTAACATCTCATTTAATCCAAAAACAGCTTTATGAATTTGGAATTGCAAGCCCCATTTTAGCACTTGGGGAAGCAGAGGCTCTGAGCGGTTAAGTGATTTGCCCACGTTTTGCAGCTGGTAAGACACATAGCTCACATTCCAAACTATGGCCGATTCCAAAGCTTTTCCATAGCCATGCCTTGCCACCAAGGTGGTAATAAAGTGACCAGGAAGTCTTCGGCCCAGCCTATCTAGTTACTTGACCTTTTCTCCCTTGAATAGCACTTGTTGATTTGTGGTATCAACTCCAGCCCACCCTTTGGAAATCTCCTTTGCCTCTATGGTCTCTGTAAAATGGGGGGTGGTAAAGACAGCATTAGCTGAGAGAGTTGAAAGTGCTTTGCAGACTGAAGCAAGCAGTGCCTGTGGTTATTGCATTCATCTTGTTAAAGGCACATTTCATTTACATTTATAACTACAAGGCCATGGAGCTGGAAGGAATCTTCAAGACCATCTGTGTCCTGGCTAGGAACTGTGGAACCGGCTCCACAGAACCTGGATAGTATTGTGTTTCTAACAGAGCAGAGGAAAATATCACTACGTTTAATTCAGTCATTCAAACTCAGTGCAGTTCTCCAGCGGAAATTATGATCAGTCTACAAGTCTGCAGTATGAACTGACGGACCCAAGGTAGTGTATGTAAGAAAAGGCCAGTCCCAAGTTTTCCGATGTATGTTTGTTGCTGTTTGTTCATTTGTCTTGTCTGCTGGCACTCGTTTGAAGATAAGCTGTGCCAGGCACCAAAGGTTTAAGAAAATATATGGAAGAAAAAACTAAAAAGGAAGAAAATCCTATCCATCAAGTTTATCCCTGAGAATTGGGAAGAGCTGGCCATGTTTAAAAAATGCGTACATGGGTTTTAAATGTATTCTAGTCATGGAGCATTCTCATCTGGCTAGGGAACACTGGCTGGCTGTTTTTCTTTGCTACTCTTTTCTTCTTTCATGAGAAGATGACTCCTGTATGAAATGGAATGTCGGGTTCTGGAACTGGATTCTCACAACTTCCAAATTTGATGGTTCTTTGCATTTATACCAGGTCTTCCTAGCTGAGGTGTTCCTTAGGGCTGGGATGTCTTCTCTTATTACCTAATCCCCCCACAAACCTGACATTTGAGTGTGCCCAGCCCAAAGCCTGGATATGAAAATTGAGGTCTATATTAGGGTTCTCCAGAGAAACAATCAATAGGAGATGTAAATATAGACACGTGTAGATACATCATCTTTTGGTTATATACATCCCATCGGTCTATCTGTCTATCTATCTATTGATATCTAGAGAGATTCAAAGAATCATCTCATGTGACTGTGGAAACTGACAAGTCCACAATTTTCAAGGTAGGCTAGGAGGCTAGAAATCCAGGGAAGAGTTTTTACAGCTCAAGTCTGAAGGTAGCCTGCTAGCAGAGTTCCTTTCTCCTTGCGGGAGGTCAGTCTTTTCTCTGTTAAGGCCTTCAATTGGATGAAGCCCACCCAGATTATGGAGGGTTGTTTTATTCAAAAGCTGCTAATTTAAATACTAATGTCACCTAAAAAAGACTTACACAGAAACATCCAGGAAGATATTTGACTAAACATCTGGGTACCACAGCTTTGCGAAGGTGACACATAAAATGAATCATCATAAGATCTGAGGTTAAAACGATCCTAGAATTTGGGGAAATGGGGTGGGGAAGTAGAAATAGGAGACTTGAGTGCTGGACCTTGGTCCGCTGCTGACTTTTATCATGACTTTGTCTCATGGTGCCTCTGTTTTCACATCTGTGTAAAAGGGAAAATGTATATTCTCAAATAATTTTGAAAGTGAATATCTTACAATGCAGATGCCTTTCACAATGAATGAATGAATGAATGAATGGATGAATGAATGGATGGATGGATGAATGAATGGATTGAGCAATCATAAAGCTGAAGAGTGAGAGAAACTTGGGTTGTGACCACTCTTGATCACTTACTGTGTTCCAGAAGCTCTGTTAGACAATTATGTACATAATTATGTTTAATCCTCCCAACAACCCTGCAGGCATTCAGGGAAACTGAGAGTTGTAAAAGAGGAGGGAGTGGCTCTAGGTCACACAATGGCAGAGCTGACATTGGAACTCGAGTGGGCTTTCTCACACTTTGCACTAGGCAGTATGGCCAAGTAATACCCACCTGTTGCTTTGTTCTCTGAACATAGTTCTGTAGTGAGACAAAACTGACAACGCGGGGCATGAACTGAGCCTAGGACCTCCAGGCTGGACAGTCTTGACCATCAACACTGAACAAGGTTCCTTGGCAGAGCAGGTCAGACTCCAGTCAAGTTGAGCCCCTGGCTCCAGCCAGGACCAGATCGCCAGGGGCTCCTTGCCCAGATGAGTTAAGAGGGGCTGAGCTTTTTGAGTCACTTTCCAGGCCCAGAGAAGGCACATCCAAACTCAAAGGCTGGGATATCCATGTCCATCCACCAGGA
Organism: Delphinapterus leucas; assembly: GCF_059928025.1. Classification (NCBI taxonomy): domain Eukaryota; kingdom Metazoa; phylum Chordata; class Mammalia; order Artiodactyla; family Monodontidae; genus Delphinapterus; species Delphinapterus leucas. The sequence continues at coordinate 108,021,104 of NC_143134.1, read as the reverse complement.
AGGACCGAAGGAGTATGTGTACGGTGGTGCAGTGAATGGAGCCCGGTCATCAGAGTTATCATAACCTGAGTCTAAATTCCAGCTCTGCCATTGTTAAGGGTGCGACCCCCGGAGCTTATTTAACTTCTCTGAGCCTCAATTTCCTCATTTTTAAGTGGCTAATGACACTTAGCTTTCAAAGTTGTTAGGAGGAATAAATGAGAAAACATAAATGCCAGCTTCCTTGCCTGGCAGAGAATTGGTGACGTTTTCAAGAACTGTGAATTTTCTTCCTATGTAGGCTGGGTGAGTCTAGAAAAATGAAAGAGGGTGATGATAAAGGTGATATAGGAACTTGAACCCAAACCCATACAAGTTACAGTGATAGAACATCCCAGGCTGCGCCGGGGAGAGAACAGCGCGTGAGCGTTTGAATGTGGACTTGGTGAATGCCAGTGTAGGCAGGGCATGTAGTGTCTGTTCTCCAGGGTCGAGTATCAGGCTGAAGCTTGCCTGGTGGCTGGAAACAAACACAACCCTTATGCCTTTGCAGTGGTACTCGGGGTCTGCCTTCTCCTTTCCCTTCTCTCGCTGCCTCTGTCTCCTCTCGTGTCCTTCCTACCCTTCCCTTTCTGTTCCCTCTTTATTATTTTCCAGATTTCTCCCCTCCTTTCCACTTTTCTTTGCTTCCCTTTTCACCCCCTGCCCTTGATTACTGAGCACAGTTTTCCTTTCCATTCTTGTTTTCTCTCCCTCCTCCTTTTTTGTCTCCTCTTGTCTCTCTCTGTCTTGGCTTGGGGGCCGGGGCTTCTCTCCTCGGTCCCCAGTGCTTCATTCCCATTAAGCTTGACAGTCTCTCATATGTCAATTAGAAAGGGCTGCTTCCCCCTCTTCACCCTCCCTTTCCTGGGCCTGCTGTGATGCTCAGATCAAGCACCATCTGTTGCATTCATCTAGGCGACGGGTGAGCATTTTGCTGCTCTGGGGAGGCAGAGCTCAGCGGGTACCAGGAGGTAACGTGGCTTGTTTGGACAACTTGATATATTGATATTGATGGAGCTACCGAATGGGATTGAGAGGGATGGGGGCAGGAGAGAGTGGTACAGAGGATGAAATAGGCCGTGGATGGGTTTGCATAAGCACCTCCCCCTCTAAGCCTGTCTGGGTTCTTGGCACTGTCGCCAAGGCGAGAGCAGCCAAACAGATGGATGGGATTTGCCACAGTTGGGATCAGAAACCCTTGCAGCTCCCTTGCAGCTCAGGGGAGCAAACCTTGCCTCTCTGAGTGTCTTCCTCTCCTACCCGCTGATCAAATCTGCATCAGCTTAGGAGAAAGTAAAGCAGAAATAACAGGATGGGCAGAGGCTGACCTTTAGGAATTGCTGAATGTCAGAGCCTCGATGAAAAGGGATGATGTATCAGTCAAGGTTCCAGCTGGGCAAAGAAGGCGCCCTCCAATGGGATTGTTAGGCGAAGTTCAACGAAGCTACTATTTATAGAGGTGTAGACAGAGTGAAGAGAATCAATGGGGAGGGGGTATTGAGGCACCAGGAAAAATAACTATCAGGAAGCCACCACTAATTCCTAGAACTGAAGGTACAGGGAGAGGACATGGTTTTACTGGAGTCTGGGAAAAATGGATTTGTGGAAAAGGGGCCCTGGCAGAAGCTGTGATTGTTGAGTGTCCCCGTCTCTATCAGAAATACGATGCAGAAACAGGAAAGGAGTAAGGGAAGACATCCCCTCAAATTCCCTCCTCCCATATCCTGCCAGAGCATCTCCCTGGGCAAACTCACCTAGTAGCCAGATAAGAAGGATCTGTGAAATAGCCCATTGAGGGTCTGCTCCAGGCCATAGAGTGGGGCAGAATGAACCTGTGGGTGGATGGATCTGGGGGCGCAAAGGGAGATCAGGCAGTGCAGATCAGGAACGGTCACATGTTCCATAGCCTCCCCTGTGCCAGAAGCTAACATGCTTCACCACTACACACACTCCCTCTCTGCCTGTTCCAAAGAACACGTGAGCAGAGCCTCCACAGGGTCCAGTTGTCTCTTGTGAGTGCGAGACCCACATAACTTGCTGTCTGCTCAACGCCTTTCCATGTAGACATCTGGGAGGCACCAAGTGCTCTCACCTAAAACCAAACTCAGTTCACTCCTCTTTCAGTGTCCCTCCTCTCACTGAGAGGTACCATCGTTCTGCCTCTGTGGATGCCAGAAGGCCAGGAGTCATCCTCTCTACCTCGCTCTCCCTTATCCCCCTTTTCCAATAAATCACCACATTCTCAGGGAGGGGTACCTACAAAATAACTCTCAAATGTGCTCCCTGCTCTATCTCCACTGCTCCAACATCTCTGTCGCTACTCTCCCTCCTGCTCTATCCCTATCTCCACCTCTACTACCTGGCGTCTCCTACATGGACTTCTGTAATATGGTACCACCTTCCTAGTTGGTCTTCTCACTTCCATTTCTGTCCTTCCCCAATGCATCCTTTCTACTGCCAGAGCAATCTTCTCTAAGTGAAGATCTGATCAAGCCACTTTCCTATCTAAAACCTTCAGTATGTTCTATTCTTAACAAGGCCCAGAAGAGTTAGGGTCAAGGTGGGGGTTAGGGTGACGGTCAAGGTTAGCGTTAGTATTAGGATTTCCTGCCTCTCTAGCATTATCTCACACCACTTGCTTTCAGCATTTCAGCCGCAGTGGTGACTGCAGCCCCTTGCATATTCCCTCTTCCCGAGGGGTCTTGGTTTAGACTCTTTCCTCTGACTCCTTTGCTTTCGTCACCTCCCCCCTCCCCCGCAGCTCCCTTGTCACCTTATTATCTCATACTCTTTCCAGATCTTAGTCACACTGGTCACTTCCTTGAAGCAAGTTTCCATGGTTTTCCTAGACAAGGTCATATTCCTCTAGTAGAGCCTCTTATATCATCTTTCACCTCTCCTTTATTGGATACATCAGTTGTAAATTTTACATTTCTCTGTCATCTATTTCATTACTATTGGTTTTCCTGTCTACATGGTGAGCATCACGAGGGGGTTTTGTTTGTTGTTGTTTTCACCATCTTACCCTGCTATGGACTGAAAGTAAGCCTTATTAACCCCCAGTGTGACTGTGACTTTGTCTACTAGACCCGCCAGAGCAAAATGCCACAGACTGTGTGGCTTAAACAACAGACATTTACTTTCTCACAGTTCTGGAGGCTAGAAGACCGAGATCAGGGTGTCAGCATGGTTGGGTTCTAGTGAGGGCTCTCTTTTTGCCTTGTAGATGGCTACCTTCTCTTGGTGTCCTCATGGGGAGATCTTTCTGTTCTTCTAAGGCCACAGTGCCATAAGATTAGGGCCCCGATTTTATGATCTCATTTAATCTTAATTACCTCCTAAAGATCCCGTCTCCAAATATAGTCTGCTATAGACTGAATTGTGTACTCCAAAATTCACATGTTGAAACTCTAACCTCCATTGTGACTGTATTTGGAGATAGAGTTTTTGATAGGTAATTAAAATTAAATGAGAACATACGGGTAGGATCCTAATTTGATAGGATTGGTGTCCCTGTAAGAAGAGAAAGACTTCTCTTTCCCTCTCTCCCTCTCTTTCCCTTTCTCTCCCTCCCTCCCCCTCTCTCTCCCTCTCTCCCTCTCCTCCCCCAACATGGATGCAGCAAGGAAAGGCCACGTGAGCAGACAGTAAGAAGGCAGCCATCTTCAAACCAGAATCTGACCTGTCTATGTTACTGAGTCTATGATTTTTGTTATGCAAGTCCAAGCAGACTAAGACATATTTTCTGAAAATACTGTAGAGTGAATGAATGAGTGAGGAGACGAATGAATGCGTGAATTTTCACAGATGTGTGTGGGTCCCTCTCTTGGAGGATTCCAGACAGTGGCTTGCTCCGGACTTTTGACCACAGTTTAGCCCAACTCTTTCAATTTTGTGCAGATCACTCTCCTCTCTGGGTTTAAAGCATCTGGATTGGGTATGACAATGCTTCTCAGAATTAGACTGTAGCCTCTTGCTGGAGGGTTCTGTATCATAGGCTTGGAGTAGGGGACCCATGTTTGGGATTTTCTTCTTGGCTTAGTAGACCTAACTGAGATACCTGTGGAGACAGATAGCAAGAGAGGCAGGTACGTTACACTACTACAGCGTCATTTGTATTGTCAATTATCTTTTCCTTAGCAAACACAGATGCCCCTCTGTGTCCCTAGAGATGAGGCTTCTCACAGAGCCCAGTACCCAAACCAGCCCTCTGGGTATGACCTACCCTGCAGACACATGTGTGTCTAAGCTGATAAACTTTCCTGGGAAAACAGGATCTCCTTGAAATTGGTGTCGGGATGTTCAGAAGCCTTCTTTGTCTACTCTGGGAAAAGCTCATCAAAGAAACAGGAATCTTTACCACACCCCATTCCTTGTCATCAGACAGCAAGTAGCTTAAACTGAAGAACTTTCCCAGCCTCTTGAGACATAGGTGGAGGGAGGGTTGAGTCTGAAGATTTCAAAGTCAGGGCTGTCTTTGGGGATTTCTCAGAACAAAGACACTGCGATCATTCAGCCAGTCTTCTTTTCTTCTTTCTCATTTCCTCTCCTTTTCTTTTATGTTGGCTCTCTCCTTCTTTCTCATTTGTCTGCTTTTTTTTTTTTTTTTTTTTTACTTTTATCTTCTACCTTTTTTCCCTCTGCCCTTCTGCCATCACTCCATTCTCTATAACTTTCTACCAGTCTCAATTTTGAAATTTCTGAAAATGTGGCTACCAGCAGCTCCTTGGAGGATATTGAAACGAAAGGAATGTTGGAGTAAGATTTAGAAGGCTTGACTCTACCGCTTGCTAGCTTGGAGCTAGTTGTATGCCTTGTTTGGGGTGGGGGGGGACTTCAGTTTCCCCTAGTAAAAGGGGGCTCTCGTACCAAGTGATCTACGTATCTCTGCACTGCAGTTTTGTCTCCTGAAATATTGTTTGACCCATGTACTGCCGTCTACCTTTATTGCCACTGTTCTGGTTCAGGCAATATTGTCTCTGGCTGGCTTCTGCAAAAGCCTCTGTACAGCCCTTTGTCCTTGCTTCTGTGTGTATTCTCCATACTCTGGTTAGTAATTGTTATCACAGGGGCTTAATTGGAACATGCCAGTTTCCTATTTAAAACCTTTCAATGATCATCTTTTGCCTTTGGGATAAAATCCAAGCTCCGCAAGGTGGCTTGCAAGGTGTTCTGCCCTCTGCAGCCTCATCTGCTCTTCCCAGGCTCCACTGCAGCCACACTGAACTCCTTTCAGTTACTCAAGCACCGTGTTCTTTCTGGCTTCAGATCTTTGCACATGCCTCTCCTTCCACCCAGGGCACTCTCTTATCCCAAATCTTTTCAACAACTCCACCCTGATTCTATCTTCTTTGCTAATTCCTACTCCTGTTTAAGGTCTCAGTGGAGGTATTGCCTCCTCCTCCAGGAAGCCTGCCTTGACTCCCAGGATGGGTGAGCTGACCCTTCTTGGTGCTCCTGTGGCACTCTGTACTCCACTGTCACGGAGGTATTGCACAGTGTTGGAAATGCCTGGATATGTGTGCTACCAAGCTATGGATTCCTTGAATCATGGATTGTGTCAAACTTTCACCATCATATCTCAGGGGCTTGGGGCAGTACCCTTGAGAACACAGTCGGTGTTGAAGAAATAAATGTGTTAAGCCAGTAGATTCATCTCTACTGGCCCCTGTGGCTTCTGCATCACCACTGGGTCCGGGAGGGAGCTCCAGGCACTCCGGGGGGCCAGGCCCAGTCCTCCAGGGGCTGAGGGTGGGCCGAGCCCTAACCTCAGCCCCGTTGCCCACCCCGTAGCGGCAGCTGAGGCGACGCAGGAGCCAGTGGAGTCCCTGATGCAGAAGTTCAAGGAGAGTTTCCGTGCGAACACGCCCATCGAGATCGGCCAGCTGCAGCCAGCACCGCGCAGTGCCTCGGCAGGGAGGCGGAAGAGGAGAAGCAGGTCCAGAGGTAGGTCCTCCCAGAGGCTCTGGCCAGGATGTCTGCCCGCTGTGCCCAGGTTCTTAAGGTGCCGGGAAGAGCTATGCCCTCTTTCCCCTGCTTCCCTGTGCTCACAGAACCCACGCCACTGTCCCCCTGATAAGTCATCTCAGCTGAGGCCTTGGAGCGAGAGGACCTGTGTCCCTGGGTGTAAAGCTAACCTCTCTGAGCCCCAGCCGCCTCATCTGAGAACGGGAATGAATTGCCCATCTTCCAGAGAAGTTGAGAAGGTTAGCAACAATCTATGGAAAGTGCCCAGCACAGGACCAGGGTAGAGCAGATGCTCTTCAAGTTGTAGCTGGTGTCACTTTGGAGAGTGTTAGAAAGCCAGGATGTTCTCGTGGAAAACATCCTCAGACTGGGATCACAGCACAGGGTTTGGACCCACTCTTTCATAGCCTGAGTAATCTAGTGGTCAAAGCAGGAGTGCTGTGTATTAGACAGAGCTGGATTCAAATTTTGGTTTTGCTGTTACCTAACCCTGTCACCTTGGGCAGTCCCTCCACTTCCCCAAGCCACTCCTCTCTGCCCAGCTTCCTGTTAACATCTCAGCGCAGCGCCCAGCCAGTGTGCAATCAAAAGTAGATTTTCCCCTCTTCCTCCTTCCTCATCCTTCTCCCTGTCTCTCCTCCCAGCGTTACCATCATCATCATCGTCATCGTCTCCTTTCTCTGACCTTCTCGTGACCTTGTGTCTGGGACGAACCCCCTCACCATTTCACCATTGCCTGATTTCCCAATGTCGTCTTTATCCTTCCATGCACTCAGTGGTCTCCAGCCACTCACTCTTCCTCTTGACTTCTACTCCTCTAGTTCCTGTAACTTGATTTTGATTATGTCATTTCCCTTCTCCTGTAACTTCAGTGGTTGTCCAGGGTCTTCAGAAGTGTTCGTGCTTATGAAAATGGCATTTGAGGCCCCCAAAGAGCTCCAGTCTCTCTGCTGACTCTTCTAAATCCATGTGTCCCCACTTCCACATTTCTTTCCCAGCCAGTTTCTCTGCGTGAAAACCCCTATCTAGCCCCTATGAATAGTTATTGGCACTTATTGACAGGTACTCCAGGCAGCAGGCTAAATGCTGTGCATATCTTATCTCATTTGATCCTCAGCAACCCTATGAAACAGGTACAGTGATGATGCCCATTTTACAGATGGTATCACTAAGGCACAGAAAGCTGCAGCCACCTGCCCGAAGGAACATCCTCGCAATTATCAGAGCCAGAAAGAACTAAGAAGTCTGAGTCCCAGACTTTTTTAAAAAAATCAACCATTAGGTTCTATCCTGGTGAAGTCCTACCTTTCTTTCCAAGCTTAACGTGCATGACATATATTGGCAAACACATCACTGACTGTCACCATCACAGTTCACCCTGAATTCTCCCATGTGTGAATTCTCCCACATCTTTATCCATGTGTTAAGCACTGATTTCACTTTTGTGTAATATCATTTGCTTTTGTCTGTCTCTCTCTTTAGCTAGACAGTGTTCTTTGAAGGCGGGAAATATCTTATTTGAATCATCTTTGAATTTCTGGGTCTAAATCAATGTCTGCACACATAGTAGACACTTGTTATTTGCCGAGATGTCTAGGTCTTAATCCTGTGAATTCCTGTATCCGATGAAAAACCGAGATCTACACATTTAGGTGAGATCATAAATCGAGGCAGAATTTGATGATGGAGTTCCTTTTTGGAACTCGTGGTAAACCCCAGGTTGAACCATTGTATAATGATAAAGAACAGTTGTTTCGAGGTCAGCAATGTCTGAGTGCTAATCCAGCCCTGTCAATTTCAACTTGCTTAGCTTTGGAAGAGTCACTGGATGTCTCTGAGCCTGAGTTTCCTCTTCTGTAGAATAGGGATGCCAATCCCTACATCAGAGGATTGCTGTAAGGATCTGATGAAATGATGGATATAGACTACCTTGGAGTGCTGAGCTAATGTGTATTAGGAACTGAAAAAATGCTATCTTATATTTGTCATGGCTTGGGCATTCAGGATCACTTGTAATTTCACTCAGCTTTAACTAGCCATCTTTATTGCTCCAATATGCACCAAGAATCTCCTTCCCATGTCCTCGCTACAAATACGGCCCCCATAAATATACTTGACTCCAAGTCCATAACCTCCCTTCTCTTCATTATCAATCTGAATTTCTTTCCTTAGTGTCATATCCTAAACATTTTTATGTCAATGAATTCTTCCAGAAACAATCTCTTTTATGTACCATAACTGTCTTAATGAGGCCACTACTGTAAGGCATTTGGGCTGTTTCTAATTATTTGCCCATTATAAACAATGTCATGTAGAACCTTTTTTTTGCATAAAACTTGACCTTCACTTTGGAGTCTGTTTTCCCCTCTTGAATTGCAGAATTAGATTATTCATGAAATCTATTGTTTGACAGACTCTAATTGAATATCAAGTTATTTTAATTTATACGTTAGGTGGGAACTAAGAGAACTGATACAGGAAGAAATTCATTTTGTCCTCCCTTTCTTTGTCACCATTATGACCACTGCCACCTTTTATCTCCTGCTTCTGACTATACCCTCCTTGAGATTCTCCCCAAGGCAAGCCAGAGTAACCTTTTTAGAAATATAAATAAGATAAGGTCGCTGTTCAGCTTAAAATTTTTCAGTGGCTTCCTGTTATCTTCAGAACACAGTCCTAAGTCTTTGCCATGGCCTGTAGCTTCTGTTCCATCTGAATCTGTTCCTGCCTTATTGGCTCACTTGGCATTTCCTGTGCTCCAGGCACAATGCCTTTCTTCATGTCCCAGGAACACAGCGAATGGAGCCCCAGTGTAGGGTCTGAGAACTTGCTGCACTTCTCCTTGCCATGTCTCTTTTTGTCCCCCAGATTCTCTCCTGGCTGGCCCCTTCTCACCTTTCAGCTCTTAACTCAAATGTCAGCTCCTCAGAACCATTGTCCATGACTACCCAAACATGGGTACCCAAACTTTTACTCCTTTCCATCCCCAACCTGCTATCTGTTACATAACCATTTTTCGCTCCTTCCCTAATATTAGGGTCTAAAATCACTTTTATTTGTTTGCTTGTTTACTGTTTTCCTCTCTAAAATGTAAGCTTCATATTCATAAACCTAATACGTAGAAAGCGCTTAATAAATATTTGTTAAATAAATGAGTGCATTAACCTCAAAGATTGTGGAAAAGTGGCTTAGTTTTATAACTTTCAAATTGATGGTAGAAGAGGGATCCAGGATAAAATAAAACCTCCCAGTACAGATCTCCAGGGAATCCTATTTCCCCTAGAGATAGACTCATTGATGGATAGCACGTGAAACGTGCTCAAGTGGGTGCTGTCAAAGCAGTTTTCAAAATGGCTTAATAACGTTGTGCTCACGGTTTTGCTGCCACTATTGGGTAAGGTTTTTGCAAGAGAGAGAAAGGCTAGTACGTGCCAGTCCCAGACTTCCCAACTCACACACTTTCCACCACATGTCCTCAAGATTTTCTTGGGCAGAAGAAATCCGTGGTCAATAACTGTTTTGGAAATTCTGCACACACCCTCTTTCTCTTGGAAATTCCCAAATGCATCTTCATCTGTGAAGGACCCTGGGAAATCCTGCAGTGCAGAGAGCTGGGCAGATTTGTTTAGTTCATCACCTGTAAAACCATCTTGACCACAGACTCTGCTCTTCCCCTTGGAACATGTATGAACGTCTTGCAGCACAGGGGCATCCGTAGAAACACAGTTTTGGAAGTGCTCCATTGGCTTCCACTGACCATCAGACATCCCAGATATCACGGTCAAAATCCCCAGTCTTTCACTGTCTCTTCCTCCAGCTGCTGAAGTGGCCGTGGGCCTTCTGGCCCGGAGTGGGAACACCTGGCCTCTCTCTGCTTCATTAGGCTCTGCGCCCGGCCCATGGTGCTCAGCGGGTCCCAGCAGATGGAATGGTAGCAGAGAACCGGTGTCATGAAACTGAGCACATGCTTGAAATCAGCTCCAATGTGGTTTTGTAGTTAGGGCTTCCTCCTGAGAGACCTGGCAGATGCTGACGTGAATTGTCCTCAGGCAGACAGAGGAAAGTGGTGGAGGTCCCAACGCTGTCCTCTTGGCTGTGACAGCATTTTATGAGGCAGCTGTTGGGTAGTCAGGTCCACAGGCAGTGAAGAGGGGGTGTTGGCTCTCAAATAAAGCAGAGGAAGATTTCTCTGGATGTGAGGAAAGGCTGCTGAGTTGCATGCAGTCTAGGTAGTGGTCTTTAAAAAGTGGGACTTTATATTTGAAATTGAATTCCACCACTGGCTAACTGATTGATCTTAAATAAGCAATGAATTTGTTTTCAGCCTCAGTTTTCTTATCTGTAAAATAGTGCTAATAATGCTGAAATCACATGTAGGATGTGAGATAATACCTGCAAAATGCCTAGTCCAGTGTCTGGCTCATGGTTGACCCTCAATAAAGAGTAGCTAAGTTTATCATTGTCATCAGGGGCCCACTCATCTGGCCTCCAGGGGCTCACAAATCCATCCCTCCTCCCCGGGCCGTTGCCTCTGACTTGGTTAAGGTTTCATCATCCCTCATTCAGATTCCCGTAACAGCCTCTTCATCCCCGAATCCATCTTCCACCCTGGTGGGTGAAGTGATCTTTTGAAAACACACTAAATCAGACCATGTCACTCTCCTGCCTAGAACATTTTCCTGATATTCTGTCACTTGCACTGGGGGCTTTTGAAGCTTTTGCAGTGAAGTCTTCCTGGAGGCAGACGAAAATCAACACACCCCCAAACAGTCTGCAGCTGTGCTCACAAAACGTCAACATAAGCCCCTAATTCCCGATTCTGTCTAAAAAAAAATCCATGCCATTCTATTTTGTAATATGTGCATATTTATTTTAGTTTAGATTATATTATCTGTCAGTTAAATTATTTAACATTTTCTCAAGTCTTTAGGTAATGTCGATGTCCCGAGAAGAAGAATCATACTTTCTCTGATTATACTAGGAGAGTAAGGTACCGTCTTCAGTAGGTTTCCATAGGATCCAGTGAGATAACGCCTGTAAAGCACTGAGCACAGAGACAGGCAAAAGGTGCACACTGAACATGTGTTCTATTATTTTATTATTTACTACTCTTATGGCTGCTGTTTTATTATTACTTTTGCATTTGTCAGTATCACTGTCATGACAGTGAGGATGTCAACATCATTATATTTTTCAGTGTCCCATTAAGGATACACTTACCCAGTTTTAGAAGGAAGAGTCTGTAGGATTTAGGGCACACTGTTTAATAGGATTAGAAAGTTGCCAGAGCTGGCTACACAAGGCTCCTTCCTAGCCTGGACTCCAGCCTACCTCTGAGCGCCCCCAAGCCACTTTATTCTGCAGCCTCCAGCACACTGTCCATTTTCCTCTTCCCCCAAAATGACTTGGTTTCCAAATCCGTGTAACGATCATCCTTTACCTGAAAGCCCCTTCCTCTCTTCTCTAGGCAGAAAATTGCTACTCATGTTTCAAATTCTGGTCTCAAGATTTTCTCTATGAAGACCCCACCCCCCAGCCCATCCTCAGCCCTAATCCAGTCTGAGTGAGCTGCTGCTTTGGGCACTTGTAGCCCCCACGCTGCTTTCTATCACAGCCCTCATTACAGGACACATCTGCGTCCCTCATCATCTCTGACAGTCCCGTGATGGAAAGGACAGTGATTTATGTCTCTCTGCAGACCAAATGCCTAACATAGAACTGGCATAGAATAGCAATTGGCTGAATGGGAGAATATACGAATAGGTGGATGGATGCATGAATGCATGGATGAATAAAAGAAGATAGTTGGCAGCTTCATGGAATACAGAGGGTTAAGAAGATGTGGTGCCACTAGCACTTACTGAGAATTTAGTGTGTTCTAAATGCTATACTCATCATATATTATCTCATTTAAAAGCTCCCCACGTCCCATAAGGTAAGGACTATAATTATCCCCATTCCACAAAACAGGAAATTCAAGCTTAGGTAGGTTACATGACTTGCCCAAGTGTACCCAGCTAATAGACTGTGGAATTGTGAATTCAAAGCCTAGACAGAGCCCATATTTCAGTTCCCAGATGACCATAGTTTTTGTCTTAGCTAGCCTGGCTAAGATCTTTGAGCTGTGAAATTGTATCAGCCTAGTCTAGATACTGGAAGGAAGAGGTTGTAGTTCTCTTAAATTGGTAGGTGTTTCTGTATCATCAGAGCTTCTGTGAGGGTGATCAGGAGCTACAAGATTCCAGAAAGTGAGGTCTCTCTCTTTCTTAGAGTCAGGACTGCCCCCCTACAATCTCCCTCTGGCCCCAGAGAGCCAGTTCTATGACCTGAGGGGCAGCAAACCCAGTGGTTATGCCATTGTCCAGTGTTCTGTGCATTTGAAAGGCACTCACCCAGCTTTTTTCGCTAAGTCGTACAAAGGTAGGATGTGCCGCCCAGATCCCTGCCAGCCAGCACTTCATCATTTAGTGAATGAAGCAGGTGATTAGACATTTGCACCACAGGGAATGTATAGGAAGGTGGTGTGAGCTGGCCTGGGGTGTTTACAAAACTGGGAGAATAATTAAAGAAGGGTTCACTGTGGAAGTAGCCCTTGAAGAATGCATTGGTATCAACTGAGGAGAGAGATTGGGAAGGTATTGCTAGTAGAAGAAAGAAACATGCAAAGGTACATGTGAGTGACACTGTGCAGGGCATTATGGGAATATCTGGGGAAAACTGTGAACAGAGCCAGGCTCCGGATATCACTCCCACAGTCCCCAGCTGCGTCCCCACGCTGGGAAGAGAGGCACATTCTGGCTTCTTTATCCTCCCTGATAGATAAGCCCTGATGTGCTCTTTTATTGGGGGACACTGTCCTTTAGAATGCGGGTTTATGTGGTGTGTGTGTGTACTCTTTACTAGTAAGTAGCTATGGATTATTCACTTAGTTGGAGAAAAATATTCATAAATATTAAGGGCTTTAAATTATTTGCCTTATTGGATTGTTGCTGTGCTTAAACATTAAAACGACAGCCAACCAGATGTGTCTTTATTTCTTTGGTTTCCATCTTTGTTACCCAGCTCCTGTGCCCCCTTAATAGCATCCCCTTCCTACCAAGGAGTTTTGGGTGGAGCTCACTCCTCCTTTTGCCAAAGGTAGTTTTTTTTTTTTTTTTTCTTTGTGGTATGCGGGCCTCTCACTGTTGTGGCCTTTCCCGTTGCGGAGCACAGGCTCCAGACGCACAGGCTCAGCGGCCATAGCTCACGGGTGCAGCCGCTTCACGGCATGTGGGATCCTCCCGGACCGGGGCATGAACCGGCGTCCCCTGCGTGGGCAGGCGGACTCCCAACCACTGCGCCACCAGGGAAGCCCCCAAAGGTAGTTTTGAAACTGCATAATCAAAATGGCATTCAACTTGAAACCATGCGATAGTTACAGGGATAGAAAGAAGACTGGATAGACCCCAGCTACCTAGAGTCTAGCGCTATATCTATGAGGAAATAACCCCTTGTCTCTCTACCTCTGTGACATTTCTCCTACTTGATTTTCCTCCCCGTCTCCATTGCCGCATGTCCCAAAGCCTGCTCTTCCTTCCAAATAAAACCTTAAAGCTACTTTCTTCGGGAAGTCTTTCCAAATTTTTCCCACATGAGAGTCACGCATACTTCCTCCAAACTTCAATAACCTCTTCTCTATCTTTCTTATGATACTTGTCACTTATTACCTTTTATGAGAGTAATTTAAGGCCACTTCTCTTCTCCCTTAATTAATCTCCTGAAGCACAGTGACTATGTACAGGTCATGCCTGTGTTTCCAGTGACTAGACTAGTCCTGACACATAGCAGACACTCAGTTAATGCTTGATGAATTAATAGACTAGGCTAATCACAAGGGCTGTGTGATCTTGGACACGACTTTCCACTCTCCGGGCATCATTGTCCCCATCTAAGAAGCTGTGTGGCTCTGTGGAAACGAGCTCAGGTTCTGGAATCAGATAGATGAGAATCGACAGCACAGTTCTGCCTCTGACTCCCTCAACTTTTGGAAATAACTTGTGCTAAATCGTCATTACCTAATTTGTAAATCATATACTCGGCCACCTCATAGGGAGGCTGGTAGGATTAGACTTAATGTATGTAAAGTGCTCAGCAGGCCACACTAAACCTAATAAGTACGTAATAAATCTTTGTTGTTGTTAATTTGGAAAGCAAAGGTGATGGGCTAGATAATTTCCACAGGTCTCCTCCACCTCAAATGACCTTTGACTATAAATCTGATTGGCAAGCATTGTTGCCGAGTGAAAAGTCCAGTATTTGGAGTCAGAAAACCCTGATTTGAACCCCAGCTCTTAAGTGCAGTGGGTCCTCAGAGAAATTAATTAATTTTCTCTGGATTCCATCCACAGCACCTGGAGATGTGGTAATATCTGCTATTCTTGTTTCTCAAGGCTCTTTTGAGAATGTGCTAGAATACTTGTTGAAATCCTTTTTTAAAGCACACTATAGATTACCAGCATCCTGGAATCATAGCCTTGGCACCTTCAAAGACAGGGGATAACATGCAGATTTGAACAGGGAGCCTTTCCTCTGGGCTCTGGCTTTCCTTTTCTGGACCACATACCCCTTCCAGGAGGTGCTGGCAGGGCCAGTACTACCACAGCCCAGTGATCCCAGGTCAGGTTGGACTGAGGCCCGGGAGAGCTGATTTATAGTCAGAGCACATAGCTGCCTCCATAAATCTTCCCTGATGTGTCTTTCAGAGAAGTTTGCATTCCTAAAAGTGCATGTCTCCTCCAGGCGGTTTTCCTTGTCTGTCTGAAATATGTCACGAGGCCCTCAGTCAATTCTGTCTAGTCTGGCTGGGTGGAGAGGCAACTGCAGGCAGCCTTAAGAGAAGGCTCTGGACCAGGTCTTGGCGGGGCCTGGGGATATAACTCTAGGATATTTCTTTCATCAGAATGGTACAATACCATGTCAGAGTTGTAGCATAATAAACACCCTGAAACTTGGTGACTTAAAACAGAAACCACTTATTTGTCACTTAATTCAAGTCAAGCATTTGGCCCTGGACTCGGCTGGGCAGTTCTTCTGGTCTGGATTGGGCAGGCTCAGCTGACCTCAGTCAGGTACCTGTGGTCAGCCAGCTCTCCAAGGCTGGCTCACATGGGTTCCAAAAGCAGAAAGGACAAGAGCTGCAAGGCCTTTTGAGGCTTAAGCTCAGAAGACACACTTCATCCTTCCCACTTCATTCACTTGCTCAAAACCAAGTTGTGAGGCCATCTTAGACACAGAGGGTAGAGAAACAGAGTTCATCCCTTGAAGAAGGGTCAAAATATTAGGGTGACTTTTGTAACCTACAAGTACTCATATTTTATGAAGCCTCTATTTTATGCTAACGTCTGAGCTGATCCTCACAACCTCAGCATAATTACTTCTAATTTGCTGATGGAAAAGTTGAGACTCACACATGTGAAGGAAACTTTATGATTGGGCACAGCTGGTCATGGGAGAACCAGATCCCTGATTCTAATCCTTGTAATAGCTGATCTAAAGACTATACTTTTTTTTTTTTTTTAACCTCTGCTACTTTGTCCCTCTTTAACAGTGCTAAAGACTTCATGATATCAAGCCATTGTTAGATACAGCCTGGCTTGTGGTGTATCGAAGGGCAGTAGATTTGCATCCTGGCTCCATCCTTGCAAGGGCTTATGGTCTATTGCAAGGTCAGTAAAATGCTTTAGTAAAGGGCCAGATAGAAAATATTTTAGGCCTTTCTGACCAAGAGACGAACTTCAAGATAGTATGTAGGCACCTGTACAATGAGAAAATTTTTTCCACAGATTTTTACTGATGAAGTTTAAAATATAATAATAATCAAGTACCATGTTTTGTAACAAAGTTCTGCTAACGAGAAGAATGGAATTTATTTGACACTAAAATGTGAATTTCATATAATTTTCACATCTTAATATATTCTTCTTTTGATTTGTTTTTACCACTTAAAGATGTAAAAAAAAAAAACAGGCAGTGGGCCACATTTGGCCCACAATCCCTGGCATAAGGGAGCATCTCACATTTGGACTCAGAGAATCCTAGATCCAGCCCCCCCATGACTATCTAATTGCTCTGTGATTTGTGATTTGAGGCGAATCCTTAGTGTCCCAGAGCCGCTGTTGCCCCAGGCTCCTAGGCACACAACGGAGGGGAAACAATTCCTTATGTTCTCTTAGTCCCGCAAAGATGGAAGTGAATCTCAAGTTCATCTGATCCAGCTTGCTTGTAGATGCGGAAAATGGTGGAGCTGGAGACCTGTCTCTCTGCCGTAGAGAGAAACTAGCAGACCCAGAGATGGAATGCCACAAAATTGTCCTTGTTTCATGCCATTTGAACATGTAAAATTATGTAGGCCATATTACGTACATAAGGATTGACTACTGGGGAATTTGGATAAAACACGTAGTTAGAAGCTGACAGATTGTTCTCTTTTCTAATTCAACTGCAATCAAATGAGTAAATCATTTAGAAGGTTACAAAGAGAAGGCTTTGTGTTTTCCTATGTTTGAGAAAGACATGGTGAACCAGAGTGAGGATATGGGGTAGAGTTCACAAGCCATTAGCAGGAGTTTTTGGGGTTTTTTGTTTTTTAATTTATTTTATTTTTGGCTGCGTTGGGTCTTCGTTACTGCGTGCGGGCTTTCTCTAGTTGCGGCGAGTGGGGGCTACTCTTTGTTGCGGTGCGTAGGCTTCTCGTTGTGGTGGCTTCTCTTGTTGCGGAGCACGGGCTCTAGGTGCGTGGGCTTCAGTAGTTGTGGCGCACGGGCTTCAGTAGTTGTGGTGCACGGGCTTAGTTGCTCCGTGGCATGTGGGATCTTCCCGGCCCAGGGCTTGAACCGCTGTCCCCTGCATTGGCAGGCGGATTCTTAACCACTGCACCAGCAGGAGTTTTTAGGCTGTGCTCCAAATAGGTGCTCAGGGGACGAGCAGGCATAGAGGGATATCGCTGTGCAGGCAGGGCTCTCTCATCAAGCTCCTATTCTAGATTTATGTATCGGGCTTCAACATTTTTGGAGAAAAGCCCCAATTCTAGCATATACGCTTTTAAAAACAAGTGTTTTTATGACAGAAGCTCCCATTCCTATATGGAAAGAAAGCCAGCAAGGGCCTTCTTCCTGTTACACACACACACATAGACACACACAGGTTGGATAAAATATAACATTTTTTTTTAAACACAAATTTATCTCAGAAATGAAGAAAGGCAACTCCTCAGTTGTAAGGAATAAGGAGGAAATGCAAAAACCTAAGCTTTGAGTTTAGAAGCTGATGTCTTGGTGACTCCAGGTGGGCAGTGGGATGGGATGGGATAAAAATAAAAAGAAAGCAGGAGCAAGGAAGAAATGAAAGACAACTTGGTAGAAAAAAGCCCTAAAGCATGAGTAATCATAATAACTATAATTTGCATATTAAAATTCAGAGCTAGATTATACTACACAAAATCTATTTATGTGCTGTTTACCAAAGAACTTCTTAAAACAGAAAGACACAAAAAGCTTGACAGTGAAGGAAAAGAAAAATATATACTAGGCAAATACTAATCAATTGAAAGCTTTGGGAGAAGTATAAGTATATGACAAAATAAAATTTACAACAAGAAGAAACAAGAAATCCTTAGGAATAAAGAGTGTCATTAATTAATCATAAAAGGAACCATAAAAGGAATGGTTCACCAGGAGACAAATAAAATCTGTACTTCCATATGCAAACAACGCAACTTCAAAACATATAAAGAAAAAATTGAAGTAGAACAAGAAGTAGATGGATACCTAATTGAAGTGGGAGATTTTTTTATAGAAATCTTCCTATTAGATCAAGTAAGCAAAATGCTACTAATAATATGGACAAATTGAACTGTACTATTAAAAATACAATAAAATGGGCATATATAAAATCCTGTCCCTAAGAATTAGAGTTTAAAGATTTTTCTCAAGAAGTGAGAAATTCTCTTAATGGTCTTGACATCTTATGACCCGAATGTTCTGGCTTTGGCCCAATTTCCTGAAATTTCATTTTATTTTCAATGATAACTCTTTGCAACATTTATGACTACATGTGGATTCATTTTTATGCCTCTGAAAGACATATCTCTCAATCAGGGGTGCGAGCAGGGAGTAGCAATCTATGTGTACTGATTTTCTTTTGGTTTTGCTTTTTGCGGGGGGACAGGGTATAGGGGAGGTTGTGGTTGAAGGAGAACGCTTCTGGAAAGATAGTGGCCGTCAAAACAAAGCAGTAGTATTTTGTTTCAATCCATATTCCTCATATTTTTCCTCAGGCCAGAGAAATAGTCCATTTTGTCAGGATAGCTTCTGGAACCAGAAGGGCTTTCTCTAGATTACCTGTATATTATCTGGTTGTGAAGGTTTGCAGGAAATAACTGTAGTGTCTGACCTCCTATATCTGTGTCAGTCTACCTTGCCCAAGGAGTTGCCTGAGAAGGGTCAGTGTGATCCCCTTCATGGAATCATGTGACATTAGTAACCTTTATAGATTCCAAGATGGGAAAGGGTCTTGAAGTCGTTTCCCTTTTAAGCAGGACTGCATGGCAGTAACTCTGCAAGATCTTGAGAACTTAAGACTAGATAATTACACTGGTAATTAATATTATAAATAATATCTTATTTATTTTATACGTAATAGTCTGTACCTCTTATTTCCCTACCCCTATCTTGCCCCTCCTCCCATCCCTGTCCCCACTGGTAACGACTAGTTTGTTCTCTATATCTGTCAGTCTGTTTCTTTTTCGTTATAGTCACTGGTGTGTTGTCTTTTTCTTTAGGTTTCACGTATAAGTGATATCATGCAGTACTTGTCTTTCTCTGCCTGACTTATCTCTGGCCTCATTCTGATGTAGATCGGCTTCTATGGTCCCAACACAGCCAGAGAAGTCAGATCATCACTATGACATCATCATTCCTGCCATAGGATGAGACTCTTCCTAACCGCTCCCTAGCAATTCCCATTTCTTGGATTCTAGCCCCTCCTGCTATTATCCTGCCCAGGGCCTCTAACCGTACTGTCATCATTCTTTCAACTGAGTGCCTACCAAGTATGAGACACCATGCAGAGTCCTGAGACTTCAGCAGAAAACTGGGTATACGAGGTCCCTACCCCTGTGGGGGTCAAGGTGTGTAGGAGGAGACAGACAGGTTATCGATCAAGCAAGGAAGCATACAAGTACAATGATTGCAGACCGTTGTAAGTGCGCTGGAGGAAATGACCTTGGTGTTGGCCATCACAGTTGTCCAC
This sequence comes from Delphinapterus leucas, assembly GCF_059928025.1. Lineage (NCBI taxonomy): Eukaryota > Metazoa > Chordata > Mammalia > Artiodactyla > Monodontidae > Delphinapterus > Delphinapterus leucas. The sequence continues at coordinate 108,001,829 of NC_143134.1, read as the reverse complement.
CAAGCCTAAGGTAAAACCAGCCAGGCTTCTCCTTCCTTGCCTTGGCTAGAAACCATCATCCCTGCCTGTGACTTCCCCAGCCAAGTCCAGAGGAGCAGATCCTGAGGTTGTAGTTTGCTTTTATTCTATTTCCTACCGTAGGACGTATATCTGGTAGGAAACAGTAGCAATAATTGGCCACCTGCCTTGTGCCAGTCACCGTTCCAGGTGCTTTCAAATGTATTCTTGTAACCACTTTTCTTTAACCCTTATTTTGCAAAAGAAATTGATGTTCAGAGACATGAAGTATGTTGCCCAAGCTCATGTGGTCAAGTCGGTGATGGAGCCTGGATGTCAACTTAGATCTGTCTGCTTCCAGCACTGATGTCCTTTCTCCCACGTAGTAGCTCTCTCTCTTTTCAGTGCCTGCCTCCAAACCTGCTTTCACACCGCCTGTGTAGGGTCTCTGCACATACACAGGCCTCAGAGGTTAGACTGAAATTTGGCAGAAATAAAGTCAGCCACAAAAACAGACCCTTTTGAATCCCCTAATCACCCTAGTGGGATTTTCATTCATTTTCTTGCCTGATTATTATTAAGAATATGCCATCTGTGTCAATTAGATTTCATGATTTTGTTGTAAACTTTTGCACAGTGCAACTTACAAAATCTAGCCTTTTATCTCATTTCAGGATGGAAAATGTTGGTTTGATGTACAAGGTCTAATTGTCCTCACCACGTGTTAGAAATCCAAGTGCAGCTAAACATTAAGGTTAAATGATGATATCACAACTTTACTCAGTTTGCATTTTACATCCAATTGAAAACACAAACCACTCGCCTCATTAATCCTTTGCAATCCAGTTCTCCCACCCCCAAATGAAATGATCCTTTTGGGACACGTTTATATCCTTTTAACAGCCTCCTGACAGTTCTGCTGATGGAGTTTGTATCCAACTTTGTTACTGGGTAGAGACAACTTGCCCTGATGGCTATGTGTACATAATTATTCTCTCACAGTTAGATTTAATTAATGCTTACCCTCATCATGATCTTGCAGCTAGCAAGCTTGCTTTGCTTAATGGCAAAAGGATTTCCTTTTTAGCCAAGAGAGACTCCAAAGGGCTTTGTAAAACTCTTCTACTTTTTTTTTTAAGAAAAAAAAAAAAATTGCACCTGAGCCTGTTTCATTTCTTCCCTCCCTCATATTAATGCCACATTGTGAATGGATGTGATGCTACATATGGGGATGGGTTATGAAACTTAATTTTAGACTAAGTATCGCTAATAGGAACAGCTCTGACAGACCTACAAAGAAGATGTATAATTTTCAATATCTTAGTTTAGAATTGAAGTGTCCTGGCTTCATTTTGTTTGTCTCTCTACAATATATGTATATGTGTATTTTTCTAACCACCTCCCCAAATGGGACCCAGAGTTCAGTAATAAATAGCTATGAAAGTAAGGAGACATTAAGAAATGATGGGAGAGACAGAGGGAGTTTGAAGGTAAGATTTGGAAAGAGATTATTAGAAAGTTCGTAATAAGGAGAGAGTGTGTGTACTTATAAAACCCCATAAGATGGGAATACTTTACAAATAATCTGTCCCAGTCCATGCTTGTGAAATATTCATGTGCTATTTGCTTTTTGTTCCCATAATGGCAATGCCTTGTGTTTGCAGAGAGCTTAACAGTTTTCAACAAATTTTCACATCCATTATCTTAGGTGATCTTTTACAACAGCCATGTGATGTGAGCAGAGAAGAATTCACAGATGAGGAGACGGAGGCTCAGGGAGGTTGAGACACTGGCCCATAGTCAAATACCTGTTCAAATAGCAGTCCCTCTTTGCCTTCATTTGTCTTGCTAAAGCATCAGCAGACTCTTAGCTAAAAGATAACATCTGGGGCTTCCCTGGTGTCACAGTGGTTGAGAGTCCATCTGCCGATGCAGGGGACATGGGTTCATGCCCCAGTCTGGGAAGATCCCACATGCCGCGGAGCGGCTGGGCCGGTGAGCCATGGCTGCTGAGCCTGCGCGTCCGGAGCCTGTGCTCCACAGCGGGAGAGGCCACAACAGTGGGAGGCCCGCGTACCGAAAAAAAAAAAAAAAAGATAACATCTGGAGGCAGCAGAAGCAAGAAGAACTACAATCCTACAGCCTGTGGAACAAAAACCACATTCACAGAAAGGTAGACAAGATGAAAAGGCAGAGAGCTAGACAAAGGAACAAGATAAAACCCCAGAAAAACAACTAAATTAAGTGGAGATAGGAAACCTTCCAGAAAAAGAATTCAGAATAATGACAGTGAAGATGATCCAGGACCTCGGAAAAAGAATGGAGGCAAAGATCAAGAAGATGCAAGAAATGTTTAACAAAGATCTAGAAGAATTAAAGAACAAACAAACAGAGATGAACAACACAATAACTGAAATGAAAAATACACTAGAAGGAATCAATAGCAGAATAACTGAGGCAGAAGAACGGATAAGTGACCTGGAAGACAGAATGGTGGAATTCACTGCCGCAGAACAGAATAAAGAAAAAAGAATGAAAAGAAATGAAGACAGCCTAAGAGACGTCTGGGACAACATTAAACGCAACAGCATTCACATTATAGGGGTCCCAGAAGGAGAATAGACAGAGAAAGTACCGAAGAAAATATTTGAAGAGATTATAGTCGAAAACTTCCCTAAGATGGGAAAGGAAATAGCCACCCAAGTCCAGGAAGCGCAGAGAGTCCCATACAGGATAAACCCAAGGAGAAACACGCCAAGACACATAGTAATCAAATTGGCAAAAATTAAAGACAAAGACAAATTATTGAAAGCAACAAGGGAAAAACAACAAATAACATACAAGGGAACTCCCATAAGGTTAACAGCTGATTTCTCAGCAGAAACTCTACAAGCCAGAAGGGAGTGTCATGAGATACTTAAAGTGATGAAAGGGAAGAACCTACAACCAAGATTACTCTACCCGGAAAGGATCTCATTCAGATTTGATGGAGAAATCAAAAGCTTTACAGACAATCAAAAGTTGAGAGAATTCTTAGCACCACCAAACCAGCTCTACAACAAATGCTGAAGGAACTTCTCTAAGTGGGAAACAAAAGAGAAGAAAAGGACCTACAAAAACAAACCCAAGACAATTAAGAAAATGGTCATAGGAACATACATATCAATAATTACCTTAAACATGAATGGATTAAATGCTCCAACCAAAAGACACAGGCTTGCTGAATGGATACAAAAACAAGACCCATCTATATGCTGTCTACAAGAGACCCACTTCAGACCTAGGGACACATACAAGACTGAAAGTGAGGGGATGGAAAAAGATATCCCATGCAAATGGAAGTCAAAAGAAAGCTGGAGTAGCAATACTCATATCAGATAAAATAGACTTTAAAATAAAGAATGTTAACGAGACAAGGAAGGACAGTACATAATGATCAAGGGATCAATCCAAGAAGAAGGCATAACAATTATAAATATATATGCACCCAACATGGGAGCACCTCAATACATAAGGCAACTGCTAACAGCTCTAAAAGAGGAAATTGACAGTAACACAATAATAGTGGGGGACTTTAACACCTCACTTACACCAATGGACAGATCATCCAGGCAGACAATTAATAAGGAAACACAAGCTTTAAATGACACAACAGACCAGAGAGATTTAATTGATATTTATAGGACATTCCATCCAAAGACAGCAGCTTACACTTTCTTCTCAAGTGCGCACGGAACATTCACCAGGATAGAAATCATATCAGGCATCTTTTCTGACCCCAATGCTATGAGATTAGAAATGAATTACTGAGAAAAAAACATAAAAAACACAAACACATGGAGGCTAGACAATACGTTACTAAATGACCAAGAGATCACTGAAGAAATCAAAGAGGAAATCAAGAAATACCTAGAGACAAATGACAATGAAAACACGACTATCCAAAACCTATGGGATGCAGCAGAAGCTGTTCTAAGAGGGAAGTTTATAGCTATACAAGCCTACCGCAGGAAACAAGAAAAATCTCAAATAACCAATCTCACCTTACACCTAAAGAAACTAGAGAAAGAAGAACAAACAAAACCCAAAGTTAGCAGAAGGAAAGAAATCATAAAGATCAGAGAAGAAATAAATGAAATAGAAACAAAGAAAGCAATTGCAAAGATCAATAAAACTAAAAAAATAATAATAAAAAATAAAAGATAACATCTGAATCGAGAGTAATATGATGCTACTTACTTTAATGATTACATGCAATATTAGTGATCACTATTACTTTGCATTATTATGGGAGATTTCATCCAGTAAGCTCCGAGAGGCCACCACTGAAATGTGGCCACTTCAGGATAAGAGGAAACACACTGTTTTTTCATTACATCGAATACTCCTTAAAGACCTTGACCTTGAACTCCAAATAGACCTACAATAATATATTCTAGAAATTCAGGACTGTAGAATGGGAGCTGGGTACTTACAAATCTTCCCGTAGTACAGGTGAGAAAACTGAGGCACAAAGAGGGGAAATGACTCCTCTACCTTGAGTTAGTGGCAGATCTGAACCCCCAACCCTGCTTTACTGACTCCCAGTACAGATCTCTGTTCACTATACTATAGCTGTAACCTTAAGCTGGAAGAGGCCTGAGAAATCTCCTTTCTGACAAGTGAGAAACTGAGGTTTAGGTGAGAGGAGTAGCTTACCGAAGGCCACGCTGACCCAGAGACAGAACTGGATCCCAAATCCTGTCTCCTTAATTTATATAAACTTAATTCATTTTCAACAAATATTGTTTGTGCAAATGTTATGTGCCAGGCATTGTGCTAACTGCTGTGGCTACATCATCCTACAAAAGCACAGGGAGGCATACTGTGGACGCAAGAATATGACCACTTACCCTCATGTGGCACTGTGGGTAAGAAGAACATGAAACTGATTTCCAGGGAAGTTCAAGTCTGCTTTTAAACAAGCTGACTTTGGAGAACAGGGCTGAGGAGAGATGGGGTAGAGAAGGTTGGGGAGGGGGGAGCTACTGACCCCATTACGAAGTCTCTTTTCTTTGCTTTCCTCCTAGTGTTGTTACCTCTCTGAGTCCCCGAAGATGAAAATTTGAATTGAAGAATAAAGGCTAGATGTCAGTAGAATGTAATCTCTTACATTTGGCCAGCACTTTACAGTTTACAAAACACTAGCATCACCTGTTGACATTGTATCCTCATTTACCAAGGGCTTAACTATGTGCCAAACACCATACCTATTTTTTCAATGTATCCAATGAAATCTTCACAATATCCCTGTAAGGTTGAAGGCTGATGTTATCATGGCTCCCATTTTACAGATGGGAAAATGGAGGTTCATAAGATAAAGTTGACTTGCCGTAGCTCACATCTCTGATCAGTGACAGAGTATAAATTTCAACTCAGATCAGTTGAACCCCAAAGCCCAGGCTCTTAACTGCAACACACATGGCCTCCGTCATTGAAGCTGGCTGCTAGAGCAGGGGGTGATGGAGCTCACAAGGTTGGCTTCTTGCTCTGGGACAGTGACTCTCAAGGGTGGTTTCTGAATGGGCAGCATCAGCATCCTCTGACAACTCGACAGAGATGCAAATTCTCAGGCCCGCCGCTCCCCCACTCCAGGGTGGAGCCCTGCAATCTGTGTTTTAACAGCTTTCCAGGTGATTCTGATGCCCGAGTAAGTGAGGGAGCCACTGCACTAGGAAACTATTCCCAGCCTTGGCTCCTTTGTCATGGAATCTGAGGGCCAGAGGGACCCTGCTGGTCACTGATTCCAGCCCCTTTTGGAGCTTTGTATTATTCACCTGGTCTCCATTTTTCGGTGCCACTCTATATATTTCACATGGGCAGTCAAAGTCAGGTTAAAAGAGATTGAGGGTTGAAAACTTTGCCGACGGGCTCCAAGGAGCTGGGCCAGGTTTAGTGTGAATTGGTGAGCTGTGGCACGTGTCTGAACCTCTGAAAGTGAAGAGACAAGTTCCACAGTCTTCTGTCTGCCTTCTCCTCAATAAACCACCACCCACTGTTGACCACAGGCAGGAGTGTCTCACTGACTTCTCAAAGACTTTTGTTTAAGTTGGTGTTGAACAAGCAAGTGGGAGAGGGGGGAATCTTCCTGTCTTTCTCTGCCAAGGCCCCTGAACAGCCAGTCAAGTCATACATCCACGTATCTCACCTTGAACCTCACCTTTGTCCCCACAAAGTGGATGGCCAAGTGCACCCCTTGAAGTCTGTCCTTTGTGCAGACGTGGCTTATTTTTGGCTTGTATCCATATGTACGAAGCTAATATCTCTCCGTGAAATCAGCTTGGCCTTCCACCCCCCAGGCTACCCCCCAGCCCCCACCATTTACATAAGCATAAGGAAGGGTGCCAGTGGTGGACGGCGTGGGATCTGGGCCATCCACGTGTGTAGTTTTGTTGCATGAAGGGGGACCCCTTCCAGGGCCCGAGAGTGGGCTCTTGTCTAACACTTGGAAATGAATTGTCCGTGAAGACACACGTGCCGACAAAGCAAGTGACTTTATTGGAAAGTGGCGCTCGGGCAGAGAGCAGCAGGGTAAGGGAACCCAGGAGAACTGCTCTGCCACGTGGCTTGCAGTCTCGTGTTTTATGGTAATGGCGTTAGTTTCTGGATTGTCTCTGGCCAGTCACCTTGCTTGGCCCATAGTCTGACACAGGGTCCTTCCCTGCGGTGCGTGCATCTCTCAGCCAGGATGGATTCCAGCAGGAAGGACTCTGGGAGATTGGTTGTGTCCTCCCTCTTTTGGCCCCGCCCAAATTCTCCAGGTTAGTTTTTGGCAGCAGTACCATGTTCCTTATTGGGACCTCCTATTGTGGGACAGCTCGGGCAAGTGGGCCTGGCCAGGGCGGGTGGTTTCCATCAGCAGTTCCCTAACAGTTTACGTGCGCCCTCTGAACTTGCTTGGGCCTGATTCTGGTTGTGCCACTTTCATCTTATGCCATCTCTCCCACATGACTTGGTGGATCTGACAGAACCCAGCTCACGATAGGCAGCTCTGGCTTCCCAGGCTCTTGATAGGACCTTGTAGCATACCAGGTATAGGCCCCACCAGCCCCCTGCAAATGCATAGCTCTGTGCTGCATATGGTATGGCCTTATTCCAGAAGCTTGGGGCGTCTACATCATGAGTCTCCTAATTGGCACCTGCTACAAACTCCACAGAGTATTTATTTCCACCAATGACTCTCATACTTAGAGGATCCACTGGATCACATAATGCACATAGCAGGGTTGTTTGTAGCACAGGCTGACCCACTGCAGATCCTTTTCCTGCTCTGTGATCTACGTAGAGCTGGCAGCCTTCCATGCCACTGGGAAAATGGGTCAGGGTAATATCCCCAAGTGTTTCGTATGCTGCTTTCAGAACCCAAAGAGGCCTACCAAGCATTCTGCTTCCTTCCTGGAGTTGTGAAGTGTAAGATGCAGGAATTTCTTCTTTATTTTGGAACAGATAATATAGCATACCGCAGACCACAGAAACCTGCAATCTTCACTGATGTGGCAAGACCCTGTTTCTTCATAGGATTTATCTTGTACTTTCTGGAGTACATATATCTCACCAGGCTCTTGAATGTACTTTCCCTTTTTTGTTCTTCTGGTCCGGTTAGCAGGATACATCAACATAGTGGGCCAGTGTGATATTCTACAAAAAGTCCAGGTGGTCCGTGTCTCTTCAGACTGTTATGACAGAGGGTTGGATAGTTAATGCAGCCCCGGGGCAGGACTGTAAATGTGTACTGGTGCCCACCCCATGTGAATGGAAACTGCTTCTGATCCTTCTTCGAGAGGGATGGGAAAAAACTTATTTTCCAGATAGATGGCTACAGACTCTATGCCCGAGGCTTTGTTAATTGGCTGTAGCATAGACACCACATCTGGCAGCTGCAATTAAGCCTACAATTTGTTTGAGTGTGTGCTAGCTCACTGCCATCCCCCTGGACCCGTCTGAATTGTTAAAGGACAGGGTTGGTGGATTACACGGCGATGTGATGGAGACCACCATCCCTGCATCCTCAGGGTCTTTAAGAGGATCACTTACCACAGCTACTTACCCTCAGGATGTGATCGTGGTTTTGCTTTCCTCTTTGGGCTGGAGATGGAGATGATTGCACTTGCCTTCCGCACTATGATAGTTTACAATAGAGACCAAGGAAACAATGGGAGGAGGGTTCTGCCAACTACTCCATACGTCCATGTAAATTATCCACTTGGGGACCGTGGAAATGGTCATCTCACGGTGGAATAGACCTAGGTGAGGACTCCATTTGTTACCTGGCAGTCCATATTTCCCCCACTCTAACCATACCTTGGGTCCCTGGCTATCAGTGTCAACTTGTATTCACCTCTCTGAATAGTCTGGATGTTCCTCTTACCTGGGTGTCTGATCGCCTAAATAAACGGCCGTAAATCCCCTGAGGAAGACCTGGGGGAACCGTTGCTACGTACACTTGCTGTGCTGTCGGAGCCTTCCTCGCGGGTACCCAGGCTCTCCTTTGGTCAGGGAGTTCAGGTCTGAGAACTGGTTTAGATCCAGAAACAGGAATATAGTAGAAGCTTAGCAAATACTTGCTGTCATAACATGATGACTCACTTTGCCGGAAGTGTTCAGAATGTGCGTGGGAAGGTGGAGTCTTCAGTCCTTCAAAACAGAAATGATAAAATTTTCCTATGAGCCACCACCTTCTTCTATTTCAGGGTTTTTCATCTCTCCCCCATACCCAATAAGAGCCAAAATATTTTATAATCATTCAGCGTTTTACCGTTACGTAATCTTTGAATACAAATAATTTCCTTTAATGTGAAATAATAGTTGGGCTATGTTAAGAAAGTACCTTTTCGTGTTCCAGTGCTATCTACCTCTTCACCTCCACTCAGCAACATCTACCCATGGAAAAGATTCTAAAGTCAGGCTCCATCACCTTCTGGGAAAATTGGGGGTAATGGACATGTCACAATGGGAATCCCCTCATTTGTGTCACTCACAAGGACCTTATCTCAAACAAGAGCTAGTGAGGCAGGAATAAGGGTCCCTATTTTTCACATTACACAACATTTTTAAAAATGCAGAAAAGAGTCAAAGAGGTTAAGTAATTTTCTCAAAACTCACTCAGCAAGGAAGAGGCTGAGCTCACGTCATGTGTTCTTTCTAGCACTTGGAAGGGTAGGCTTTGTCATTAACTGTGGAGTGAAGAATTCTGGAACCAGTGGATGAGGGAGTGTGGTGAGGGAGGTGTTGGGAGGGGCAGGGACACTGGAGGCCACTCTACGCTCTCTCCCCATCCCCTGCCCCCAGCACAAGCCCATCTGGTCCTCGGCAGGGGCCTTCCTGTCCCGCTGCACCTCGCCTTGGCACTCTCATCCCCTCAGCCTGAAGGCGTTTCCTGTGAAATCCAGCACAATCTGGGAAATAACACACCATGCCGAGCAAAACAAAATGCGTTTTTCATTTCCTTCATTTCCCCAGACAGTTCCTCACATAACCAAGCAGGCAAGTTGTTCCTGAAATGTATACATGTTGAAACGTATATGTGTTTACAAGAGATTTCCAAACCTACATGTAAGTCTTTTTCTGTTTGGAGTGGGCAGGGACAGCTATAATGTATAATTTTCCCTTCAGCTGTGCAGCTTTGAACTTTTCCACGTTTTTACGTGCATTAGCTATTCATTCGTTCCACAAATATTTTATCGAGTGTCTGCTCTATGCCGGCACTGGACTAGGTGCAGAGTATGGTGATGGAAAAACAGAGATCTTAATCTCCTGACAGTTCTGTTCTGATGGAAGAGAGAGGCAGCAAACAAAGACATGGCATCATTTGAGATATTAATAAATGTTATGAAGAAAAATAAAGTAGAGCATGTGGGGGTAAAAGAAAAATAATATATCAGATAGGGTAGTCAGGGAAGACTTCTCAGAGGAGGTGACATTTGAGGAGAGGCCTGCATGAAGTAGAAAAAGAACATTCCAGACGAGGAAAGAGCAATGTCATGACCCTGGGACAAGAACAAGGTTAATGTGTTGGATGAAAATAGGCCAGGGCGAATGTGAGTGACAAGGAGGACAGAAAGAAATGGGGTTGGATTGTCTTTTCTCTAGGAGAGAAAGAAAGGGCCCAGTGATGGCTGCCATGTTTTGGTCTGAGTAAGTAAGTGCATGACTAGAGATCATTTTTTTATTTAAGATGGGGAGCCTGGGAGAGTAGCAGGTTGGGGAAGACCCATCAAGTTTTCTGACTTGGCCATTTAAGAGTTTCTCATCCGAACTGAATAGTAACTTTGCAAAATCTGTGGGGAAGATAACCATTATTTTTCTCTTATAAGAAAATAGGGAAGTTAAATGACTGACCAGAAGCCACATGGCAACTTTGATAGAACCAAGGTGAGGACCCAGGAATCCTAGGTCTTAGTTAATGAGTCTATGTAACTTGCCAGTGAATCCCTATTTGAATGACAGTGAAATTCCCTGGCGCTTGTACCCTTGTAGGAAGTGGAGAGAGGTTGGAAAGAATGTGGGTGTTTTTGCATAACAGTGCTTTTTTTTTTTTGTGGTACACGGACCTCTCACTGTTGTGGCCTCTCCCATCGCGGAGCACAGGCTCCGGGCACGCAGGCTCAGCGGCCATGGCCCACAGGCCTAGCCGCTCCGCGACATGTGGGATCTTCCCGGACCGAGGCACGAGCCCGTGTCCCCTGCATCGGCAGGCGGACTCTCAACCACTGCGCCACCAGGGAAGCCCAACAGTGCTTTTAGAAAGGGATTTCACCTGCCTTCTGCCCAGCTGTTGTAAGATGCAGGAACCTTTGGGTGGAATCTTACAGAGGGAGGCAACGTGTGCCCTTAGATGGCCGTGTCTGAAGAAAGACTCAGTTGTGATGTCTGCTTTGAAACGATGCTGTCTTCTTCTGCGATGGAAGTGTGGGAGGGCTGAGGGGGGATGGTAGCAGAGGGAACTGAAAAAGCAGACTCTCAGGGCATGGTGGAGTATTTCTGTTTGCGATTGAATGGCTAATAACTCAGCAAACAGGATTAAACTGGAGAATGTCTCTTCAAAGCATCTGTAGCGTCACACCTTGGGGGTGCTGGTGAGAACAGTTCCTCCTGCTTCATTCTTTCTGGCTGGCCCTTGCTAGCACCTGCTGTGTGCCTGGTTCCACACCAAGAACTAAAGGAGGGGGAAAGCCCCTGCCTACATTTTGAGACGTTATGGGAGAACTCTTCCTGCCCCCCAAGAAAGCCCCCAACTCTTTCCTAATACAGCTGTATTGGCACCACTCTGGGTATTACAGCTGCTTGGTCTTTCTTTTTCTTCCTCTTTTTCTAACTTTACTTCCCCACACCACCCCCCCACCCAAGCTGTCTAAAAACCGTAAACTTCTCCAAGGGAGAAAAGAAGGAGTGCAAATAGCAAATTGCACTGAGTTCATTTCGCATGGATCTGAGCTCAATAAATTTGGCATTTGTCCAGAGCCCTTCACGTCTCTCCCACAGAGAGTATTGGACCTTTCCCAATGAAGGGGAGACTGAAGTCCCTCGTTCCAAACAGGTCCCCTTCTCTCTCCTCTTCACCTGCCTGAGGCCTTGATTACTCTGAGAACCTCACTGTAGTCACCACCCATCACCATTCTGAAGTGCTAAGTTATCATATTGTCCACAAGAGGTATAGGGAAGAGCCCTGGGTGTAGACACCCAAGAACTGGTTGTGAATTAGTTGTTCTTCTGTCATCTCCTAGACACCTGCCTTACACATTGGGAGTCACCATTCTGCTTATTCTGCTTACGTCGTGGAGTTGCTAAATGGACCTACTTAAATATTTGACGAATGGGAAGGTGCTGTGTTTTTTTTTAATTTTTGTTTTTTGCTGTTGCTTAGATTCTCCTTGATCCCCCCTCCCCTACCCCCCCCCACCACCACTTTGTGAGTATAGTCATGATCATCTGACAGTCAAAGAATAGCTCTGCTGGCTGTGGCACAGCCATTAGGCCTAAGGCAGGCCTATGCCTGTGTAACTCTGACTTGGAAACAGGGGTTTTGCAAAGATTTTGGAGCCAAGCTTCCGTGGTGGCCTCCTGGTCTTGCCATTCTCCATCCTCGCGTTGAGCAGAATGAGAAGTTTCTCTTGAAATCTTGTACCCTTTTTTTTTTTTTTTTTTTTTTTTGTGGTACGCGGGCCTCTCACTGCTGGGGCCTCTCCCCCTGGGGAGCACAGGCTCCGGACGCGCAGGCCCAGTGGCCATGGCTCACAGGCCCAGCCGCTCCGCGGCATATGGGATCCCCCCAGACCGGGGCACGAACCTGTGTCCCCTGCATCAGCAGGCGGACTCCCAACCACTGCGCCACCAGGGAAGCCCAAATCTTGTACCCTTAACCTTACCTCCTGCTTTGCTTGTCCGAAGTGACAAAGATTATTTAAGGGTAGCAATTATGTGAGTCTGTTGTTCTTGATTATTTGTTTGCCTATTTATTGTTTTATTCTTGTGTGCCTAGACAGATGCACGGAAGGCACTACTCCGTCATGCCACATTGTGAAGTCTTCTTTCACCAAGATGTACATAGGTCACAAGAAACCCCCTTCCTCTGTACAACAGTCCACTTTCCTTTTTTAGTCTCAACTCACTGACTGTTGAGCTAAGCCGGACGCTCGGCTTCTCTTACGCAGTGGTGTTTCCTCCACTCTCATGCCTCCCCGCACTTCCACACCTCTAATCCGGAATCCTGACCATTCTCTCTGCTGCCCCCAGGATGGTAGGAACGAGCCCCTACCATGTGTTCCACAGTTCCTGCACTGACCCACGTGGTGGCCTTTCCACACTTCAGTCCATCTCCTGGTTTCCTGACCACTTCCTCCATCCGGATCTGAGTTATCTGACTGGAGGGACTGTATCCTGTTAATGGTGATACCCTAGCCTACCACACAGGCTTGACATACAGTAAGCATTCAATAAGTGTATTAAGTAAACATATACATAAGTAAATAAAATAAAACTACAAGTATTAGCTCAGAACTCCAAGGTTCACAAGATCCTTTTCATCCTTGCAACAGTTCTAACATGATATTCGGTTAGAGATGTAACACTTCAGAGTTTAAAGATGTCAAGTGACTCACCCATGATCACTGTGTGAGTACAGGTATTATTGCTGCATAATAAATTGCCCCACATGTTGTAGCTAAAAGCAACCACCGTTTTATTTTACCCAAAATGTTGTGGGTCAGAAATTGGGGAAGGACTTGGCTGGGCAGCTCTGGCTTGGGATCTTTCATGTGGTTACAGTCAGACACCAGCCTGGGCTGCAGTCGTCTGAAGAGTCAGCTGGGCAGGACATCCAAACTGGCCCACGTGCGTGGCTGGCAGCTCATGCCAGATGTTGGCTAGGAGCTCAGCTGGGGCTGTTGACTAGTGCTTCTACAGGTGGCCCCTCCGACGTGGTAGTCTGTGGAGAGTCAGACTTCGTAGATGGTCACTGGCTTCTCTCAATGCAGCCCTCCCAAGAGAACCAGGAGAAACTTCATGGCCTTTATTTTGGTGGGGGTGGGGTACGCGGGCCTCTCACTGCTGCGGCCCCTCCCGCCGCGGAGCACAGGCTCCGGACGCGCAGGCTCAGCGGCCATGGCTCACGGGCCCAGCAGCTCCACGGCATGCGGGATCCTCCCGGACCGGGGCACGAACCCGTGTCCCCTGCATCGGCAGGCGGACTCTCAACCACTGTGCCACCAGGGAAGTCCTCTCTTTCCTTTTTTAAATTTTTATTGGAGTATAGTTCATTTACAATGTTGTGTTAGTTTCAGGTGTACAGCAAAGTGAATCAGTCATACATATACATATATCCACTCTTTCTTTTCCCATGTAGGCCATTACAAAGTATTGAGTAGAGTTCCCTGTACTATACAGTAGATCCTTATTAGTTATCCATTTTATATATCGTGGGTTGTGTATGTCAATCCCAATCTCCCAATGTATCCCTCCCACCCCTTTCCCCCCAATAACCGTAAGTTTGTTTCCTATTGTTACATCTGTGACTCTATTTCTGTTTTGTAAATAGGTTCATTTGTACCATTTTTTTTAGATGCCACATATAAGCAATATGATATGATATCTGTCTTTCTCTGTCTGACTTACTGCACTCAGTATGACAATTTCTAGGTCCATCCATGTTGCTGCAAATGGCATTATTTAGTTCTTTTTTTATAGCTGAGTAATATTCCATTGTATATATGTACCACATCTTCTTTATCCATTCCTTCATGGCCTTTTCTGACTGAGCCTTGGAAGACATACAGCCTCACCTCTGCCATTCTCTGTTAGTCAGAGCAGGAACGAGCCCACCCAGATTCAAAGGTAGGAGATTGTACTTCTCAATGAGAGGTGTGTTAAACAATCTGGGGGCTGTGTTTAAAACCACCACAGTAAAGCAGAATTAATGAACCAATACTCAAACTCAGGTATCCTGACTCCAAAGCCAAGCGTTTTTGAATCTTCCATGATGGATGGAGATGTGTGTGTGTGTGTGTGTGTGTGTGTGTGTGTGTGTGTGTGTGTATAATGAATTTTGAATACACAATACAGTTCAGAGCTAATGCATTGTATCAATGAAGGCCTCAGTTCTTCAGATAGGTACAGGAAGACTTATTCTGCTAAAAACATTATTTATGATAAATTATTGAACTGTCTGTGTTCCAGTTTCATGCCTGAAATGTAGATGAGAAGAAGAACACTTATCCCTCTGGGATTACCTCTTTGCCCTTGATTCTGACCAACAAAAAGAGTATTATTTGGAATAATATGTCCTAGACAAAAATGCATATCTTAATCATACATGGTACCAGGAACAGGAGGCTGCTCTTAATTAATACATGTCATAAACTTGTTTATTTTTTAAATTTAAAATGATTTATGTTCATTAAAGCAAGTTTCTAAAATTCCTAAAAGTGCCACCAGAAAAATAAAAACTTCCTGTAACCCCATTATCTAAATATTACCAACATTTAAATTTTGCTGTAGTTAATTTTCAAGCTTGATTTATATTTTTCTATATGTAATTTAAAAATCAACTAAATTAAGCTATATTTTATGTACAATAAACTGCATCCATCTAGAGTACACAATTTAATGAGTTTTGGAGATGTGTATAACAGTGAACATTTTCATCACCTCCAAAGGATTCCTTGTCACCTTTTATAATACATCCTTCTTTCCATCCATAACATCAGGCAACCACAGATCCTCTTTTTGTCACTGTAGATTGCATTTGCCTCATCTAGAATTTCATTTAAATGGAATGATACAGTATGTATTCTTTGTGCGTGGTATCTTTCATTCTACTTAGTTACCTTGAGATTCATCTGTTTTGCATGCATTGGCAGTTCCTTTTAAAATACTGGCTATTATTCCATTTATATGGATATGCTTTATTTTATGTATTCACCTGTTGATGGACTTTGGGCTTGACTGCACTTTTGTGCTACTGTGAATAAAGTTGCTACGAATATTCATGCACAAGTCTTTGTGTGGTAATATGATTTCATTTCTCTTTAGTAAATAACTAGGAATGGAATATCTGGGTCATATGGTTGTTGTGGGTTTAACTTTTCGAGAAATATTTTTTTTCAGAGTAAGTGCCTGATGCACATTCTCATCAGCAGTGTATGAGAATTTCACATGCTTCAAAACTTTGTCAAAATTGGTAAGGCTGATCTTTTTTTAAAAATTAACCGTTCTAATGGTCGTGTAGTAGTATCTCATTGTGGTTTAATTTGCATTTTCCTGATGAATAAAGAGTTTAAGCATCTTTTTATGTGCTTGTTGCCATTCTGAGATTTGTTTTTCTGTTGAAGTATTTCTTCAAATAACTTGCCACTTTTTCAACTGAGTTTTTGTTTTCTTTTTATAGAATTATAAGGAGTCTTTATATATTCTGGATACAAGTCCTTTGTCAGATATATGTATTACAGACAATTTCTCCCATTCTGTGGCTTGTCTTGTCTTAGTGATATCTTTAGAAGAATTGTTTTCATTTTTATAAAGTTCAATTTATATATATATATATTTTTTCTTTTATGGTTCATGCATTTGGTTCCCCATCTAAGATCTTTGCCTACCCCAATGTCACAAAGACATTTTTCCTGTTTTCTACTAGAAGTTTTAGTATTTACTCTTAGTCCTAGGATACATTTTGAGTTAATATATGTATACCGCATGAACTAAAGGCCTGTGCTCATTTCCTCTAGCATATGGCTCTCCAGTTGTTCCAGCACCATTTGTTGAGAAGGTTTTCCTTTGACAACTTTATGAAATATCAGTTGTTTATATTTCTGAGCTCTCTATGCTGTTGCATTAATCTATATGCCTGTCCTTTAGCCAAAAATGCCCTATAGCAAGCCTTGAAAACAGGCAGTGTTAAGTCCTCCAGTTTAGTCCTGTTTTAAAATTGCTTGGCTATTTGAGGTTATTTGCACTTCCATATAAATTTTAGAATTACCTTGTTGATTTCTACCAAAAAAAAAAAAAAAAGCTACTGGGATTATAAGTAGTATTTCATTTAATCAATAGATACATCTGGGGATAAATGGCATCTTAACAGTATTAAGCCTTGCAACCCACAAATGTGGTATATTTCTCCATTTATTAAGTTTTTCTTTCATTTCTCTTAGCAGTTTTATGTTGTTTTCATTGAAAAGATCTTTCATGCCTGTTGTTGAACTTATTATTGTGTAGTTTAGATTTTCTTGTACTGTTGGGTGGAATTGTTTTTTAAATTTTATTTTCCAGTTGTTTGCTGCCTATATAGAGAGGTACAATTAACTATCTTATATGAAACTTTCATCTTGCAAGCTAAAGTCACTTATTCTAATAGTTGTTTTGTAGATTTCTTATGATTCTTTTTCTGAACAGTCATGTCATCTGCAAAAAATATGGTTTCATTTCCTTTATAATCTGTGTTGTTTATTTCTTTTTCTTGCCATATTGAAATGGCTAGAACACAGCTGTTTCTGTATGTTTGATTTTCAGCTGTTTGACTATAAGGATAGGCTTTTTTCCCCCTCATATTTATTCTATTCCCTGAGCTTTACAAATTTGCTAGTTTACATCTTATGCTAAATTTGGTACATTTCAACCATTATTACTTTAATTTTTAAAGTTATTGTTCTGTTTTCTCTCTTTGCCTTCTGCAACTCTTTTTATCCATATTTAAAACTTTTGGTATTGTCCCGTAGATCCCTTAAACACTGTTGTTTTTTATTTTCAATCTTTCGTTTCTCTCTTCTTCAGATTAGAGAATTTCTATTAATCTGTTTTCAAGGCAATGATTATTTTCTCTGTTATCTCCATTCTATTAAGCCCATACAGTGGTTTAAAAAAAAATCACATATATGTTTAATTTTTTTTGCTTTTAAACCTTCATTTGCTGTATGTATGTTTGTGTATAATTTTCCTGCTCATAATTCTTATATTTTTTATTCATTATAATTATCTTCTTCCTTACCCCATTGAGCACAATTATAGTAGTTGTGTTAAGGTCCTCGTCCATCTGCATCATCTTAGGTTGACCTTTGCAGATTGTCTTTTCCCTTGGGAATGGATGAAACTTTCCTGGTTCACCATATGTTGAATAATTTTGGATTGAATTCTAGAAGTTGTGAATTTATTGTATGAAGATTCTTGGATTCTCTTTCTCCAAAGAATGTTGAATGTTGTTTTGCAGGCAGTGAACTTGGTTAGACTCCAGCTGTCTGGCCTGTGGTGAGCAGCAGCTTAAATCTCAGTTATTATTATTACTTTTTTCCTCCAGCTGAGCTGGTTGGAGTCTGCCTTAAACGTATATAGTTCAGAGGTCAGCCAGAGATGTGGACAGAGACTACAGACAGGTTACAAAACGCTTCTCTAGGTCTCTCCATTTTTTGGGTCTCTCCCTCACTCCCTGGGAGCATTGGTTGATCTGGGATCTGTCTACTGGGTCCTCAGTCCAGAAAAAATCAGTCTTTGTCCTGTTGTTTCTGTTGCCCTGAGCCATACAGAAACTGTGACCTACCCTCAGGACCAACCCTGAAACATAGGAAATTCACCCAGTGCTGCCTGCTTTCTCCAAGTTTCAACTCCTTCCCAAAACATACCTGCTCTTATTTACTTTCCAGAGCCCTCAGGTAGCATTTTTTTTTCTTTTTTTTGTCCAAAATTTATTGTTGTTATCTGCAAGAGGGTTGGCCTGCCAATATTTTACTCCTTTATGCCATAAGCAGAATCTCTACTATATTCAATGATTCTTATTTTATAATATAGAGTTTGTGTTTTTTACCCTCCTTTCTCAAATTGGATATTGGGCAGACACAAATCATTTCTACAGCATCTCATCCTCATCAAGACCCTTTTAATATTCCAGCATAATTAATTATTCCCCTCAAGTTGGACATTTCCATTTTTCTGTATTTATAAATAACATGGCAGTGAGTGTAAAGCTGCATAAAGCCTTTCCTATATTTAGGATGGTTTCCTTAGGGTGAATTCCCAGAAGTGGGTCAAAAGGGATGGAGATTTTTTAAGGCTCTTTTTTATATGCCAAATTGCTTCCCAAAAGGGCTGTGCAAATTTGCACTGCTTGCAGCAACTTAGGAAATTCATAAAACCCTTGCCAGCGCTGGATATTATTAAACCAAGAAATAACATTTTTCTATTTGAAGAGATGAAAAATTATAACCAAGAATTTATGAACACATATACGCATAATATTTTAATGCCAGAAGATAGATTTTTCTGGTTCTATGACCGGAGACTCTAAAATGAAATAAAGGTATTACAGAGAGGAAGACTCTGAAAAATGAAATTCTGAACAAATAATCACAGAGAATTACAATGAAGGAGGAATTTGGGAAGCATAGAGGGGGAAGCTATATTTGCACAGGAAACTAATACATGGAAAAAAGGCCAAAATGTGGAACAGTTTAGCCTAAACTTATGAAAATACTCCCAGAAAGGCTGAGACTTCAAATTTGTCAGTGCCTGGTGGGCAAATTTGAAAGAAGACAAATAAAACAAGCTTTTAAAATTGCTTTTGGAACAGTAAGAACAAGAAAATGATTGTCCCATTGCATGAAACAACTGAAACCTTATAACCAGATGAAAGTATAAAACTAAATTCATTCTGAGTCTGTCAGATCTGTCACTTATATCAAGAAAAAAATCTGAAGACTAGGAAAGGGAGAATAAAGATGTTTCATAAGGAATGGAGTTCTAACACACAGAGGAGGTACTAAGTATTTACTTTGAAGTGTCTTCCTCAAGTTCAGTCTCTAGACCCAAGCAAATTACTTTTCCAGGGCTAAAATAATATGAAGATATGTTTTCAGAACCACAAAGTTACTTACACTCTTGGAGGAATAAAGGTAGGCAGAGAAGCTTCCAAAAATCTGAAACGCACAAATCTTATCCTGATTTCAAGTAAGTGGTGAAGCACTTTTGAAACATGATTTTGATCCTCAAGAACCATAAGATCAGTTGGCCAAATTTACATAGTGAGTGTGTGGGATCAGAAGTTGGGAGCATTAGAAGCCATCTTGGATTCACTGCAAATAAATCATGCCAGTTGAATTGCAGTTCTACTTTGGATATATTTGTTGCACAGGTAGATCAGGAAGATACCATGAAACAGGATATCTGAATGTCAGCAAGATATTTGACACAGCTTCTCATAGGTGTATTGCTTTTTACATGTGTTTATCTGAATATTCCATCTTCCCAATTAAGTGCAAATTCTGTGATGGCAGGGAATATTTCTGTTTACTCTGTCTACTGCATATCCATTACCTGGTATATCATAGGCTCTCAACAGATATTTATTGAATGAACAACATTTTTTTGTTGGTTTTCAAAGGAGGAAATTGTAGAGTGCTTGATAGTATGGTCAGTTTTATTCAATTTTATGTTTCCAAAGAGTTTTCATTAAGGGACTGATGTCAATTTGAAGAGAGTTCTATAGCCATGAGCTATCAAGTTCTATTCTCCATCTAGTTCTCTTCAGCACTGATGTCCTTGCCTTAGGTAAGGGAAGGCCTGGATGGCCTTGCCGAAGACAATCTCTGCACACATCAGTTTCTTAATATTTGAAACAAAGATGCCAGCATCAACTTCATTATACTCTTAAACGTACTATATGATTTTAAGTTACATAAACATCTAATCTATGACTTGACATGTTGTAGACACTCAGTAACCTTTCATTCCTTTTCTTACCTCCTGTTCCTTTTCATATTTATCCAATTCACAAGGGGCATATAGTCAGGGAATAATGAAAACATGAGATCACAGGATTAGGACCAAAAATATCCTGAGATACTAGAAGAAAGGGCTGAAATAGATACAATTTGGTAGTTTAAAATGTTTTTTACTTTGGTTTTAGAAAAATCAATTTTACAAATATATGATGGGAAAGACCAGATTTATTTGCAGTGCATGTGAACAAAGAACTGAGGGCATATTGGACACAGGTCAGCTGCCGGTAAAGCGGAAGCAGTCCTGGACTGCATTATTATAAGTCTTGTGTTCAGAGAAAGGGAGGTGACAGTCCGTTTCTGCTTGGTGTAGGTCAGAGCACACCTGGATTATCCTGCCTAGTTCTGGACATCAAAACTCAAAAAGGAGTTGAGCAAATTGGACTATGTTGAAAAGGATCTGACAAAATGAATTTGAAATATGGGATGCACATCAAAACCACAAAGACTGGAAAACAGTGATGCAATACCCAGTGTTACAGAGGAAGTAGTGAAATAATCACTCCTATATACAACAGGTCAGGATGAAATTGGTATAACGTTTCTGGAGGACATCTTGACAATATGGATCAAAAGCTTTAACTATGTCAATACCCTTTGACCCAGCGATTCATCTTTTTACTCTCAAGAAAATTCTACACATGGAAGCGTAGGGATGTGCAGAAAGATTTATCTTTGGGAAGGTGTGATGCAATATTACAGTGAAAATTGGAAACAATATAAAATGTAAACAATAGAGAATTGATTTAAAATATACATCGATAGAGTGGAATATATTGCAGGCATTAAATGATATTGGAGTCAATACTTAATGATATGGGATAATGTGTGTGATATAGTTTATTTAGCTCTGTCTTAATTCCACAAGCAATCTCAATTCATTAAGAAAAAAAACAGGAAGGTGAACAAGAAGAAGAAAATCTCAGTATTCAGAGAAAATCACTATTAACACTTTGGTGGTTTTAGGTGTCTAAATATGTATAGATGATGCTATTGATATACATATAAATCTAGATATAGATCTGAATGTGTGCATATGCACACACATTTGATATATGTAATTTATGTAATAGCAAAAGTGTGAAGAGTATAGTTGGATCCCAATATGTATTTCTGACATAAGGGAACAAATCAATATATGCTTAGATATTTTTAACAAAACTCACAAGATGTACTCATGTAAAAAGACCATAAAATCTAGTTGTAAAAACATACGCATATAAAAGGTAAAAACCTAGAAGTAAGGAAGGTCAATTGGTAGTGATAGTATTTGACTTGGTTATTACTTTCTTCTTTGTGCTTTCTTATTTTTTTTTCTAATTTTCTACAATAAATAGGCATTGACTCTGTAATCCCAAAAATCATAATCTTGGTAAAATGTGTGATATAAGGAATGGCTGAAGGTATTAGTAGGGATATTTTGGTTGGATGGAAAGATTATAAATGGGCACATGAGCAGTCTTCAGACAGCTGAAAGGCCATTGTATGAGGTCATGGAACAGCCTGAGCCCATGATTCTAAAATGTTGGACAGAATCTAGAGGGGAAATTATTTATTACAGAATCTAGAGGGGAACTTCATTCTTGGCCAGCCTCACAGACCCAAATCTGCTCTCTTATTCTCTTGTATATACCTTCTGGGCCTGCCACTATATTCTAGTCTTGGCCATTTATGAGCTTTGTGACCTGGAGTAAGTCATTTGTAGTGTCTTTGATTCAGTCTCCTTATCTTTCAAATGAGGTTAACAATAGCTCATGCAATTATTGTGAGGGTCAAATGAATTACTATCTTTGGGAAGAGGGTAAAGCGTTGCTATGTAATACTGGGTTGGCCAAAAAGTGCGTTCGGGTTTTTCCATAACATTGACCTTTTTAGGCCAACCCGGTATTTACTAGATGTTAATGCTTTTTTTTTCAGTCATACAGTATGTTATTAACAGGACAGACTTAGGATGTGGGTCTCTGGACACCCAGTTCATCTTTCCATTGCTCAGGGCTGCCATATGGGGACAGGTTGGAAGGAGTGTGGATGTTTTTGTAGGACTAGACAAAGGGGAGTGTTGTGGTCACCTACTACTTCATAGTACCCCACCCCAAACTCAGTGCCTTAAAGCAACAGTCTTATTATGCTCATGGATTCTTGAGTCAGGAATCCATAAACAAGAAAGGGAAGATAGGCTGTGTCAGCTTTACAATGACTGAGACTCAGCTGGAAATACTCAGACACCTGTGGGTGACTCAGATGTCTGGAGGCTAGAATCAACTAGAAGCTTCTTCCCTCACATTTTTGCCACCTGGACTGAGATACCTTTTTTTTTTTTAAACCATCTTTACTGGAGTATAATTGCTTTACAGTGTTGTGTTAGTTTCTGCTGTATAACAAAGTGAATCAGCTGTATGTATACATATATCCCCATATCCCCTCCCTCTTGCATCTCCCTCCCACCCTCCCTATCGCACCCCTCTAGGTGGTCACAAAGCACCGAGCTGATCTCCCTGTGCTATGCGGCTGCTTCCCATTAGCCATCTATTTTACATTTGGTAATGTATATATGTTCATGACAGTCTCTCACTTCGTCCCAGCTTACCCTTCCCACTCCCCACTGGACTGAGATATCTTGAAAGCTGGGCTCAGCTGTGACAGTTGACTGGACCACTTACACTTGGCCTCTCCTTGTGGCTAAGACTTCTCACAGTGAGGGGCAGGTTTCCAAAAATGGAGTAAGTGTCTAGAGAATCAGCATGTCAAGAGAGCCAAGCAGAAGCTGCATCGCCTTTTATGACCCAGCCCAAAAGTTATGCAGAGCCACGCCTCTTTATTAAAAATGCATGCCTAGGGGCTTCCCTGGTGGCGCAGTGGTTGAGAGTCCGCCTGCCGATGCAGGGAACACGGGTTCGTGCCCCGGTCTGGGAAGATCCCACATGCCGCGGAGCGGCTGGGCCCGTGAGCCATGGCCGCTGAGCCTGCGCGTCCGGAGCCTGTGCTCCGCAACGGGAGAGGCCACAACAGTGAGAGGCCCACGTACCGCAAACAAACAAACAAACAAAAAACAAAAACAAAAAAAATGCATGCCTATGGCAGCCCAGATTCAAGGTGAGAGAAATTAGCCTTCACCTTTGACAGGGGAGTGGGAAAAGTCACATTGCAGAAGAGAATGTGGGATGGGAGATTTTGTTATGGCTATCTTTGGAAAATCCAGCCTCCCACAGGAAGCAATGGAATATTCCAGAAGATAAAGCTTTACTGTCATGAGATACTGTGTTAAGCTTGATCGGAGAGCTTCCCCTCCACAGGCAAGCAGTTCTTTGGGCCAAAATCTGGGGATAAATTGAGATTTGTCCTTTCTTGGATAGTGGAATGACCACCTCTGGGATGGCCATATTACACTAAAGGTCAAGTGGGGAATAGCTTAAGCTGGAGCAATAAAGACAAATCCATTTTTAAAAAATAAACACAACTTTTATTAAGTATGTTGTTTTACAGTAACCAAGCATTAGATATTCATTGGAGGAAAACTATAAAATGCAAATGAAGAACAATAAGAAAAATTTTTTAAATACTCCAAATTTTACTACCCAGGGAATAACCACTAGAGTATCTTCATATATTTCTTTCAGTATCTTTTTGTGCATGTGCGTGTGTGTATATAAGTATATATATATGCATACATTTACATACTTTATGTGTGTGTGTATTTTTAAAACAATAGGATCGTTTTGCATTTACAGTTTAGCAATATGCTTTTTTAAGCTTGGTTCATAACCCTAGATCATGAATATCTCAGAATGACTTCTACTTTCCTCTTCTTTATTTTTTAAGTTCAAATATATTTAATTTTATTACACATACTCAGTGGAATTCCCACCACATATCAGCAAATATGTATAAATGTACACAAGTGAAATCCCTCTTTGTATTCTTCTCTGTTTACTTTTCCATTCAGCAACATATCATGGGCAGGTTTGCATGTCAGTAAATAGAGATATACGTCACTGTATTTAATGATCTCATAAAAGTCTGTATTAGAGATATGTCACCATTTTTTAAAGCAGTCCCCTATAAATGGGCCTCTAGGTCATATTTTTTTTTCCTGAAATTATAAACAATCACGTTTTATTATATTTTACCATAAAGATATTTTTTTAACCATAAAGATCAATTTAAAGAAATTCAACATGAATCCCAAGAATGCTGCAGAACCTTCTTCTCTGGCGACCAGATAAACCTGGGTTTGAATCCAGGTCCTGCCACCTCCTGGCTTTGTGACTATGGACCAGGAGGGCCATGTCTCCCAGACTCTGTTTCCATGTTGGAGGAATAGGAATATTTGTAGTCACCTCTGGGTGAAGTGCCTGGCCCTGTGCCTGGCCTGTCATGGTACCTGATGACAGGTAGCAGTTGTGGTCAGAGCATCTCCAAATGGTGGATGTGTGTGAACCTTTGTGGTTTAGCCCTTGAGCTCAGAGCAGTTATGAGCTGTGTGGTTTAGGGTGTGGGAAGTTTAGCCACTTTTGTCCTCTTCCCTTGACTGGTACCATTTGTATTCCCTGGACAGCTGGGGGTCAGATGCGTTTTGCATTCCCAAGCTACGTATTTCTCTATCTGGCACAGTTCTGGGCAATCTAAAAATGCAGTATCGCCGTCACCAGCTCGAGGAAGACAGGGAGTCTGAATAATTTAACATGTCACCACCATCCATCATGATACCAAGAGCACGGGAGATGGAGGTGGAGGAGTGGGTCAACTGGGGGCTGCAGAGCAGGTTTGTGGACAGGGCAGCCCAGTAAGAGAAAGTACATTTGCAGTGAGTTAATCCTCAGGCTCAGGATAATACATCCTAACAATTGCTCCAGCCTTTTCCATAATATGGCTCTCAAGTTGTTCAGATGCCCTGATTTGCCCCAGAGCAAACCTGGGGTCAGGTCTCTCCTTGCCACAAAATATCTGTGTCGTCTTAGGGGAGTCTCTATAAACTTCTGAATGTCTCAGTTTCCTTATCAGCAGAATTGAGATAATTCCCATGTAGAGGGCTCAGCATCATGCCTGGAATATTTTAACTGCTTCCTCAGCAGGAAGCAAACTCCAGAACGTCAGGAAGTTTAGTCTGTTTTATTCACTGCTTTATCCTCCCTCAGTGCCCAGAAACAGTGTTTTGATACAGAGTGGACACTTGGTCAATAATCGTTGAATGAATGAATGAAAAAATGAGTGTTGTGGTTATTTGAGGTGACTACTGGGTCCGGGACAGACTGACTGGTCACCCTCTGTGACCTCCAACACTGGATCAGGACGCCTTGAGCCTGGACGCTTTCAACAGGGCTCTGTGATGTCTCCACTTTGCTCTCACAGTTCCCCATTATACAGTTTTTTGGGGGGATATGCGGGCGTCTCACTGTTGTGGCCTCTCCCGTTGCGGAGCACAGGCTTCGGACGCGCAGGCTCGGCGGCCATGGCTCACGGGCCCAGACGCTCCGCCGCATGTGGGATCTTCCTGAACCGGGGCACGAACCCGTGTCCCCCGCATCGGCAGGTGGACTCTCAACCACTGCGCCACCAGGGAAGCCCCCATCATACAGTTTTATCATGAGTCTTGTGAGGTTGCAAAGCAAACAGAGGGTCTCTCTCTCTTTTTTTTAAACATTTTATTTATTGAGGTAAAATTCACATAACATAAAATTAGCGATTATCTATTTAAAAGTGTGTAATTCATTGCCATTTAATACATTCACAAGATGTGCAACCATCACATGTCTGTTCCAAGACATTTCCAGTACATCAAGAGGAAACCCCATACTCATTAGCAATCACTCCCTATTCTTCTCTTCCCTCTGCACAGCCCTGGCAATCACTATGTCTTACTTATTTCAGATGTTTTCTATAAATAGAACCATATAACATATGACTTTTTATGTCTGGCTTCTTTCACTTAGCAAAATGTTTTCCTCAGATCCAAAGTGCTGTTTGCAAGGTCCATCCATGTTGTAACGTGTCCAGCATTCATTTTTATGGCTGGATAATATTCCATTGTATGAATACACCCCGTTTTGTTGATCTGTTCGTCAGCTGATGGACATGTGGCTTTCCGCTTTTGGCTATTGTAAGCAGTGTTGCTGTGAATATTCATGTACCAGTATTTGTTTGAATACCCTCTCCAGTTCTTTTGGATATGCCTAGGGGCAGAATTCCCGGGTCATGTGTAATTTTGTGTTTAACTTCTTGAGGAACCAACTGTCAAATTGTTTGCCACACTTTCTGCACCATTTTGCATTCCCACCAGCAATGTATGAGTGTTCCAGTTTCTCTACATCCTTTCCAACACCTGTTATTTTCTCATTATTTTGATTGTGGCCAACCTAGTGCCGAAGAAGTGGTATTTATCTCATTGTGGCTTTGATTTGCATTGCCCTAATGACTAAGGGGGGTTTTGAATCAGACAAAATCCAGGTTCAAACTGGGGGGCTCCGCGACTTATAATTTGTGTGATCTTAGATAAGCAGTATTGAGGTTCTGAAGGTTGGTTTGCCCCTCAGTAAAACTGGGGTGATTCTTACCTCTCAGACCCCATGTGAAGTGTGGATGGGATATTGTGTATAAGGTGTCCAGAGCGGTGCTTATCTCACTATGGTATGTGCTTTGCCCATCTTCTTCATGCTCCATCCCAGACCACTCAGGACCAGAAGGAACAGAGGCCTGTGGAACGAGGACAAAGGAGCTGCTGCTTCCTCTCCTTTCCTCTTGCCAGCCTCTGCCATTCTCACTTTCTCTCGGCCCCTAAATAGAAATACTTGAGCAGCCCTGTATAATTAATGGCTGTACTTTAGTTCACTGTATCACCAATTTCATATTAAAATGCTAGCAGAGGGGGCCCTTTTCCATTTGTCTGAATCATCTCCAAGTCAGTCTGGAATTGGCCTGTGGCCCCTGCAGGTTCTATGGACACTCAGAGGTTGTTCGCCTTGGGTGGCTGTCACCTCCCTACAATGTCACAGAAGGCAGGGAGTCGCCACTCCCACTCAGTGGCATTTCCATTTCTTCTCCTAAGCTCAGGCAAGCACTGAATGAACGAGGAGTGTGCCCTCACTTCTCTGATGTTTGTGCTGTTTACACACACCACATTGTTTTCCTCATAGTGACCATGTGAGCTGAGAGTTACTGCCCTCTTTTTAAAGATGAATTCAGACAGTTTGGGGGCCTTGCCCAAGCCCACACAGCTAATAAGTGGGACCACGGTTAGAACGCATATCTGACTCCAGTACCCTAATTTCTTGTACAGAAGTGCATGACCTTTCATGACTCATGGATTAAACCAATCTAAAAACCTACTAGCCTTTAAGTGCCTGAGGGCAGAGACAATGCTATTGTCTTTTAATGGAATCTGAACTACACCATTTTTCATCCAAATCACATTAAAAAAATCCAGCACCTTAGTGTGGGGCCCATGGCTCATTCATCTCTCCAGATTCTGGTCCTCAGTTATACTCAGGAAATGTAAGTGCCTTCAGAACTGTGCTCTCTGATATGATAGGCAACTGAAATGTGGCTAGTCTGTGCTGAGATGTGCTGTGAGCATAAAATATACACTGGATTTTGAAAACTTGTGAAAAATATATTAAATATTTCAGTAATAATAATTTTATGTTAATTACAAGTTAAGATGAGAATATTTTGAATATATTGGTTGAATCCAATAAATTCTGAAAATTAATTTTATCTGTTTATTTTTTACCTTTTTAATGTGGCTAGTAACATTTAAAATTGCATCTGTGGCTTGCATTATATCTTGGGGTTGATGTAGAGGCAGCCTCTCTGAGCCTCAGTTTCAACTCTGAACATGGTACCTTGGTACTTACAGGAGGGACGTGAGGGCCAGAGTTGTGGGAATGCAGTGGGGACCTGGAGAAGGCAGGGGCTTGATCTTGGGGGATGGGAACATGTGGAATGCTGGAGGCATCACTAGGATCTAGCTGAGTGTAATGAAACTTCCTATCTATAGTACAATTGCTGAGGTTCCAGGGAGGAGCGGTGAAGAGTGGAAAATGTGCCCTGGTGCTGGGGGCCAGTGATGGACTTGCTAATCCTCAGAGGTCATGATCATCAAGCTTTTGCTACCGCTCTACCTCTGCTCTCACGTGCACACATACACACACACACACACACTTTCCCTGGTTATCGTAGCCATGAGGCAGGCTTTGCAGGCAGACCTGATTTCAATCCCAGCTCCCTCACTCAGCACCTCTCATCACCTCTCTCTGAGGCCCGGCTTATTCATCTGTGAAACAAGGTTCACGATGCCTTCCTTACAAGGATGGCTGTGGGCATTAAATGAAGTCTTTGCTCATATGTTATTGCACATCAGCCTCGGGACTAAGGGAATAGAGTGCAGCCACTGTCTGGATTTGAACTGTGGGTTTATAGCTTACGAGCTGCGTGACCCCGGGCAGGTTACTGACTCTCCTTGTGCCTTCATTTCCTCATCCGTTAAGTATTAACCTGCTTCTTAGGGTTACTGTAAGGATTAAACAAGGCAATGCAAGCAAAGGGTTTAGAACCATGCCTGGCAGAGGGACAGTGCTATGGGAGGCTTAGCTTTTCTTATTATATTCGAATTGCCTGGTGACTTTGCCATCCCCCCACTCCCCCTCACCCCCTGCCACAGCTAGACTGTCCCAGTAGGGAAAGACTCCTGTCTGAATTCTGTCTTCCACATTCACCATAATAGGCCATTTGTTTGGGAAAGGAAGGAAGATGAGAAAGAGGAGGAGAGGAAGGAAGGAAGGGAGGGTTTCGCTGGAATGTTTAAAAGTACTGCAGTAGCAGTAAAGGGCATGGAGTAGACTCCTGACAGGCAGATCCCTGCCTTTTCCTCTGCCGCCCAAACACAGCAGGAAGTATGACAGATGCTTCCTGTACTTGAAGCAGCTATTTCATCACATGCCTTCATTTTCCCCTTGGCCAAAAATTATGTGTAGATGAACAAAAGTCCCTCCCTCCCTCCCTCCCTCCCTTCCTTCCTTCCTTCCTTCCTTCCTTTTTCTGTAACAGTAAAATATTTTAATGGAAATTTTAAAAGCCTACTGGTCTCTAAGACCTCTGCTCTTCCGCTGCTTCCAGAATCTCCACGGGGCGTCTGCCAACTCCATTTCAAAGGAAAGCCTTTAAATGGAGAATTGCATCCGGTAGAATCTGGAGTCTCCTGCCGTCTCCAGGTCCAGCTTTTAGTTGCTGGGGACTGGGGAGATGAGCACTAAGGGACAGGGACAGATAGTGGCTGAAGACACATTTGGGGACAGTGATCAGGTATTGTTGTCCCTTGTCCTCTCCCATTCATTACAACACACTGTCTCCAGGAAGCAGGAGGCCAAGTATTCATCTTTTCCATTTTACAGAGCATTAAACTGAGAAACACTGTCATAATGGTTAAAAATTTGAGCTTGGCCGTTGGACACCCTTGGGCACCAAGTCTGACTTCACTCATTGTTCACAAATCACCTTCCTTTCTGAACATTGGTTGCTTCGTCTGTAAAGTTGGCATCATGATACCTCCCTCCCACGAGGACTGAGAGTTTGGAATGAGGTGATGTATGCAAAGCTCATAACACAGCACTTGACACCTTGATGCTTAAAGGACAGTCTTCTTTCCCCAAGGTTCCCTCTTGAGTTGTTTGCAGGGAAAGCAGTTTACATACTGGAGAGCCCAGATTTGGAGCTGGACAGTGTAGCCCTGAGTCATAACTCTCCTGCTCATCAGTTGTGTGACTTTTGGCAAGTAACTTTGCCTATGTGTGTCTTTATATTATTGTCTTGTATGTTAATTACGCCTTCCTTAAGAGTATATCACAATGAGGATTGTATGTAATAATGTATAGACATCTTCTAGATACATAGTAGCTTGCTACATGTGTTGCTGGAATGAACGAACGTGTAATAACTGTTATAGAAAGCATGTCTAAGAGTGGGATTTTTGTGGACCGAACATCATTTCAGATGCCCCACCAGAGGAAATGACAAAGTAAATCCTTTCACAACTTGAACAAAATTTTCCTCTAACGTATATTTTTCTTTTCTTCAGGTGGAATTTTTGGAATAGGTAATAGGTTTGCACAGTGCCTGACGCAAAAGATACAAAACATTTACAGGGAGAAGTAGTCCTCCTCCAGCGCCATCCTTCAGCCGCTTAACGTCTCCACCCAGGACAACCATGTTTACCAGATCCTTGAGTCTCCTCCCAGATGTAGTCTGTTGGTGTAGGTGTCTGAAGCTCCATTCACTAAACAGTCTCTTAAACCAAACTCCCTCTTGTTTCCCACCCCAGCATGCTGTGAGGCTCTCCCATCACCATTTATTCTCTAGGGTAAAGAGTCCACCAGTCCTTTAAGCCCTCTCTTTCCACATCCTGGACTAAAAAGAAATAAATAAATAGAGCACAGAGAAAATAAAAATTACCCATATTTCTCCCTGAAGAATTAACCGTTATTAGTAATTTGGTATATTTCTTCCTAGCCTTTGTTCCTTTATCGGTTTTGTAATCAACCATTCCTAGTGTATGAATACATCTCCTTTTTCTCCCTCCACACGTTCCCCTGAGTTTCTCTCTGAAGCATCCCTTGCACTCATCTCTTCCTCTCCATCCTCACCACCCCTGGCCTCACCTAGACCCCCATCTCCTCTTACCTGGTGATCCCTGAGACTCCTGGCTGTGCTCCCTCCCTGGCACCCATTCTGAGGTCTGTGAGCCACCGTCATGTCCCTCCTGGCATGCACAGCTGCTGAACTGATTCTCTTGCTTCAGAACCTTCCGTGACATCCAAAATTAAGCCCGCAGTCCTCAGTGTGGCACTTCCCCTGGGTGGCTCCCACAGATCCTTCCCAGTCAGCGCTCTGCTCTGGTGCCTCTTCCTGCCCGCACTCCCCCTCCCCAGGGATATCTCCAGCTCTTACCTCTCCTCCCAACTCCATTTTCTACCACTGAAGCGCCCCATCCATCCTTCCATCCCTGACCTAAAATCTCCCCTCCTCCATAAAGCCTTCCCGGGTCCTCCGTGTTGGGATGGATTGCTCTCTTCCATATTCCCTGTGTCTCATTGTGTGGGAAACATGGCCATGAGTTAGATTAAAGGCTCCTTAGGATCCCATTTGTCCCATGACTAGCTTATGATCCCCTGGCTGGCAAGGACCGGGTGGTATCTATCTTTGCTTGTCCTGTGTCTGGCTCTGGGCCTGGCATAGAGGAAGCACTTGACTGAAACGTGTGTGTGAAATTAAGTCACCTGGAATGTTTTCTCAGAGATAGGTTCATCATTCTAAGCAACAATGTACCTATCAATTACCTGGTACCCACCCTGGACCAGGTATTTAAGTATCATATCTCCTTTAATCTTCAAAGCAACCCCACAAGGTTTAACAGCTTTTCCCCTGTTTTAGAAAGAAAGAACCCAGCACTCAGAAAGGTGAGGCATCTCCTCAAGGTCACACAGCCCCAAGGCTGCCAAGCCATGGTTAGAACCCAGGTCCGAGTCATGGCAGAGCTTGAATGCCTTCTATAAATCATGCCGACTCCTGGGCCACTTGGGATTTACAGAAAGGAGTCTGGGGATGGGGTTGCTCATCTTCGGGATGGATGAGGGATTTAACAAGCTTCTGGAGGCCTGTGATGACTGATGGATTGTGATTTTTGCACAGGGGGAATCAGCTTTGGGAGAACCAAGGGGACGTCGGGTTCAGAGGCAGACGATGAAACGCAGTTGACATTCTACACGGAGCAGTACCGAAGCCGTCGCCGCAGCAAAGGTAACAGAGTCCTTGAGAAGGTTCCAGAACCAGGGTTTGGAGGAAAATCTGAGAAGCAGCTTTTGTGCTTCACGACAAACCCTAAATCTTCTTCAGCCTGGTCCCTATCTAGTTAACACTGAACTTGGCGTCTGATACCCTGAATACCCAGTCTCTGTTTGCTTTCTGTCTTACCCCATTCCTCAAAGGATTTAAGTTTATGCAGTTTTTTAAAAATCCATCACAATAGAGAATCGGATTGAAAGGAAAATCGGAGTAAGGAAAATAATTCAAATTCAGCTTAGATGTATGCACGGTAATCCGTGCCATGCTGTGTTGTGTAGTTCTTAGAAGGAGCTGACAGCTTAACTCAGAGATTCTTAGCAACCAAAGTGCAAAAGGACACATACAGCTGTAGAATGCACAGGGTCTACGGGATAAAACTAGCGTTTGCTCAGGAAATTCTATTTACCTGACACAGAGACCAGGCAGAGAGTTCTCCAGTTGGTTCCAATAAACAGGGCTCTGGGAGGGCTTCCTGGAAGTCGAAGGTAGACAATGACCTGGACCCAAACTTGGCTTTGTCACTGTTCATCCACAGAACAGAAGCAGTAATCCTAACATTCCCATGTTTAAGATGGGGTAGCAATACCTCCCTCTCAGGGTGATGGTGGGGTTAGATGGAAACATGAGCATCTCCTGTTTTTTTTTTGTTTATTAGTTTTCTTAATTAATTTATTTTTTAAAAATTTGTATTGGGGTATAATTGATTTACAGTGTTGTGTTAGTTTCACGTGTACAGCAAAGTGAATGTTATACAAATACATATATCCACTCTTGTTTAGATTTTTTCCCATATAGAGTATTGAGTAGAGTTCCCTGTGCTACATAATAGATAACTAATGAGGACCTACTGTAGAGCATCTCCCGTTTAACTGCAACTCCCGGCAACAACTTTTCCCTTTCTCCACGGCCACCATCCTAATGCCTGTCCCCTGCATCCTTTGCTTAAAAACTGTTACAGTCACCTTCTCAATTTTCTCACCTACTGTTTCCAACCCATTTTCAACCCTGCAGCCAGAGTGATCATTTTAATAATGTAAATAGGGATCATGTTGCTTCTCCTCTGCTTAGAAGCTTTAATCCGTCCTTTTGCATTTGGGAGAGAATGTGAAGTTCTTGCCACACCTACGATCCCCTGAGTGGTCTGGCCCTGCACATCTCTCCAGGGCTCTGTCTGCTCTGCTACCCAGCACTCTTCTCCAGCACTTCCCCACCTGTCCCACCAGAAACTTCACAAACATTCTCTCCCAGAACACTCCCCCCGCCCTCTCCGACCCACTCCTACTCACTCTGACATCTCCATTTAAATGGCATGTCTTAGCTGAGCCATTCTACATACAATTTCCCTGTCTCATTCTACACCAGCTCCTGTGCTGTTCCCTCTGCAGACTTTCACCCCTGGAATTTTACATTTACTGATACGTTCTCTGGGCAATGTTTGTACCCTCCACTGAACTGGAAGTTCACGAGAATAGGTACATCCATTGTCACTTGTATCCAGCTTTCCATCCCTGCACCAAACACAGGGATGGGTCCATATTTTTGGTTCAACTATAGGTTCATATATTTGAACAAATGAAGGATTAACGAATGAATGAAATAAATTCCTAGCCCAGTGTCCGGATTATTACGAGCGCTCAGGGTGAATGGTGGTTTTCCATCTGGCCCTCCTTGTTTTCTCTCACTCCATTCCCAGTTACTGGGGGGAAAAAAAAAAAAAAAAGGTCTCCTCTCCTTTCCCCTTCTCTTTTCCGCTCCTGGTGAGTAGAACTAATGCCTCAGGCCTGCCCATTCTTCCACCTCAAGCCGCTGGGGAAGGATGTGCCTGGTAGTCGGAGGAGGGCCTAAGTACTGATGTCGAAAGCCGGTTCTGCCTGGGTTCTTCAAGCACAGTTGGAGCAAGTGCAACCTGAAGGGATGTAACAAGTCTGGGAGGTTCTCTGGCAGATGCGCCCAAGGCTGATGGTAGAGAGAGGACATGAAGTGGGAGGAGAAAAGAGACAGCTCACAGGTGTTTCCTCCCTAGGTCCCTCTCTTTAGCCTGTCCCATGAGAGAAATAGAAGAGGCGCTGGATTCAGCCAGTCCTGGCTGTGAATTCTGACTTCACCTCGTCTGCTTTGTGTGGCCATGGATGGGGCTTTTCACCTCTGGGTACTTCTCTCTGTATAAAATCGAGCTATTGATAACTACCTCGCAGAGCCAGCAAGTCTAGAGATGGAAGGTTATGGGACTCACCCAGAGGTGCTCAAAAATTTTTGTTCTTTCCTCCTGAAACTCCCCTTCCCTTGAAAACAGTCTGCACCCCAAAGTAAATCAGCTAAAATCTCAATTTTGGCAATAGGGTCTACTGGAAAAGAGATTTATGATATAGTCTGAAAATCAACCCTTTCTTCCCGGAGCCTCAGGTTCTTTGTCAGGGAAATGGGACTGTTATTCCAAGGTGTCTGCTATGGCCAGGCAGAACCCCATCCCAAAGCAAAGACCTGTAGTCATCAATATGGTGAGTGGGTGGAGAGGAAGAAAGACAAAGGGACCGAGAAACAGAGACTGAGAGACATGTGCGTCTGGTGGGATTTCCCTAATCAGAAATCAGCAACCTTTCTCTGTAAATGTTTAATCAGTAAACAGTTTCAGCTTTGCAGACCTTACAGTCGCGATTGGAACTACTCAATTCTGCCATCTTACCTTGAAAGCTGACACAGACAACACATAAAGGAATGAACATAATGTGTCCTAATCAAACTTTATTTCCAAAAGCAGATGCTGGTTCAGATTTCACCGGTGGCTCACAGTTTGATGACCCCTACCCTAAACCATCCATATCATACAGGTCACCTGTAGGACTGATCCAGGAAGCAGGAGTGAAATCTCACAGTGCTTTGTGAAATGAATCTGATCTCAGGGCATACGTGGTCTTGCTGCTGAAAGGAGTTTTTTGTGAAGCAAAGAGTTTTATGTTTGGTCAAGTGAATACCCGTCTACTCCATCATTTGTTTGAGGTGTGCCAATTCTGATGGTATTGGACAGAACTAACTGTTGAGGCAGCTGGATATGGTAGGTTCCCACTTGGCAGAATTCCACCTTTATTAACTAGAGATGACACCGCACACAACAGAAGACTCTGGACTCATAGTCCGGAGATGTGGAGTGAAGTCTGTAGTCCCACCACCAACACACTCAGAGAGCCTTGGCGAGCGTGTGCCCTCTTGGGGCCTCAGTTTTCCTATCTGTGAAACAAGGATATTTACATGTCATGTCATCAAGTCTGAAGCTCATTTTAATCTAACCTACATTTAGGGAATGATGCTGGGCAGTGTGGGAAACAGGGCCCGGGCCCCCAGCCTCAAGGTGGTTATAACCTCCTTGCGGGGGGAATGCAGCTCACACAGAGAAGCGATGCTGATCAGGATAAGCTCGTGTATGACTGAAGGTCCAGATGAGAACTACAGATGGCGTGTCCAGCCACAGGCACAGGGCTGGGCAGGAGACAGAGCTGTACAGCTGCTGCTGGTTCCAGCAGTGCAAGCGCCCAGCATCAGCCTCCCGGCCCAGCTCTGCTTGGGTGGCTGTGTGGCCTTGGGCGAGTCTCTGTCACTCTCTGGACCTCTGTTGGTTGCTCAGCCAGCTCTGGAAGCTCAGGTTATCTGATTCCCAATCGCCTGCACTTTCCTCTAATCTTTGCTGATTAGTTCCCCAGCAAAGAGAACCAGGGCACGAATGCCCCCTGCTTTTGCTTATTTATTTTGTTTTAGTTTCTTGTTTTAATGTGATGGTTCTTAAGCTGAGATTTTCTGTAGTAATAAGAACTCTTGAATTTAAGCAAAACTTTGTATGGATGTGTGAATTTCTTTTTTCCTTTTGATTCTCCCCTGCCAACACACACACACACACACACACACACACACTCGCACACACACGCACGCACACGCACATGCACACAGTTTAATCATGTTTTAGAGGAAGTGGACAGGTGAGGGAAAGTTCAAGCCATATCTGCAGAAAAGGAGCCCTTTCGGGATTGAGGGAAGGAGACTGTTCTGAAATTTAATCTGAGAATGCCTGGATGGAGCAGAGACTCCAGGAAATGGGGATGGAGTGGGGCGAAAGCTGAACGTCAACAGAACAGTACCTGCCATGTATGAGGGCAGAGGTACAAGGCGTTCTGAGGGTGGGGATGGGAGAGATCCCAGAAACTAGGTAGAGCCCAAGGCTATAGCTTCTAGAATAATGGCAGATGGGCTGGGGAAATAAGCAGGAGCCATGCCTTGACCATTGGGGCACCCATCCCATTCTTTATCCAACATTTCTCCTCAAGCCACAGCATTTCTTTCAGCCCTAAAGATAATCCATCCAGTTGTCCATTTTATGCACACACAAAAAAACAAGGCTCAGAGAAGGGAAGCATTTTTCTCAAGGTTAAAGTGTCATCTCTTCAAATGACAAAGCAAATGGGGCAAAAGGTTAACAATAGGTGAATCTGGGCAAAGGATGCATGGCTCTTCTCTGTACTCTTCTTATCCTTACAGCTTTTCCATATATTTGAGATTATTTCCAGACTAAAACAGTAGGTAAACAGTAGTCCTTCTAGGTTGATTACAGGTTTTGAAATCAGCACCCAGGGGTCCAAATCCTTGCTCTGCTGTTTCCTAGCTGCATGACCTAGGGCAAGCACTTTCCTTCTCTGAGCCTCAGTTTCCCCTGGGTAAAGAAGGATAAGCCTGGTGTTAATCCTTCTACTCTTCCTTAGGCTTGTTGCAGGGAGTAAAGGAGGGAATGTATGCAAAGGACATACTTAGTGGAGCGTGCCTGCCATGTGATCACTGTTCACTAAATGGTAACCAGTTAAGTACAGCAAATCAGTGTCTGGGCCAGGCATGACTCCATGGCCTTTTTCCAATGTGCTGGTCTGCAAATTGGTCTTGCTTCTAGGGGAAAAAAAATAAAAATAAAAAAATGGCATTTTAGGTAAGAACATAAACTTGGTGGGCCCGTCCTCTTGGGGACATTGTGCTATGGTTTTCATCTTTGCCATCTTGTCCCTTGATGAGGTCAGCCTCTTTCACGGGAATTCTTATAGAATTCCAAATAATACCATGGGAAGGGATTATTTTACCTCTGTTTTACAACTAAGGAAACTGGGACTTAGGTCACTTACCTGAGACTACCATGAGGTAAGGGGAGCTGAGATTTGGACTTAAGCTCTTTGGTTTCAAAATCTGGCCAGACCATTATATGACTGAGATAATATATGTGCAGTGCATACCACAGTACCTGCATAAGATATATACTAAAGAGACAGGAGGGAGGTACCCATGTCTTGCTGGTACAAAAGCCTGATCAGATCCCTGAGAATGTCCTGGTGCAAACTCTGTAACCCTTCAGAGAGCATCAGCCCTGGAGGAGCTGGGAGTGGGGACAGGGACGGTCGCAACTGGCTCAGACACTGAGAAGTTAGTTCAGTGTAGAGGGGAAAAGGCAGCATCCATGCGGACCAACCCTCCCAGGGTCCTGGTATTTGGTCAGGGAGGAAAACATATGACAAAGAGATCTTCCAGCGCTGTGCTGGTGCCAACTCATACCAGTTGTGAGAGCCAGTTTTGTTCATCGTTTCCAACTCCACTGTGAGTGACGTCACAAAAGTAGCTTATAAGCAACCACGCTAGAAGTATTTACACCGTGCAAATTAACTAACAATGCAATGGAAGCTTCCCTTTCCTCCTCAGAGCCCATTGTTAAATATTTACACACCATTGAGAAGAACAGTCAGTAAGAAGTAAGAATTAAGCTACAAACCAGGTTGCAAGGGCTTTTTTCTAGAAATAGAGCAATCCAGAATCTTTCCCAGAGGACAATGCACTGGGCCTGGGACAAAGCAAACTACTAAGTCCAAGGCTTTGGACAGAGGATCTCTTTTCAGAAACAGAAGACAAGGTCAGCTGGGGAGGCTGGATATTTAGGGCCTGCGTAGGAGGTTGGAAACTCTGGTGTTACCCGCTTGAAGGAACGATGAGTCATAGAATCTGGGTCAGGTCAGAGCCAACAGTGGATCAGGTGTCCTCAGCTGTGTGGTAAGAGGGGCTGTCAGAGGCTAGCCAGTTCTCTGATCTCATTGAACCTCAGAATCACTTGGAAAAAAAAAAAAAAGAAAACAACCCAATTCCAAATACTTATCTCAGACCCATTATATGGCAATGTCTGGCCAAGGGGTCTGGTATAAAATTCTTTTCAGGTTCTAATTTTCAACCAGAGTTGAGATAAACCACTCTACAGTTCCCTTTACATACCAGCTAACAGTACATCCCTGTTCTTATTCTGGCATTGGCTCCCACCGAGTATATCCCCCTTTCCCAAGCCAGGAACTCGACTCCCAGTTCTAAGAGGGATAACCATTTATTGCCACTTTTGTGCCAGATCTGTTGCATATTCACCAGTCATCCTGTGTGATCTATTACTGTCCTTGTCTCTGTATGCAAAAGAATGAAGCTAAAACACGGCAGAGCAACTTCTCCAAGGTCATAGAATCGGTAAGTTGCAGGATTGAGTCTAGAATCCCATTCCAGTTGTTTCCAAAATCTATTGTCACCATACCCCAGCATCAGCCCCTTAGAAGAATCTTACAGGTTTTTTTGTTTTTTTTTTTTTAATAATTATTTATTTTTGGTTGTGTTGGGTCTTTGTTTCTGTGTGAGGGCTTTCTCTAGTTGCGGCGAGCGGAAGTCACTCTTCATCTCAGTGCGCAGGCCTTTCACTGTCGTGGCCTCGCTTGTTGCGGGGCACAGGCTCCAGACGCGCAGGCTCAGTAGTCATGGCTCACAGGCCTAGTTGCTCCGCGGCATGTGGGATCCTCCCAAACGGGGGCTCGAACCCGTGTACCCTGCATTGGCAGGCAGACTCTCAACCACTGCGCCACCAGGGAAGCCGGAATCTTACAGGTTTTAACTTCTTCCCTCTTATCATAACTCTTGCCCTGGTCATTAGCTGTTTGTTATTTGTAGTAGGTAGATACCTTCATCCAGAATGTTCCAGCAGCTCCTGAAGGCTTTTATAGAGAGATTCTAGTTTCTCTCATGAAGAAATGAGACTGGGAGTTTGGATTTCTCTTACTGAAGGAACAGTAAAATGCAGAAAACTAGCTTTGATCTACGCCTCCATTTGGCCCCATTTAATGAGACGTTAGTGAAGAGAAAATTACGTATTCAGAAATTGTTATAGACTCAAAAACTCCTGTCTGATGTCTCTCTTCTCTCTCTTCCCTCAAACCTCAGAGGAAATAGACATTGTTTTTTTTTGTTGTTGTTTTTCTCTCTTAAAGGTCCCTTCCAGACTACCTGTCCCCAACCTACAAACATCAAGCAGTCTTGGCAGACAAGGGTTCCCTGAATGCAGTGAGAGAGTCAAACAACTTCAAAAGCTCCCTCCCCAAGCTCGTGATGGTCCCTGAAATATTGCTTAAATTGTTCTTTCTCCTCCTCCTTAGCGATGCCAACCAGCTCGGCACCTGACAGCCCGGCATCCAGGGGAGGGAGAGGGCTGTCAGGAATCAAATGGGAGACCAAAGGCAATAAAGCAAACATGTCGTTTTTAGTTGCTTACACTAGCGAGAAGGAATAATCAGTCTCTCTCGCTTTCTTGTTTTTCAACTAGGCTCAGCAGGATTCCCTCACCCCCACCCCTTTTCTTTACACTGAGGGATTGTGACTCTCTGCTTCCCACCCAAGCATCAGCGCTCTGTCATCCCTTTTCTTCACAATCCTGTGGGGTGGCCAGGATTCTCCTACCCTGCTAAACGCTTTTCCAGATAAAGAGGTGAAACTACCTGGCACGATTGCCAACTGTGTGCCAAGTGCCCTGTGAGATGCTTGCACGCATGACCTTTTGTAGCCCTGACTCTAAGTTACTTTCCAGGCTTCAGTTTCCTTTTCTAAAAAATGGAGGTGAGAATCCCAATTTATAGGATTTATGCGATGATCTAGCAGAGTCTTGTGTCACTAGAATACAAGGTATATGAAGGAAGATAATCCGAACAAAGCTGGGAAGGGTGAATTGACCCAGATCGGGAAAGAATTTGATTGTCAAGTTCATTCACTTGTTCATTCATTGAATCAACTAATGTTGACTAAATATCTAATTCTGTTGAGACTATATGCTAAGGCTCAGGTCTAGAGTCGCAAACAGACCAATCATGGGACTGACCTCATGAATCTTATAGTCTTGCCAGGGAGAAATGGGGAGGGAGAGAGGGTCTCACGAACAAACATGTAAAGAAATATATCATTTCCGACTGTGAGAAGTGCCGCTGAAGAAAATACAGGGGGAAACTCATATCGTGGGGAGAGTCATGAAAGACATCTTTTTCTTTTTTTTTCTTTAAACAACTTTTTGAGATACCATTTGCATACCATACAATTCAGTGGTTTTTGCTATATTCACAGAATTGCGCAACCATCACCACAATCTAATTTTAGAACATTTTTGTCTCCCCTAAAAGAAACCCTGTACCAATAGCAGTTAGTCCCGAGTTCCCCTTCCCTCCACCCCCTGGAAACCACTAATCTCCTTTCTGTTTGTACAGCTTGGCTTATTCTATACCTTTCATATAAATAGAATCATACAGTGCTATCTTTAGGGATTGGCTTTCATTTAGCATCACATTTTCAAGGTTCATCCATGTTGGAGCATCTACCTGTACCACATCATTCATTTTCATTGCCAAATATTATTCCATCGTATGGATATGTTGCATTTTGTTTATTGATTCATTAGCTGTTGGACGTTTGAGCTGTTTCCACCTTTGAGCTATTATGAGTAATGCTGCTGTGAATGTTGGCGCGCTCAACCAAGTAACATCTAAAATTGCAATTGCACTGATTATCCCACAACTTCAAACCCTGCATATCTTTCTTCTAACCTAACAGTGTATGAAAACACACCATGCTTTCCATCTTATCTTTTCCTAAAAGAAGGCAGTTTTGTGTGAAGGGATTGTGGCAGCCTATGAGTCGGAATAGTGGAATTTGTGAAGAGACAACACCTGAATGATTCGGAAAAACAAAATTGCTTAGCTAGGCAATGCTTCTTATGTGACAAGTTTGCGATGTGCGTGAATTTGCGCATCTGTACGCTTATGAGACAGGCCATATGCAAAAGGTGCAAACCTGGGGCCCAGAGGCCAAATTCATCCCCACGGGCATGCTGTGTTGGATAAAATTATTGCATCCAGCATTTTAAAAATATGGTAAAAATCTCGATTTCTGCTTTGTCTTGAAAATGTAGGAGCTCCAGCCTCACAAGCACTTTCCCTTTCAGATGGGGTCACCCTACTGCAGTTGCCAAGACCCCACGGTTCCCCATGAAAGACATCTTTGAGGAACCAGCAGAAATGCTGAAATCTGAAGGATGAATGGGGGGTGGCTGGCTACTAAGAAAACACGTCTCCACATGATCAGGAGAGAGCTTGAACTTGAACCTATGTGAAATGGGGAGTGCATTACGGTTTTTGAAGAAGAGAGTTGCATCCCCCTGTGCTGTTTTAAGATCACTCTCTCCACAGTGGAGGAAGAGCTGGAGGGGGACAGACCAGTTGGGAGGCTGTTGAGGTAGTAGGGGGGCCCTCTGGGAGAGCGTGGGACAGGATGGCTGCTAGGGATATGTTCAGATACAGTTAGAGCTGATGATTGATTGGCTGTGAGGAGGGGAACCCGTGAGCATTGCTGAAGATGAGCGTTGGATTCTGGCGGGGGGCGCTGGAGAGAAGCACAGCGCCAGGGAAGGGAGTAGCAGCAGGCCTTCAGGAGGGGGAGGGATGAGCTCAGCTGTAGAGCTGCTGCCTTTGGGGTGCCTGTAGGCCATCCAGATGGAGACACTGCCAACCAGCTCTGAGCCCAGGAGAGGTCTGACTGGGGAATGGGAGAAAGAGTCAGGACTCCGTGGCTGTGCATTCACTTTCTGTTTCTGCTTAACAAATGTCCCCAAACTTAGCAGCTCCAAACAATGTACATTTATTATCTCACAGTATGTCTGTCATCGAAAAGTCCAGTTATGTCATTGCCAGGCTCTCTGTTCAGGGTCTCAAATCAAGGAGTCGGCTGGGGCTTTGATCTCAGCTGAGGCTCAGGGCCTTCTTCCAAGCACTTGTGGTTGCTGGCAGAATTCACTTCCTTGTAGCTGCATGACTGACATGCCTGCTCTGTTGCTGCTGTCAGCCAGGACCACCCCCAGTTCTTATAGGTTACTCCCTGGCCCTTCTCACAGCCCCCTCCGTGGCAGTTCACAGCACGGCTTCCTCAAGGGCAGCTGGCGAGCACCTCTTACACTTTGACTGTCTTTCTTCAAGGCCCCAGTCTCTCTTAAGACTCATTTGATTTGGCCAGACCTATCCAGGGTAAACTCCTATATGATTAACTCAAAGTCAACTGCTTCTGGACTTTAATTTTATCCGAAAAAAATCCCTTCACCTTTCTCAGGTAACATCATTTAATCACAGAGTGATATCCCATCATATTCACAGACCCAACCACATTCAAGAAGAGGGGATGTACAGAGGGTATATAGGGCATGGGAATCTTGGGGGCCGTTTTAGAATTCAGACCCCCCCCACACACACTGGATGGTAAAGCAGGCACAAGAGGAACCGACTCTCCTAGCAGAGCATGTAGACTGGAAACTGAAGAGTTCCAGGTTGTTCGGCTCAGTCATGGATTCTAGGTTGAAAATGTCCTTCTCTCAGCATCACAGGTACCGTCAAACCACCTGGTGCTCCGTGGGGAGGAAGCAGATGCCACAGCCCAGAGGCATTGGTCATGAGAACAGCTTAGGGGCTGTGGGACATAGGGATTCAGGGGAGATCTGTAACTAAAGTTCACTGAGTCAAACCTATTCTGTGTCGGACTGGAAAAGGACTCTTCCTTCATGGCTCCCGTTGAGCAATTTTACTAACCATCTGCCTCTTTTAATTAGAGTAGATTTTGGAAGAAGTGCGGTCAACTCTGGTTCTTGCACTCAAATGCTGGGGAACATTGGGAAAGTCTCTTTGGCTCGCCATCCATTCAGTTGGGATGTGGTGTTTGAATAAATTACATCTGAGGCCTCTTCCAGCTCTGAAATTCTATGCTTTTATTCATTGGACATACATTGTACATTCCAAGAACAGTATGACTTTTTTGGGAATCGGGGGTTAATAAAACATGGTTCCAGGGAATTTCTTGACAGTCTAGTGGTTAAGACTCTGCACATTCACTGCCGAGGGCACGGGTCAATCCTTGGCTGGGGAACTAAGATCCTGCATGCCATGCAGCATGGCCAGAAATAAAAAATAAGATGTGGTTCCAGCCTTTAAGAAGCTTCTCTTCTGGCTGCTGTCTGTGGAAAAAGTCAAGACCACTGACTAGCCCAAGCTCATCTCTCCACGGTGAGAACACTCAGGGAACTGAGATATTTCAACAACATTGGGGATGGCATGCTTATTGTTTCTGTCATTTTTCACCAGTCTAAAGTCATGTAATAGTACTACCAGAGGAAAATAGAAACAAACAAGAACCTTCTAGACCAAAGAGCTGATTTCATTTTTCCTCATCCTCATTTACATATATATTTTTCTCATCATTGTAACTGTAATCAACACACACATTTCACTTGCTTGTTTTTTTTTACTCAACATTATATTATGACCATATTTTTTCCATGACACTCTAAACCTGAAGATACCCATTGTAGCGTATTCTGTAATATTGAAAAATTAGAATGAGCCTGAATGGCCAACAATAGGGAAGTGGCTAAGTGAATTACAATGCGTCAACTTGAGGGAACATCATGCAGCCAGATAATTGTTGAGAATGATTTTTTAAGAAGGGCGGAATTCACAAACCACAGTGCTTACTTCCGAGGACAGACAGAACAATTCATTTAAAAAATATACTTGGGTGAATCACAATATGTTATATATGTATGTATTTTTTTATCCTTCTCTTTATCAGTTATACTCTGCCTGTTCTTAAAAGGGATTTCAGGTGAGTGGATTTGCTGGAGGTAATTGCACCAGTGTGCAATGCTTGATTCGTGGTCTTTGGAGGTAAACAGGTGGTTGAAGGGACTTCCCTGGTGGTCC
Source organism: Delphinapterus leucas (assembly GCF_059928025.1). Lineage (NCBI taxonomy): Eukaryota > Metazoa > Chordata > Mammalia > Artiodactyla > Monodontidae > Delphinapterus > Delphinapterus leucas. The sequence goes on along the minus strand of NC_143134.1, from coordinate 107,957,608 downwards.
AGGGGCTAAGACTCCGAGCTCCCAATGCAGAGTGCCTGGGTTCGATCCCTGGTCAGGGAACTAGATCCCATATGCTGCAACCAAAAGATCCCGCATGCCGCAACTAAAAAAGACCCCGCGTGCCTCATCGAAGATCTCACGTGCCGCAACTGAGACCCGGTGCAGCCAAATAAATAAATACAGTAAGTCCCCTATATATGGACCTTCAAGTTGAAAACTTTCAAAGATTCGAACGCGCATTCCATCAGCGTCAGGCATGAGCGAAACTGCAGCTTGCCCTCCGTCTCCTGTTGCGGACGATCCTTCAGCTCTACGATCTCCCACCCCCTCTGCCTCCTCCAGTCAGTAACTCTTCTTGCCTGTTCGCTCGATGCCAGCCCCTGGATGCCAGCTGTTGTACGGTACTGCTGTACTTTTCAAGGCACTGTACTGTAAAATTAAACATGTTTAATTTTTTTTCTTGCTTTTTATGTATTATTTGTGTGAAAAGTATTATAAACCTATTACAGTGCAGTACTACATAGCCGACTGTGTTAGATGGCTACCTGGGCTAACTTTGTTGGACTTAACGAACAAATCGGACTTACGAATGTGATCTCGGAATTGACCTTGTACGCGTATGTAGGGGACTTACTGTAAATAAATAAATACTAAAAAACAAAAAACAACAAACCAAAGGTGGTTGTGAGTCCTAACAGAGTGATCTTGGGAAGACCACTTTAACCCACTGGCTCCTGCTTTCCTCAGCTCTGTAGTACATACTTGGAGTTCCTTCTTCTAAAAGTGGTTTTGAGGTTGAAATGGAATAATACAAGTAAAGCAGTCAGCACAGTTCCTGGCGGATGGTAGGTGATGGATAAATCTGCCCACTTCCCTTTATACCCTAGGGTACTGTGTCTCAGTAGCTAGGTCAGATGATCTCAAAGGTCTATTCTATCTTTAAATTGATTTGGAATCTTGAAAAATGTTGCCTTTCCGTCTTTCATTATTCATTCAAACCCTTGTGTGTCTGGTCTTGGGATCCCTGGAGGCATGAATGCATTCCATCTTTACCTAATGGAAAAAATATAAAAGAAAGAAGATGAAGAAGAATCAAAACTAAGTGTCCATGTGGAAAGGGTCCTGGACCACGAGAATGATCTCCTTGTACTCTGTCCTTGAATGATGTTTTGAGTAAAGTTACTTTCCCCTTTAACATGGTTCCCAACCCTATGTGCATAGGAAACATGTTCGGGTTAAAAAAACAGATACCTACCTTTGGACTTCAACCCAGAGTTTTATTTAATAAGTTTGGGGTGGAGCCTGAGCATTTCTGAGTTTTTATAAAAGCTTTCCAGGTGCAGCCGTGGTTGAGAATCGCTGCCTTAGGGAACCACACCAAAGAAGAGTAAGAGTGGTGGTCCATGTGCTCAAGGCATGTTCAGCCTGGTAGAGCGATACAAGATCCACCAAATTCAGTGGCTTCCATTTCTCTCTATTATCTCTCTATAAGCAAATAGATTATAATTCTAGGATGTCCTCTTGGCTCTGCAATTCTGTGATTCTGATTGAAGGATACCTTTTGTTTTGTTTTTAGCAAATGTAAGAAAATGTAGTATTAGCCACGTGCTGATAGCTGAGGCGGTTTAGAGTGAGGCGTTGGGATACATAGGGTCCAAAAATAAAGGATGGCGCTTCACAAAAGGAAAATCTTGAAACACACATCTAACGAAATAATTTTCTTTCTGTTGGAGAAACTAGAAACAAGAAGAGAGACTCCTCCCATTCCAGAAGAGATCTCCAGCAGGCGTTCCACCATTTAAGCCCAAGGTAATTTCAGTTCACAAGACTCGTACTGGAAGCCTGCTGTGTAGGCCCTGGGAATACAGAGACAAGTGAGGCACAGTCTTTGCCCTGTGGGTCACACAGTCTGGTAGGGGCAAGAATCAAATGGGCAATTACAATAGAGTGTGAAATGGTCTGGGATAGAGGCTGGTGGTGATTTCTGTGCTGGCACAAAAGAAGAGCACCTGACCAGCTTGGTGGGATCAGAGTAGGGATGCTGGCATGGGAAATCTCTAGGCTGAGTTCTGAAGGGCAGGGTGGTGGTGTTGAAGGGAAGAAGGTCAGAGAAGACTATTGCATACAGAGGAGACTGTGAATAGAGTGAGATGGAGCAAAATGCCTGGCATACTATAGGGCCTCAAAAGAATTCCTGTTGAAAAAGAAGGAAGAAAAAAAGGAAGGGAAGGAAGGATATGTCTACTTCGTTTCATTGAAATGTAGACTTTGAAGAGCAGAGAGCTAGAGGTGACATTGGCTGAGCGATTTGGACTTTATCATGATGACAATGAGAAGCCATCAAAGGATTTCAACAAAGAAGTGATGTTTTCTGACTTGTGTGGTAGAAAGGTCACTCTGGCTTTTGTAGAAGCTGGGATGGAAGGGGACAAGAATGGGGTGAGAGAGAGCAGGTAGGAGGCTGTTGCAATAATTCAGGTGAAAAATGATACCATCTGGCCTAAGACAGGGATGGTGGGGATGGAGAGCATCTCCTTTATTACAGGATGTAGTCACAAGCCACACCCACTACCTGCCTCATGTGGTCCAGCCCCATCACCATGGCAACATCCTCTTTAAAATCCCTGACCAGAGAGAGTGGTAACAACTCTTACATCTGTTCCTGGAAGTCCTGCCTCTAAGTTTTTTCTTTCTTTTTCTTCTTTTTTCCCCTTTGATTGTATCTGATCCAGCCTCACTGGGTAATTGAGTGTTTGAGAGTAAAAAATTATCTCAGCAGCTTGGCCCTTATCTTGACAGCAAAGCAGTACTTTTAATTTAATTTTGTTCGGAGACGCATGGGTAACAAATTTCACTAATCGCCCGGCTGTCGCCTTCTGCATGGTAACGAGCCGTTTGTTACCAGGCAGCCCAGCGTAAATACATATGGGGGAGCAGTCGGGGGACAGAGACAGGGGCTGGGGAAGAAGGAAGGGACAGCTGCAATCAGTATTAGCCAGGGGCTTCCCTGGTGGTGCAGTGGTTGAGAGTCCGCCTGCCGATGCAGGGGACATGGGTTCGTGCCCCGGTCCGGGAAGATCCCACGTGCCGCGGAGCGGCTGGGCCCGTGAGCCATGGCCGCTGAGCCTGCGCGTCCGGAGCCTGTGCTCCGCAACGGGAGAGGCCACAACAGTGAGAGGCCCTCGTACCGCAAAAAAAAAAAAAAAAAATATATATATATATATATATATTAGCCCGGCTGGGGCTGCCACCAGGTGTAGAATCAGAGATGGGAATCCGGCTGCGTAACAGAAAGGGACGGGCTTGGGCGTTGGGTTCCCCGGAGCTCCCCGGCTTGCCCTGCCTCCTCCTGTCCGGGTGCACCCTCGAGCAAGTGACGTCACTCCCCGCATCTTGAGGTTCCTGTCTGAAGGCGGGGTGGGTGCCCCCTACCCCACTGGGCTATGAGAGTTAAACGAGAAACAGCACAGTCAGTTAATACGCCACTAAGCACTATGCCATGCTCTTTCCAGTGCTGGTGAGGACCTTAATGGAAATACGCTGCCCACCCCCACCCCACCCCCCGCCATCCAGTGTTGAAATTTCTTTCAGAACATCAGCTCCAGACTGTTGGCCAGCTTTTACCTGCATTCTCCAGAGATGGGGAGCCCACTCACTATTGAGGCCGCCAGTAGTTGTGACTCTCAGAATTGTCTCGGTACACTGGTGTGAAATATGCATCTTTCAAGATTTCCACCCTACCTCAGCCCCCGCCCTGCCCCTGGACCCCTGCAAGGGGTAAATTTGCAACCTCCTCCCTAAGTAAGCTCCCTCCCGCCCAGATTTGGTTAACTCTTCTTGTATCCAGATAAAAATGCCCAGATGAAATCAGTGCTAGAAAAGCCCTTATAGGTCATGTGGCACAACTTGGCATTTTACAGATGGGGAAACTAAGGCCAAGAGGGAGGGGAATAAATTTTAAAATAGCTGTTATTTACTGAGCATCCATTACGGGCCAAGCACTTTACCTGTGTTCTCATTTAATCCTTTCAGCACAAGGTCTTCTCCTGATTTTGTAGATAGGGAAACCGAAGCACAGAGAGAAAAAGCAATTTGCTCAAGTCACATTTTAAGTAAGGATCACAGAATAGAGATTTAAGCTCATGTCTAACTCCAAAACCTGCAAGCTTTTGTGTTGTGATTTTGGTCTCAAACTGCACAGCAACTCAGGAACTAGAAATGAGGTTCCCTGGCTTCTGGTCATACAGCCACGCTAGAAAAAGGTGCATCCCAGGGATTCCTGTGTAAAAGGTGGCAAAGATTCCCATCTTCTCTGTAGTATCTGGACCAGAAAGCAAGGGAGACTGTGAAAAAGCTAAAGAGGTAGCCAGTCTGTCCCTCCCCCTCCTCCCTGACCCCTGCCAGACTCCAGCCGATGGATCCTTGGTTCTGAATTTATGAGCCTTCTTGGTGTCTCTCTTTCTTTCCGTCCTAGAGGGCTTGACTCTTCCCTCTCTCAGCTAATTAAAAAGCCCAGCCTGGGCTGCCAGCCTTGGATCACAGGCTGCTGGGCAGAGGCACTGATGCTGCTCTGATAAATCACTCCCTGGGGCCATGGGAGGCTGGAGCATTTGTCAGAGGGGCTGAGCTCATCCAGGGTTCCTCTGGGACACTTGGGGACTGCTACAAATGGACCATGTCCACCCCTGCTTACCCCAGAAGGGGCTTCATTAGGAATAAGAAAGTAGGAACCACCCAAAGCTGATGGGGTATGTGTGACACCAGAGTCATCTTCTGAAAGCATTTGTTAGATCGTGTCATTCCCTCATACACTTTTAACAGCTCCCTCTTGGCCTTCGTAATAAATTCTCCACTTCTTAGCCTGATGTTGGGTGAGGTGTAGCAGAGCATTGGAAAGCATTGCCTTTGGAGATGGGCAGTCCTGAGTGTAGATCCTGGCTTCGCTGTTTCCTTACTTCGGATGTGTTACTTAACCCCTCTGTGTTTCATGTTCTTCACTTATGAAATGGAAAGAAAAAACTACATATTGACAGATAGGTATACTTATGCATATGTGTGTATATACATATGTAGGACTCAGTGAGGCATTGTGTACACAGCCCTTAACGTCATCCTCGGCATTCTGCTCCATCATTCTGTCCCTGTGGCTGCAGCCATTCCCACTTGCCATTGCTACTTCCACCGTTCTGACTGCTATTACCTGTTGTTAATTTTAGCCAAACCTGCCTGTCTAGCCTGAAATTCCATTCCACCTTCTGCCCAAACACCCACAAACACACCTCGTACATCTTCACCTGCTGGTGTTTGCTGGTGTGGTTCCATCAGCCTAGAGGGCATTGTCAACCCCACTCTAATAAAGCCGGACTGTCCTTCTGGGTCTGGCTGGAATAAATGTCACCGCCTTTCTGAAGCTCGCCCTGATGCCTCCAGACGAAATGTTCCCGTGGCACGTTACCTATATCTCTCTTATCATCGAGTCCTTGTCTCTTCTTTAAAATCATGGTTAGTCCTGTATGTCTCTACTCCCCTCCTGAGTGGAGACCAGGGGTGGTGGCTTGCTCACACCTGTATTGCTAGTGTCTGAAATCATGTTTGAGGTGGTAGGCATGCAGTAAATGTTCCCAGTTAGAATAAGAATCCCAGATACGTTCATCCCCTCTATTGTTAAGGTCTTTTCTTCCTGATAGATCAGAATGCTTTATTGCTCATTCATCCTGTTCTTCCTGGCAGGTGGGGGCTGGTGATAATAGCGGCCTCGCCTGGGCTTGGTGTGAATGGAGTGAGCTGTTGCCCTTCCACGATGAGTGATTCCCCAAGCCGCAGAGCTAACCAGTTCCACAGACTAGAGTCCTGTGCTTCTGACTTTCATTGTAGTCTTTAATCCACCAGGGCAGGCTCTGTTCCATTCTCAGCCTCACCTGGTGAAGTCTGAAAGGATTTCTCCAGTTTTGAATTACTCTTCTTTCCTTCTCTGTTTCGCAGAGATGTTTGGTAGAAAGAAATTCTACTCTTGTCTCCTCGCCCAGGGTCCATTGCTGGAGTTACCCAAGAGTGCCTCCCAGTGGTTTTAGAAATAATTTTTCACTCTGAGAGCAGGAGCCCTTTGTGCGATCGTGCATTTCATCAGTCAGGCATTCACCAGTCCTGCGTTGTGCGTAATTCATGCTTTACCCTGTGGTATGTGCTGGAGATATAGGATGGATCAAACCTAGTTCCTGGCCCTGGGAAATTTAGCCTACTGGACGAAGCAGGGTAACGTGAAAACAGATGTAAAGTCCATTGCGATAAATAATACGATGGAGGTTTATGGGGTGTTAACAGGAGCACAGAGGAGAGCCTTCCAGCCCTGTCTGGAATGGAAGGTAGTTAACAGGAAGAGGGGGGAGGAGAATTTCCTGAAGGAAAGGAGAGCTTAAAGATTAGGTGAAATGAACCTAGCAATATCTAGGAATGGAATGGAGGAGAAGGGCAATCAAGGCGGAAGGCAGTCCTGGAGGCAGAAAGCTGGGCTGGGGGTTGAGGGTGGGTGGGAGAGGTCAGCCAAGCTCAATGACAGAAGGCTGGGGACCTGGGTAAGGAGCGAGGACTTGGTGGATGCAAAAGCACGGGGAAGGGTTAGAGCATCTTCATCAGACAGTGACGAAACAGTTATCTTACCCCATATTTTTATTTCTGCCATCTCCCTGTGTGTGAATTTTTCCTGCAGTATATTGTCTTTGGCTTTCCCTGTTTTCTCACACTTTCTCTGCTCCTGTCTTCATGTTCCTCATCCCCCGTCTTCTCCTCCTGCATAGATGTCTTCTTGCCTTACTTCCATCCCCCTAATCCTTCTTCCTCTCTTTTCTCCTCAAAAGTCTTAAGGCTGTTTTGCCTTCCCTGCAAAATTCCCTTGGTCTGTACCTCCAGTTTTTTTTTTGGGGGGGGGGTTGTTTGTTTGTTTGTTTGTTTGGATATCTAACTTCCTGTCTACTACAGAACAGCAGTTAAAAGTCAGAGATCCTGGTTCTACTGTTACCTTGCTGACTGGTTGGAGAAGCCACTTAACTTCTCTCTACCTTGGTTTCATCCACTGTCTAAAAAAATAATGAGTTGCACTGTGTCTGTGCCACCATATTCTACAACTCCAGCAGCCACCTTCAGTTCCTGCGTTCCAGCCCGTAGATTCCTGGGCCCCTGGAACTGTGCTGGGAGGGCCTTGAACAAGATGAGTTCTAAGCATCCGTTCAAATTGATGGATGCATTGTATTTTTCCTTCCCCTCCATGTCCCCCCATCTCCTTCTCTCCCCATGTCCGTTCTCTTTATTTCTTCCCAGTTCTAACTAGCACCAGACTGCAAGATGCCTGTATCCAAAGGGAAGCGCTTCCAAATGGGGAGAGTGATCTGTAATTGAAAGATGATGGTTTGGGCAGAAGGCATTTGTTTTCATACTCCCTGCATTACGATTCACAGTGTCTCAAACCAGCTGAGACTCGGAAGACTGTATTAGATACGAATTTAGAGGCCTCCCAAGGAGCCTGAAGACTGAACGAGATAAATTCGAGGATATGTGCTATTTGGGGGAAGCTTCATTCTGGGAAACAATAGAATATTCTTTGTCACTCAGCACATGGATTAGGGGGTCTTGTTGGGGTGGTAGACAGCCTGGGATTCTGTATAATATGTTGTTCAAGAGCATGGACTTGAATGCTAGTCTGAAGTTCAGGTCATGCAGTGCCACTTACTGACTGTGCCGCCCTGAACAATCCACTTCTCTTGGATTCAAGGTCGTAATCTGTAAAATGGGAGTGATGATGTTATTGTCTGAAAAGAGTTACTGTCCAGATTAATTGCATTAACCCACTTAGTCTTCTACTTACATTTCAGAGATGAGGGCTCTGAGGTCCAGAGAGGTTAAGTTACTTACTAAAAAGTGATAGAATCAGGGTGTACACCAGGCTGACCCCAAAGCTGGTGCTTGTATCTTTGACATTATACTGTCTCATGCCTGGTCCTGAAATCCTCTAAGTTTATTTTTAATAGACTTCAGGTAGGGGAGGAGGAAAGGTTAGTAGATGGGCCTGGAGATGCAATAGGTATGGGTTTCTATAATTGGAAAGGAAGAGAGAGAACACAGATTAAGTCATTCATTTGTGCTCACCTTAATTCTATAGGAATTTCCTAAGTACTTGTTTGAGTATAATTAGGTCTGGGGCCCAAAACTGAATCAGATGTAGCGCATTCTGTCTATGCCCCCAGAATTTGGTAGGAGGGAAGGATAAATGACTAAAATGACAAGTTAAAGATGCTGAGATGAACTTTATGGGTATATACACTTAGGGACACCAAGGAAGTTGGGATCTATTCTAATTGGAGGTGCAGTCAGGAAGGCTCACACATAGGCTGGGAGCAACATTCAAACTTAATCTTAAAAGAAAAGTAGGTCCTCACTGCACGGAAGAGGTGAGGGAGGACATTCCAGGAGGAGGCTAATATTAGTTTCCTGTGGCTGCCGTAACAAATCACCTCAAACTGGGTGGCTTAAAACAACAGAAGTGCATTCTCTTACAGTTCTCAAGGCCAGAGGTCCAAGATCGAGATGTTGTCCGAATGAACTTCTTCTGGAAGCTCTGAGAGAGAATTCATTCCTTGCCTCTCTCCTAGCTTCTGGTGGCTAATGGCAATCCTTGGCATTTCTTATCTTGTGGCTGCATCATTCCAATCTCTGTCTCCATCTTCACATGGCCTTCTCCTCTGAATGTCTCAAATCTCCCTTTGTCTTTGTCTTAAAAGGACCCTAGTCATTGTATGTACGGCCCATCCTACATCTAGGATGATGTCATCTTAAGATCCTCAACTTAAATACTTTTTTTTTTTTTTTCTAAATAAGATCACATTCTGAGGTTCCAGATGGACATATCTTTTGGGAGCTACAGTTCAGCCACTGCAAGTGGAAATCAGAGAAAAGGTTCCTAGGTGTTGGAAAGCAGCCAGATGGGGCCCCATGCCAACAAGAGGGGGTTCTTGGGAACATCTCGAGGACCTTCGATTCTTGATGCTGGCTGAAGCTGGGTCACCCCTTCTCTCTAGACCCCAGTTTCCCCATCTTTAACAGCAAGGCTCAGCTGAGATGATCTTTAACATCTTTCCAGTGTTGATATTCTGGGACCTTGGGACTCAGGCAAAGACTGTTTTGCCCAGTAGACCCCAAAATAGCAATGTGGACAAGAGCTGGACCACAGCAGGTTGGAGGAAACACCGGCCGTCCCAGCGGCCCCGGCTGGACCATGATAACAGCTCTCCAATACCGCTGTTAATCTTTAATTGGTATTTGATTTGATGTAACATGATCTTCTGCTTGTAAAACACCCTGAGATGTTTCTGCGTTGTGAGCGTGTCCTGGAAACGCGGGTTTATTGTATTAACAAGTCTCGGCCTGAACATAAAGGGAGATAATTAGAACCAGCAAAGTCCCTTGGCGCGCTCAGGGCAGGCAGAAAGCTCTGGGGAAAACAATCCTTTCAGCTGCTTTCATGTATCCGAATGAGAAATCTGTTGGAGCAGCCCCAGTGGATAGGGGAGCTTGTTAGGGTCACACAGCACACTATTTCTAGCTCTCAGCCTGTGCCACCTTTATACAGCTCTTGTGGTGCACCCCTCTTAAGTTTTGGCTACAACCCCTAGGAGCTCAACCTAGGAGCCCTCTGGGTGGCCAGCAATTTGTTTGTAAGATCTTTTGGCATGCAGAGCGTGTTTTCTCATACAAAACAAATATATCAACAGCGGCAGAGTTTCCAGGCTAGCCCACAAAAGTTGACTAACCTCCTAGTGGATCAAAAACATTGCCATACTATTGAGATGCCTACCAGGTGCCCACATGAGCCCTAAATGGTTCTTTAACCTGAAAAAAATGTACCTTAAGGGTGGCGAGGTTATAAAGTGCGGTTATTTCTAAGAATAGCCCTAGTTGGCACTCTACCATGCAATATATTTGAATTAGAATTATGCCTGACATAGCAAGTATATAATAAAAGTCTGTGCAAACTAAGGTGGTTGGGTTCCAAGGCTATTTCATAAAAAGTGTACTTATGTAGAATGCACTTGAAGTAAGAGAATACACCAAGGTTGGTTAGCTTCTAAGGCTGTCTACAGCATTCTGTCTAACCTCTACCCTGGTGTGCCTGAGCTATGGCAATAGTAAAAGTGGCAGTTTGGAGCCAAGGTTGGCCCCTCAAAAAGTTGCATAGTCTTCCTGCAAATTGATAAGATTATGAATATGGATTAAGTTTCCAGTCTTGTCTCCAAACCTAGTTAATCTGTTATGTATGAGAAATATGAATAGTGTCACATTCACTACATATAAATATCCTTTATGAAGTTAATTTTAAAGAAATACGTCTTCTGTGTTTCTATACAGTGTGCCGGAAGAGCATTTGTGGGCGTGGGAGCACACACGCACACACACAGTCAGACACATACCATCACCATTGCTCTGAAGGTATCAGCATCCATGGGCACCCAAGGGCATGGCTTGGGGCTTGAGTGTAGATTCCATTGAATGTATAACTCATCTCTGTATGTTTTGTGTTTTTTCTTTTCTTTTTCCCTCTGAATATGTGAATTTTAATTTTTTTTTTAATTTTTTGCCATAAAAAGGAACAAAATTGGGTCATTTGTAGAGATGTGGATGGACCTAGAGACTGTCATACAAAGTGAAGTAAGTCAGAAAGAGAAAAACAAATATCATATAGTAACACATATATGTGGAATCTGAAAAAATTGGTATAGATGATCTTATTTACAAAGAAGAAGTAGAAACACAGACATAGAGAACAAACGTATGGATACCAAGTGAGGAAGGGGGGGTTGGGATGTATTGGGAGCTTGGGATTGACATATATACACAATTGATACTATGTATAAAATAGATAACTAATGAGAATCTCTATGGGTTTTTTATAGGAATATTTTAAAATTAATTTTTAGTGGAGTATAGTTGATTTAATAGTACCTTTCTTTGATTTTCCATCTGCAGGAAAAATGGTGAACAATTGTAGGAGGAAAAAAAAAAGTTTAAATATCAGATTTCTGGACCTCACCCCAGAGAGTCTTGTTCAGTAGGTCTTATCATGGGGCCAGAGCACTGTATTTACAACAAACCCTGTAGGAGATTCTGAGCTAGGGAGCAAGCAAAGCTGGATCTGCTCAATAAGGTGAAGATATGATTGAAAGAGAGCTGCTTTCTAGGGTCTAGGTATCGGTTAGTGGTTTAAGAGTGGCTGTCTAGCGGTAGTGGTGGCCCTGTGCTCCTAAAAGGTGAGAAGATGCTCTAATGGTGACTGGATCAGACAGGTAGGCAGAGGTGGATGACACCTTAAGTCCATGAGAATGGCATTGGGGGCAGGCTGGGCCACTCAGCAGCCTCATTGTGGGGCCAGTCCTGATGGACTTGGCCCCAAATGGGGTCATGCTCCCTGCTGGGCAGAGTTCAATGTACTGCACAGGGCGGGCTCATCCTTTGAACTTCAACCTGGTATAAAGTCCCAGCTCCACCCCACTTAGCACCTTCAAGGCTTCGGGCAAGTAATACAGCTTCCCTGATCTGTAGAAGTACTGACAGTGTTATAATGAGATTGAAGCATAATAGTGTGGGTAAAGAAACTATTAGACTAGATGGCTCCTCGCCCAGGGGCAAGAAAGACTTCTGAGGACTGAATTGAGGACCTTCCCCCCCTCTTCATTCTCCCACCGAAAGTTCAAGGATGACAGTATTTATTTTCTTGTTCAGAGAATGTAAACAAGCCACAGCCTGGACTGGCATCAATAATTTATACAACAAATCACATAATGTGCATAATACACAATTTTTTAAAAAATTATTTTATTTATTGATTTTTGGCTGTGTTGGGTGTTTGTTGCTGTGTACAGGCTTTCTCTAGTTGCGGCGAGCGGGGGCTACTCTTTGTTACGGTGCGTGGGCTTCTCATTGCGGTGGCTTCTCCTGTTGCGGAGCACAGGCTCTAGGCGCGCGGGCTTCGGTAGTTGTGGCACGTGGGCTCAGTAGTTGTGGCTCGCGGGCTCTAGAGCACAGCCTCAGTAGTTGTGGTGCACGGGCTTAGTTGCTCCGTGGCATGTGGGATCTTCCCAGACCAGGGATTGAACCCGTGTCCCCTGCGTTGGCAGGCGGATCCTTAACCACCATGAGGCATGTTTAGCTTATATTTATCAGATACTTTTGTAAACATGGAAGACATGTTGATTAGGTTGATCTTTGACAAATACCTACAGAGTACGAATATACAAATGAGGATATTACAGCAAAGAGAGGTTACATAATTTGCCCGAAATCACACAGCTATTAAATATCAAGCTGGAATTTAAACCCAGGTCTTCTAGTCCCAGAGCCAGTGGTCTCCTTTTACAAGTTCATCAGCAGAGTAGACACAATTTATATTGCATCGTTGGTTGTTTTGGTCTATAGCCTTGATGCAACTTGAATAATTTAATGTGGATGTAGCAAATATTTTCATAACACATTATTAGATAAATGAATACTATTGGTAGAAATTACACTGTCTTCTGTTTACAAAATTATCTTTCTTATACTCAGAGCTGACTAGAGATGGAATGGGTTGCAGGGAGAGTTGTGAGATTCCTGCTCTAGGGCGTGTATAAGTTAAGGCTGGATGCTACTGAGGATAATCAAGAGTGAAATGGGTTGGGAGAAAAGGCTAGAAAATCATAGGGGGAAAAAAAGAACAGTAATAATAATGCATAGCATTCAATGAGTGCTTACTAAATACCGGGCACTGTGCAAAGCACAAGCATATAGTATGTATACATTGTCCCCAATTTAAAGGCAGGGGAATGAAAGTCAAGATGGTAAAGTAGACTGCCTCATCTGGACCTTCAGTAAGTGCTCACAGCAGGATACAACCCAGGTCTGTCTGACTCTAGTCTGTGATCTGGCCCTGAAATGCTTAGAGCTCTTAAAAAGGATTGGTGTGTGCTTTGTAACCGTGGCCTAGGCTTCTGCACATATTTCTGAATTCTCTGAACTTGGAAGGTGAACCCACAGACTGTCAGCCCCATTGAGGCAACTTGTTCTAACCCAGTGGTATGCTGGCAGGCTGGCTCTCTGAGAAAATGTAAAAAGCCTTACTTATAGCATTTGCTTATTTCTGTGGTGTACATTCTCCTACCATGTCATTTCAAGCCATAGATTTAACAACTACCAAGCGGCATCCCTGAATATTTAACAATTAGCTGTCTTGAGTCAGCTGGAGCCAGTTCCAGTATGCCATTGCTCCAGTTCCACTGACCAACCCGGGATGCATCTCCTAGGAATTGCTATCTTGTCTTTCCCTGCATCTCACATAGTCTGGCCCATAGAGGAAATACAGAAACTCGGTACATATTTGTTGATCGAAGAATAAATAAACAATTGAATGATTCATGAATAATCAAAACTAGAGAGGAGGATGGGAAATACTGTCTTCAGCCCTGAAATAAGAAGAACACAACATCGTCTCACTAGGAGATTCTGCCTGCTTATCTGTACTTCTCTATAACAATGAGATGACCTGTTGAGGAAATTCTGCCTGCAAGTACAGTTTGGGTGGAGATGTCAAAACCCTACTTATCCCTTTCCCTTTCTGAGCCATCACAAGCCAGCAACTCTGCCTTCAGACGTGCTTTGCATCTGATGACGTTTCTCCAGCCCCAGTGTTGCCACCACAGTCAAGTCATGCCCCCTCCTTCTCAGCACCTTTTTAGTTGTTCTCCTGTTCCTTAGGGTTAAGGGCAAACCTCTTAACCTGGCCTTCAGAGCTTTGCATGTTCCTGCCCACCTATCCATCCTCATGTCATGTCACACGTCACTGTTTCCACTGCATCCCACCCTGGAACATCCATCCTGCTGCTTGGAACAGCCTTCCTCCCCGTCAGGACTGGGCTTAAAGAGGTCCCTCATCCCACCCTGTTCTTCTCCACTCTAGCGTGAAGCAGAGTGCACATGATATATTCACATCTGTCAATGCCCACCCTCACCAGATGGAGAAATTCATGAGAGTGGGGGCCACATCTGTTTCTGTGTTGGCACCATCTTCCCCGCAGTACTGGAGAGGTAGCTACGTAGGCTTGGGAGGTCTCCTCTCATAGGTCAGAAGGCTGTCACCTGGGAGGAAACGTGACAGAGAGTTTTGGGGGCTTCACTGTGGGCTCAGCCATCTTCAGTTTTAAGTTTTATCAGCTCTGTGATCTCAGGTAGGCAGTTGCATTCATAGGGCTTCAATTTTTTTCCACTGTAAAATGGGTGTATTAACAGTAATTCCATCACAGAGTGTTATAAAGATTAAATGAAATAACTCCATGTAAAGCGCTTAGTCCAGGACTCAGCACAGAGTTAAGTGCTTAACCATGGTAGCTATTATTAGTTTATTGGGAGACAAAGTGATACTTCATCTGAAACTCATGCTTACCTCATTCTCTTCATCAAGGAGGTAATGCCTGGATTTTGTTTCCTCCTTGGAAAGTACCCGTGAAAGCTGCTCCTCTCTAAAATAAGTCATTGGTTGGAAACTTTTCTGTTCATTTGTTCATCTGTTTGTTCATTAACCAAATATTAATTTAGCTGCTACTCAGTACCAGGTCCAGTGGTGGAGAGTATAAGGCAGGGTACATGCCTTTGAGCAAGGTGGAGTCTCATGCGGGGAGTGGCGGGTTTACATTCTTCTCTCCCTAGTTATAGGATTTTGCTAAATAACTTTGCAAATAGCCAATTGGAGGATTAGTCTATAAAAAACAATGAACTTTCACTATATCCTATCCTTTGTAGGTTGAAATACGAAGGCAGGGGGAGAAGGAAGGAGGGAGGATCTACTTCCCACACTAAACTTTGAATAGGACTAACCAAGACATTCTTACGCCCATTTGATCATTTGAGGAACCAGACACTACAAAAAAAGAAATCAGCATCCCAAGGTCATGTAGCCAGAAACTGGTGAATCTGGGAATTTGAACTCTGCTGACTTTTGCAATGGTATTTTCTATTCTTTGAGCTGCTGACTACTAGAAAACTAAGAAGAAAGCAGCATTGCTAATGGTGGCCCCGGTTGGTGATTGAGGGGGAAGAAGAAAGTCATAGTTACGATTCCCAGGGCTGCTGTTGCTTCTACTCTAAGCGTACATACATCCTAATCTCAATTCTTATACACTTACACACACATTCACACCCTCACATATGTACACAGATTTCTCTGAAATTCAGTAGGGCTTCTATTTTAGCTCTTTAAGATGTTCAGATGTGGACACTGTATAAATAAATATGCGCTAATGTTGTTACTATGATTGCTGTCCCATAAGTTTAACGGTACATGCAGGAAGCTCCAGGTGTGTGTAGCACCTGAATTACAGTTACTTAGGGAACCGCTGCTACTGTGTCCCTGCCATCTCCATCTGAGTGATGCCTCTGCACATCTCCTGCTGCAGAAATAATCTGTGTCCTTCCATCCCAGCACAAGGAACTAAGTGCCCCTGGGGGTGGGCTAGGGAGCATTTTTATAAATACTCAAGGATGTGTGACTTGAGTGCGTCATTGCTGGCCAGCCCTTAGTCTAGGAGGAAGCCTGAAAAATCAATGGGTCCAAGGCCTCCGCTAGTAACGTTAACAGGTAGAGCCGCTAAGAACACTCAGTAGATATCATACAAGGTGCTGAGAACTTTACATGCATAAAGACACAAAAAGTTAAGTAACTTTCCCAGCGTTACTCGCTATTATTGCGCCTTTCTTATTATCAGCCACTGTGCTGAAAACTTTTTGTTTTCACTCAAGTAATCTTGTGAAGTAGACATTTTGATTATTCCTGTTTTATAAATGGGGACACTGAAACATAGAAAGGTCGTATTGAACCAGCAACTTCAAGTAGTAATGGGCAGTGCCGGTGCTTGATCCCAGCTCGGTGCAAAGTTAAGGGCTATGATCTTAATCCTTCTTTTTTATTGACTTTCTATGTTCACATTGTTGAGAAATTACTGAGTTGGGTTTCAAGCTTAATTGGTCTGACTGCAAAGCTCATAAGCCTTCCATTTCACCAACTTCACTTCTGGGATCAGTGTGTGAACACAGGATCTTGCAGAGAGAAAGAGAGAGAGAGATGCCTTTATACAGATAAAAGGAGCTTCCTCCCCTGTGCAGCCAGCCCTGGTTTTGTCAAGCACACTTCAGCAGCTCCCTTCCTCTCAGCTCTCACTAGGGTGTGAAGAGTTTAGTAAAACAACCTAGCAGTTATCCAGGTACAGTGCAATTATGTCTTCTTCTAACCTTCTCGTGTACCCGACTGTGCCCCTGCAGGTCTGGGCCGTGCCCGGCTCCCTGGCGAGTCCTGAGACTTGCCCAGGGCATAGCACACACAGGTGCTCAGGCAACCTTTTTGCAATGACTGAAGGTCTCTTCTGAACCTGAAGGACCCCGAGTTTCCTGCTAGGGATGCGGACTCTGCAGCCTCTCTCAGTCATTCATTCAAGTAGGCCCCAGGATTAGTTATCTGTTCCTGTGTAACAAAGTATCCCAACGTTAGCAGGTTAAAACAGCAAACGGGTATCCTCTCATTTCTTATCTCAACCAGCATTTATCTATTAACGTTTATTACCCCAACCGACATTTATTCTCTGAGTCAGGGGTCCAGGCACCATGCAACTGGTCCTCCAGTTCAGAGTTTCTCTTGAGATTACAGTGATGTTGTCAACCAGGGCTGTGGTCTCCTCTCCAGGCTTCATTGGGGAAGGACCTGCTTCCCAGCTTCCTCACGAGGTTGTTGCAGGATCTGTTCCACGAGCCACCCTCAGCTCCTTGCCTTGTGGGCCTCTCTAGGGGGCAGCTCACAACGTAACATCTGGCTTCAGCAGAGCAAGAAAATGAGAAGAGCCAGAGAGTGTAAGAAAAAAGGAAGGCACAATCTTTTGTACCCACCCTACTGCTGGAAGTGACATACCATAATTTTGCTACAGACCACCTGATGGAAGCAAGTCTGTAGGGGAGGGGATTATACCCGGGTGTGAATACCAGGAGGCGGGAACCACTGGGGACCGTTTTGGGTTTTGTTTTTCTTTATTTATTTTTCGCTGCGTTGGGTCTTCGTTGCTATGTGCGGGCTTTCTCTAGTTGCGGCGAGCAGGGGCTTCTCGTTGCGTGCGGGCTTCAGCAGTTGTGGCACACGGGCTTAGTTGCTCCGTGGCATGTGGGATCTTCCCGGACCAGGGCTCGAACCTGTGTCCTCTGCACTGGCAGGCGGATTCCTAACCACTGTGCAACCAGAGAAGCCCCTGGGAGCCATTTTAGAAGCTGCCTCCCTTTGTCCACTTGCCCTCTTTCCTTTTCTCCAAACCAGGTCTTTCTTTGATTTCAGACGACTTATGCTTATGTGCATCCATACACTTGAAGAACGATTTATCACCAAGCTTCAGGTTCTCAAATTCTATCCAGGATGTTCTTCAGCCTCCTCTGGTGTAAAGGTCCTCTGGTGTGTCACAGAGTGTCTTTGCAGGATAAGTTTTGTGCCTCTAACCCGGTGCCTCTCCGTCTCCTCCACTCCAGAGGTACAGTTGTAGATCTCATCCTTTGTCACAAGGTCTTTGGATCCCACCCCTTGAGATTATGAAGTTCCTGCAGCATCTCCAGCACCCAACACAATGTTTGGCACTTAGTAGATACCTAGAACGTCTTTGTGGACAAAGTGAATAAATGAGGACATGTTTTAGCTTTGCACAGTGCCGGGAGAGCTGGCCTGAAAGGACTGACTACATCATCCCAGATAAAGCCCACTCTCCTGGCAGTGGACCGTGACTTTCTTTGTGTGCCCCTTACTACCTCTCTTGCTTCTCCTGCCTGCATTTTACTACAGGTACCTCCTGCCATTCCAGTTTATGTGCAATGCCCTGTTCACCTTTGCTGTTCCATTCTCCTGGACCACAGGCTCTGTTTTCCTACTTGGCTAATAGCTCTCATGTTATAAGCCTCAACTCTGAGGAATGATTCTCTGACCTCCAAACCTGCACTGACCTCTGCCACCATGGTGATCCCCTTGCATTACTTTCTCTGTTTGGGGACCTGCCTACCCCGCTGGGCATTGAGGCCCTTGATGACTCTGATCTCTGGATCCCCTACTCACAGAGCTCAGTGAAGAATGGACTCTCAGTAAATATTCATTGAAGGAATGGATTTCTCCTGTTATAGGCAGGGAAGACAGAACTCCAGAGAAGGGAGGGATTTTCCAAAGGTTTCATAGTGAATGGTGGCAGAGTGCTGTTCAAGTTTGGTCTCTAGACTTCCAGAGCAGAGCTCTTTGCACAGCACCCTCAGGCCTGCCCTTGTTACTGAAGGACGAGACAGAATGTGGGTCTAGCGTGGCCCTTGGGCAAAGACCACTATTGTTCTGTTGGAGGTGGCATCTTTCAACCAGCAGGTTTGAAAGGTTTAGGCCCAGAATGTCAGCCTGAAATGGGTAGAGGCCTCTGTATGGAAATGTATTTGGGCAGAAACGCTTCACGGTAACACTTTTTCCTCTTTTCTTCTTTTATTCTCTTTTATATTCCCTCCTCAAAGGTCTAAAGGCAAAGATGTTTATCTCCAGTTGGCTGTTTAAACACAGTGTCATGTGCTTTTGCTGAAATTTAGTGGTCTGAAGAGGAGACGGTGGATTGGAAAACCAAGGAGGAAAATGCCCCTCTATGTAAAGAGCTGGAGACGAGTGTGTTTTTCCCAATCAAGTTCCCAGGTGATGAGCAGCCCAACTCCTACACCCAGGAAAGGGCAGAGTCCTCTGTCCCCTCATGGGACCCCGGTTTCTTCCTTTATAAGAGTGAGGTTTTGGGTGTGGAGCAAGACCCTTGGTTTGAGAATCTGCTTCCTCGGGCCAAAGCTCCTTCTAGTTTCTTAGATTTGCAAGAGTCTTATGGTAAACAAGCCCTGGCATGAAGAATAAGGGTATTTCTTGGGTCAGGTAGACCTAGGTTGAATCCCCGCTCTGCCTCCGATTGTTTGTGCAGCTTGGGATAAGGGTCTGATCGCTCTGAGCTTCATTTTCCTCATTTATAAACTAGAGATCATGGTACTTAACTCAGAGGGCTGTTTTTTAACAATACACGTCAAGCTCCGAGCCTTGGTTCACAGCGGTTGCTCATGTGGAATATCTGTTTCCTTTCCCTTTTGGCTACATTTGTGTGTCTTCCACAACATCCTCGTTAAGAGGCCCCTCTGCCTGAATCTTCCTTGTCTCAAGGCTAATTATCCTGTATCCTTCCTCTGGTGTCCTCTCCTGACATAAATCTCCAGTCCAACCCTGGTTACTGTCTTCAGGCCACGGACCACTTGTCTGTGTCTTGCTTAGAGCATCACACAGACCTGAGTTACATTACCAGCTCTGCAGCTTACTAGACATGTGACCTTGAGCAAACCATTTCTCCTCCCTAAGCTCCACTTCCCTGCTCCATAAAATGGGGACCCAAAGGTTGTCGTGAACGCAAACTGAATAATGGATGTACATAGTAGTTACTCTGTGTGTGTTTGAACCTTCTCTTAGTAGAAACTCACTGCCCTCCTGACCACATGCTCTTTTTTCCACTTCTGACCCATCCTGAATTTATACAGTTAGTTTCCTGGATTCACAGGTCAGTCTCTACATTTATTGGTCTTATATTTAATGATGATGATGATAAAAGCTACTGTGCATTGAGCACCTACTATGCAATGTATATTTTCCTACCTAATCTTTCTAATGAGCCTGTGGAGTAGATGCCATTCACGTTTCACGGAGTAGGATAATGAGACTTTTTGAAGGTCAGCCAGAAAATAATGCAGCGAGTTTCTCTAACCTCCAGTGTCCCCATTTTTACTTTAATCTACTGTGCTTTAGGCTTTGCACTTTGGGATCTAGATGTGGATTTGAATTCTTTGGGGCTCAATAGCCTTCTAGACTTGGGCTAAACTCAATTTTCTTATTTGTAAAATGAGGAGCTAACAAAACTTTATGATTGATTGACTCAAGTGATATCTGTAAAATATTTTGCACCACATGTCGTACATAGTGAGTGCTTTAAGAGAAAAGATTAGCAGCGGCAGCAGCAATTAAGTGGGTTTTCTTTCGAGCTGATCAGCTCCCCGTTTAGGTGATATTCAAACACAGGTTGGATGACCATGGCGGGGAGCATTGTAGGAAACTACCTGTATTACTGTGCTATATGTTAGGGTCAAAGCCCTTTTAGTCCCCTGTGATCCTGAGTTTCTGTGATTCAAATTAAAGCAGGTGATACGTGTGGCAGGAGTTAAGGGGAATTTGGCGTTCCTGTGAATTGTGATGCTTAAGGCACACTTCCAGGAGATGGGAGTTCTCTGGTCTTGAAAAGTTGGTCTCCCTTTGACATGTTAAGAAAAGTAGGCAGGACAACACATAGGTGTAGGGAATGCATGCAGCTTGATACAAGGAAAGGGACAGGCAGATTTAACTGTGGCAGGGGGTTTATGGAACATCAGGCAGAGCCTTATTTCCCGTTACTTCTCAGGTACAATCTGAGAATCGGGAGAAAGAGGTGGGGAGGAAGGTACACGGAGGTTTGAGGAGGCCCCCTTCCTTTAGAGGCAATGTGATGCAATGGAGGAAAGAAACATTGAGTTTGGAGGTCAGTAGGTCTTGGTTCCTATTCCATCTCTGCCCCTTGCTAGTTCTGAGCCGTTGGGCAAGTCAGTTAAACTCTGAGTTTCCATTTCCACCAGTGTCAAATAACAGTCTCATTGACAGTAGACATGGGAAAGAAAAGGGTTTCTGGTGGTAAAAGCCACCACCACAGACCTAGTAAATATGAAATGCACAATAAACAGCATTCCTCTCCTCCTGCTCTCACAAACCTTGAACCAAAGTTCAGTGACATCTTCTAAGAGAATGGAACAGTGACTTTTTTGGCAAGCTCTGAGAAAAAGCAGCTAGAAATGTGTCTTTCAAGAAGATGGGAGATGATTGGCCCTGATCTTCCTTGGTAGCCATGGAAACCTGTGGCTGCTTTGTGCTCTGTCCGTTTGCACCCACTGCTTGGTCCCTACTCTTCCTTGCCACTCCCCTTTGCATCAGTGATGTGGGCTGAAGGCGGATGCAGCGAAACAGCCTACAGTCTAAGAGGGGTGAACCCAGGGATCAAACACAGGTAGCTTAACTTTTTTTTTTTCTTTTGGAAGTCAGTACCAGCTGATGATCACCTGTGAATCTGAAACTCAAGTGTTACCTTTTCTTCCTCCTTCTTTCCCATTTATTTCTGAGCCTTTCTAGAACTTTAGCTCTTTTGAATCATCTCCACGGTTTCTCGTTCACACACTGCAATTTCACCTAGGGAGTATAGCATCTTTTTCTTTCCCCTAATGCATTCCATCAGCCTCTGTTAAATTCCAGTTGAATAGTATTTAACTTTCTACACTGGCCTCCTGTACCTGCCTTTTTTCCTTTCTTGCACATATTTTCCTGTGACTCTGAAGTCCATTTTCCTTAAAAATTATTTTCTAGCTTTGTTGACATATAATTGATGTACATCACAGTATAAGTTTAAGGTGTGCAACAAAATGATTTGACTTACATACTTTATAAAATGATTACTGCAACAAGTTTACTTAGCATCCATCATCTCAGATACAATAAAAAGAAAAAGCAAAAAAGAAGGAAAAAAATGTGTTTTCCTTGTGATAAGCACTTTTAGGATTTACCCTCTTAACACTTTCATATATATTATACCTCAGGGTTAACTGCATGTCATCATGTTGATGTCATCATCCCTAGTACTTATTTATCTTATAACTGGAAGTTTGTACCTTTTGTTCACTGGTCTTCCAATTCCCCTTCTTCCCACCCACCAGCCACGGTAACCACAAATCTGATCTCTTTTTCCATAGTTTTTGTTTTGTTTTTTTTTTAGATTCCATAGATAAGTGAGATCATACAGTATTTATTTTTCTCTGGCTGACTTATTTCACTTAGCATTATGCCCTCAGGGTCCATCCATGTTATTGCACATGGCAGGATTTCCTCATTTTTTATGGCTAAATAATATTCTGGGGTGTGTGTGTGTGTGTGTATATCTCGTAATTTCTTTAGCTGTGGATGGACAGTTAGGTTGTTTCCATGTCTTGGCTATTGTAAATAACGCTACTGTGAACATGGGGGTGCAGGTGTCTTTTCATGTTAGTGTAAAACTATACCTAGGAACCAGAAGGGTACAGAACTTGCAGTCAGGCAAGACTGACTATGAAACTGTCCTCCATCACTTGCCAGTGGTTAAGGCTTGGTTTTCCCACTTTTAGATAGACAGTAATCTCCGCCTTGCAAGACTGTTGAAAAGTGTAAAGTAGGCAAATGTAAGTAAAATCTTTAACCCAGTGTCTGGCACAGCAGCCACAGTGAATTACTGGGAACTGCTCATATTCCTAACAGTCACCTTTGTATGAACTATTAAAGTAGCTCATTATTTTCCCTACTTTGTTCCACAGAACAGTGGTTCTGCAGTATAGCAATACTTTGGGGAAACACTGGGTTAAATTCTGCTAAAGAGAATTTAATGTAGACCTTTTCAGAGAGTTTAATATCAGATATATACTCTTGCACCTTAAGAGTTGATTATAGAATAAAGCATATCCCAGAAATTTTTGAAAATTGATGTCTTTTATCTTTTAAGATACATTTTGTTTTGTGGGCAATACTGCACTGGCTCTGTGGGGCATTTGGATACACTTGTGTGGTCAGTGGTTCTGGAGGTAGGGCTCACAGATTCTAATCCTACCTTCACATTTCACCAGTGAGACCTGGGTCGAGTGTCATGGAAAGAGCAGTAGGCTGCAGGTCAGGAGATGTGGCTCTCAGGCCCGGTTATTCCCTTGGTGCCTAAACGTGAGTTCCCCATTAAGTCTCTTGTTCCTTATTTGTATCCTGGAGATAACAGCAACACCCACTGCACTGGATTTTGGTGAAAAGCGAATGAAATATTTGTGAATAATTTGTAAACTAACAACAATTGAAAAAATATGGCGTGCCATCCTCATCACCAACACCATTGTCACCACACCATTGTCATCATCTTGAAGTTACCTTCACACTTCCAGGAACAGGTGTCTGCAACTGCCACAGAGAAATCCAAGGAGCCAGCTGTGTGTAGCCCCGTTCAGTGTCTGCTGTCAGTGCCTTTCTGGGGTGATCCAAGCCTGCACGACAGACACACTCCTCGTCCACGGGTCAGAGCCAGCCCAGGGGGCTCCCCAGGGGCCTCATGGTAGTGACTGGCCCCAGGCAGCTCAACTGAACTGTTTTCTGGGGCTCAGAGCGGAAAAGAAACAGCCATCTAGCTTGCCCCTCCCACCATCTGCCCTCCTTGTAAGCCTCTCTCTGGTGATGCAGAGGTCCCCTTAAAGACCTGTGGTCAATATGAGGTAGGACAGTGAAGCCACCATGCATCCACCCATAGTCACCATAGGTCTGCAGGGCAAGCTGAGGTCTGTCAGCAGATTGACACTTAGGGTTGATTCTTCTTGGCTCAGGCCACATCTAGCATACTGCTGGAGAAGTTGTGGAGCATAACGGTTAAGAACTTGGGTTCCGAAGTCAGTTTTTTTTTTAAATTTCAGCCCTATTACCTTTGAGCTGCATGGCCTTTAGCAAGCAGTGGCCTCAGTTTCCTCTTGTGTCAAATGTGGGGGAGAGTAGACAGCATCTCATGAGGTTTCTGTGAAGATAAGTGAGATATTACGTGAAAAATGTTTAATTATATTTTCTGGTACAAAAGTGTTTTTTTATAAATGTTCGTTATGATGATGGTGATGATATTCTTTGCTAAGAAAGCCATTGTAGAAAAAGCAAATCTATGCAAAGTATAATAAAGAGGCTCAAAATACGACTTCAGAGAAATCAAGTAAAGCTAGCAATATTTGGTTTGGAGGAAAGAAAGCTCAAGGCAACTGCATTGCCACCTTGAACTAACTAAATAGCCTGGAGGAGGAGATCTTGGGTACATCCTGTTTGACTTGGACAGCAGAAGTTGGCTCACAGAGTGAGATTCTAGGACTGTTTAGTACAACTGTCTGAATATAGAATTGCTGCTTCTCAGGGGGTGAGTTTGCTGTCTCTGGAAGTATGCAAAGGCTGGATGAGCACTTGCACAGATCTTAGAAAGGAAAATCCTAGGGAAGATGGGAGATTTCAAAGGATACTATGGATTTGAGAGCGCCAGGTTCAAAGTGCCAGAGAACACAAGAAACTAGTTCATGGCAGAAATAGAGGGGCAGGGGGCGAGGAGAGACTTGGCCCCTGATGAGCGACAGGGAAAAGGATGCCCCAAAAAGGATGCCCCATATTGACACATCACACTGAAGAAGTGTGTGCAGAATGTAGACACGAGGCAGGCTGAGGAAAGGCGGCTGCCTTCCCCAGAGTTCTGAGAAAGCCCCAATTTCAACTATTCTTTCCTTCTGCCTCCAGCGTGACACTTGCACTTGTCAGAGGATGTGTCCCAATTTTAGTTTCCAGAAATACACAGAGAAGCACAGAGGCACTGGAGCTCAGGTGTGGCAGGAATCCCATGAGGTCTTCAGTGAGGTTAATGGGGCACCCCACCAATCTGTGGTGGTCACCCTCATATGCAGGAGGCTGGGTGGCCTCTCAAGGGCTTTTTGTATGATTTCTGGCTGGCCGGGCACCAATCTTTGCCAAAGAAAGTGAATGAATACATTTGACTAGAAAAGTACCAATAGCAATATTCCAATACTGACACCTCTTGGTAGAACGAGGAATAACATTTAAGCATTTATTCATTCACTCATTCGTTCAATAGATGTTTATTGAGCACCTAATATATCCAGACATGCTTATAGACACTGGAGCTAATAGGAGGGCATAAAAAATGAGGTCTGACACATAGTAGATACACATTAAATAATTAACTATTGAATAAATTAATTCCCAGATAAGGACATTGAGACTTAGAGAAGTAAGGTGACTTGTCCATGGGGGCCAGCAGCTAAGGTTAAAAGCCAGAATTCCAGCTTCAACCGGAGTATCACCGGCCTCTTGATATCCATGTAGATGCCAAGTGTTGGGCAGTGGGGTTTTAAGGAATTGAGATAAAAGGAATGACACCAAGAGCGTATATGGATCCCTAAGTATGTGTGCTTGGTGTTGTAACTGTGGTCTCTCATTTAATCCACACAGTTTGCCTACCAGTTAGGGATTATCATTGTCATTTTATAGATTAGAATACCGAGGCTCTGAGAGTGTAGGCGACTTGCCAAAAGTTAGAAGCTACTAACAGAAGGAGTTTGGATTTAAATCTCTATGTCCAGAACCTAAAGCGAACCTTTCCTTTGTTCTAAGTGGCATTTCTACCTTTTGGTCTCCTTTACCCTAATGTCTGGGTTCCTGGAATCTCTGTCCCTCACCCCAATTCCATATGCCATTTAAAGAAAGAAATGAGTTCTCAGCTTAGGACCCAGCCTCTCATGCCCCGTGATATCAGGAGGAAGGAATCAGTGGGAGTACAGCAGCTTTTAAGTTTTCCACACACAGGGGTCTGATGGGGTTAGATCTGTTTTCTTCATTGTAAAATGTGATTGATTCAATTCCAAATTTAACTTAAATTTGATTTTCCTCTCTCAACCTGGCATTTCCAAACTGAGAATTAATCAAACCCCAAATTATAGGCAGCATGTGGATCAACAATGCCGAGTTATTTCCAGTTGAATTTCTCAAGCAATGAATTTTATGCCATTCTCTGCAGCCATGAGAGGAGTTGAGGGGTAGAGGGAGGGGGGGAAATGAGGGGAAATTAGATTATTAACTTTCTCCAGTTCCAGCAATCAATGCAACCTGGTGAAATTCTATTCCCACAGCACAGCTCGCCCCCTTGCAAGTGACGGGGAGGGAACTGTAAACTGGGATGTCAACCAGGGATAACCATGACCCTAGCCATCCAACGATGCTCCTGTTATGATATGGAGCTATGATTTATTGTTTTGTTTTGGTTTGCTTTTACCAATTGTGTGCATCATCTTATTTTGTCCTCAAATCAGCCCTGAAAGAAGACCATTTTTCCCATTTATTCAGGTGGAGACATTGCGTCTTCTCAGGGTTAGGTCAATGGGCAAGTGTCACATGAGATTTTGTGGTGAGGCAGGATTTAAACAAAGGCATACCTGTCTCCAAAGGCCATGCTCCTTCAGCAACTACATGATGCCATCCTGGGACACTTATTCTGTGGTGAAGTGGGAGGTGGTATGATATGGGGGAGAGGATGGAAAGAACTGGTTCTAATCCTGACTCTGCTACCTATGGATTAAGTGACCTTAGAAAAGTCGTTTTATCGCTCTGCCCGTCTGTTGCTGTGCAAAACAGAGATAGTAGGAACAGCTTGCTGTAAGAATTAAATGAGATAATTTCCCTCCACTAAAATGTAAGCTTCAAGGACTTTGGCTGTTTTGCTAACTGTCCTTTCCCCTGTGCCTAGAACAGTGTGAGGGAAAAGTTGATGTTCAATAAAAATTTGTTGGACGGATGGCAGGAGGGATGGATGGATATAAGTGTTAGGCGTAGTTCCTGGATCGTAGTAAGCACCCAACAAGTGGAGGTTCTCTTCCCTGTCTTTGCTTACTGTGATGCAGCGCACAGCCTGGGTGAGGAGGGGTTGGGTATTATGGGATAGAGAGTTTCTACCTTGCCGCTGTCTACAGCCCCTCCTCAGAGCTAACTGCTGATCAGTTCCCTAGGCCAGGAACTCTTAAAAAGTCACCTCTGTTTGAGTCCCACTGTGAAGTTTTTGCCAGGCCTAGTTGCCATGGAAACCCCCAAGCCCTAGTGGCTGCTCCGCGGGCATCTGGCCTGAGTGCAGACTTGACCTGCGTGCTTTCTTCTCCCTGGACTTCAGAGACAGCTGTGGTGTTTCAGGCATTCTCTGAGTAAATGGCTACCTCAGGGTGCTATTAATTTGCATTCTCTCTTCCATTCCCTTTGCTTCTTAAAACTCTCCCTGCACTCTCCACTCTGTGTGTCTTTAGCGTCTGTAAAGAATAATTCAATCCCTAGTATGTTCTGATAATGGGTTGGACAAAGAGATAAATAAGTCCTGGTTTCTGCCATCAGCTAGGAGATAAATACCAATGTCTGGCTTGGAAAGATCATTTACCAGGGGCCTATGTATGTGCCAGAAACTGTGCTGGTCATTTGACATTTTCTGTCTCATTTAGGTTTTACAACACTCTTGAAGGAAATGTCATTTTATTCCTATTCTCCAGATAAGAAAACAAAGGGCCAACAAGCTAATGTGACTTTACTCCCCACCGTATTGACTCTTAAAGACCTTGGATTACCGTGAAGATTTAAATATAGGGGATGCAATTAGCCCAGCACGAGCCCAGGGAGCTAGTACAAGCAATCCTACTCTTAACTGTCAACACTCTTCCCCCAACTAGAAATCAGCCTCATGGAGCCTGGGTGGTACGTCTGGTAGTTGTTTAATTAGTGAAAGGAATGTCTTGGTCACATCTGTTTCTGCTGCTGCATGGGCCAGTCTGAGAGATGCCTTCTCGGACACTCACAGGGCACTATTGTCCTTCCAGGGAGTCCACTCCCCAATGCCAGGCGCCTCTAACCACCTTTCACATCTCACGCTCTGGACCTGGTTCACCTTCCCAAGAGTTTGTTCCTGCTGGACTCACGTTTACATGTTCTTTCTCTCGGAACAGCCTCCTTAGAGTCGAGACTGGAAACTCAGTGCTGCTGCTGTTATCTGGGAACGGGGGTCGGGGGGTGGGGTGGGATGTTAAATATCTAGATATCTAGGCTAGGAGTCATATGTTGACTCTTTTTCTTTCCTTTTTTTTTTTTTTTTTTGCGATACGCGGGCCTCTCACTGTTGTGGCCTCTCCCGTTGCGGAGCACAGGCTCCGGACGCACAGGCTCAGCGGCCATGGCTCACGGGCCCAGCTGCTCCGCGGCATGTGGGATCTTCCCGGACCGGGGCACGAACCCGCGTCCCCTGCATCGGCAGGCAGACTCTCAACCACTGCGCCACCAGGGAAGCCCCATATGTTGACTTTTTAAGGAAAGACTTATGCGGGGCAACAACGCTTAGTCCATACCCTTTCTGGTAGAAAACATCGACGTTAGCTTGCTTCTGCTATTTAGTTATGAAACTGTTGATATTATCAGAGTTTGAAACGGCTTCTTGTGGCTCCCAGATGAGAGAGAAAATGTGTTCCTTTTTTTATGTGGTCCTTTTAAGTTAAGAGATTTTCTGTCCCCTGATACCACAACCATCTTTTTATCTTAACTGCTCTTCTAGTTAACTAATATTCACCAACTATAGCAACCCACAAGTATATGAATCGTCCCTACCATAGGCTATGCCTTATTCTAAGACTGGCAAAGACAAAACCCCTATTCTTTTATTTAGTTATGTATGTATGTATTTATTTATTTAACATCTTTTTGGGTTTTTTTTACATCTTTATGTAAAAAGATGTATATGCCCATGCTACTCTCTCACTTCGTCCCAGCTTACCCTTGCCCCTCCCCATGACCTCAAGTCCATTCTCTACGTCTGCATCTTTATCCCTGTCCTGCCCCTAGGTTCTTCAGAACCTTTTTTTTTTTTTTTAGATTCCAAATATATGTGTTGGCGTATGGTATTTGTTTTTCTCTTACTTCACTCTGTATGGCAGTCTCTAGGTCCATCCACCTCACTATGAAAAACTCAGTATCGTTTCCTTTTATGGCTGAGTAATATTCCATTGTATGTATGTGCCACAACTTCTTTATCCATTCATCCGATGATGGACACTTAGGTTGCTTCCATGTCCCAGCTATTGTAAGTAGAGCTGCAACGAACATTGTGGTACATGACTCTTTTGGAATTATGGTTTTCTCAGGGTATATGCCCAGTAGTGGGATTGCTGGGTCGTATGGTAGTTCTATTTGTAGTTTTTTAAGGAACCTCCATACTGTTCTCCATAGTGGCTGTATCAATTTATATTCCCACCAACAGTGCAAGAGGGTTCCCTTTTCTCCACACCCTCTCCAGCATTTATTGTTTGTAAATTTTTGATGACGGCCAATCTGACTGGTGTGAGATGATACCTCATTGTAGTTTTGATTTGCATTTCTCTAGTGATTAGTGATGTTGAGCATCCATTCATGTGTTTGTTGGCAATCGGGATATCTTCTTTGGAAAAATGTCTATTTAGGTCTCCTGCCCATTTTTGGATTGGGTTGTTTGTTTTTTTCATATTGAGGTGCATGAACTGCTTGTAAATTTTGGAGATTAATCCTTTGTCAGTTGCTTCATTTGCAAATATTTTCTCCCATTCTGGAGGTTGTCTTTTTCATCTTGTTTATGTTTTCCTTTGCTGTGCAAAAGCTTTTAAGTTTCATTAGGTCCCATTTGTTTATTTTTGTTTTTATTTCCATTTCTCTAGGAGGGGGGTCAGAAAGGATCTTGCTGTGATTTATGTCATAGAGTGTTCTGCCTATGTTTTCCTCTAAGAGTTTTATAATGTTTGGCCTTACATTTAGGTCTTTAATTCATTTTGAGTTTATTTTTGTGTATGGTGTGATGGAGTGTTCTAATCTCATTCTTTTACATGTAGCTGTCCAGTTTTCCGAGCACCACTTATTGAAGAGGCTGTCTTTTCTCCACTGTATATTCTTGCCTCCTTTATCAAAGATAAGGTAACCATATATGCGTGGGTTAATCTCTGGGCTTTCTATCCTGTTCCGTTGATCTATATTTCTGTTTTTGTGCCAGTACCATACTGTCTTGATTGCTGTAGCTTTCTAATATAGTCTGAAGTCAGGGAGCCTGATTCTTCCAGCTCCGTTTTTCTTTCTCAAGATTGCTTTGGCTATTTGGGGTCTTTTGTGTTTCCATACGAATTGTGAGATTTTTGTTCTAGTTCCGTGAAAAATGCCATTGGTAGTTTGATAGGGATTGCACTGAATCTGTAGATTGCTTTGGGTAGTATAGTCATTTTCACAATATTGATTATTCCAATCCAAGAACATGGTATATCTCTCCATGTGTTTGTATCATCTTTAATTTCTTTCATCAGTGTCTTACAGTTTTTTTGCATACAGGTCTTGTGTCTCCATAGGTAGATTTATTCCTAGGTATTTTATTCTTTTTGTTGCAGTGGTAAATGGGATTGTTTCCTTAATTTCTCTTTCAGATTTTTCATCATTAGTGTATAGGAATGCCAGAGATTTCTGTGCATTAATTTTGTATCCTACTACTTTACCAAATTCATTGATTAGCTCTAGTTGTTTTCTGGTAGCATCTTTAGGATTCTCTATGTATAGTATCATGTCACCTGCAAACAGTGACAGCTTTACTTCTTCTTTTCCGATGTGGATTCCTTTTATTTCTTTTTCTTCTCTGATTGCTAAAGAAGTTTTATGGCTAAAACTTCCAAAACTATGTAGAATAATAGTGGTGAGAGTGGGCAACCTTGTCTTGTTACTGATCGTAGTGGAAATGGTTTCAGTTTTTCACCATTGAGAACGATGTTGGCTGTTGGTTTGTCATATATGGCCTTTATTATGTTGAGGTAGTTTCTCTCTCCGCCTATTTTGTAGAGGGTTTTTATCATAAATGGGTCTTGAATTTTGTCAAAAGCTTTTTCTGCATCTACTGATATTATCATATGGTTTTTATCCTTCAGTTTGTTAATATGGTGTATCGCATTGATTGCTTTGCCTATATTGAAGAATCCTTGCATTCCTGGGATAAACCCCACTTGATCATGGTGTATGATCCTTTCCATGTGCTGTTGGATTCTGTTTGCTAGTATTTTGTTGAGGAGTTTTGCATCTATGTTTATCAGTGATACTGGCCTGTAGTTTTCTTTTTTTGTGACATCTTTGTCTGGTTTTGGGATCAGGGTGATGGTGGCCTCGTAGAATGAGTTTGGGAGTGTTCCTCCCTCTGCTATATTTGGAAGAGTTTCAGAAGGATAGGTGTTAGCTCTTCTCTTAATGTTTGATTGGATTTTCCCGTGAAGCTGTCTGGTCCTGGGCTTTTGTTTGTTGGAAGATTTTTAATCACAGTTTTAATTTCATTTCTTGTGATTGGTCTGTTTATATTTTCTATTTCTTTCTGGTTCAGTCTTAGAAGGTTGTGCTTTTCTAAAAATTTGTCCGTTACTTCCAGGTTGTCCATTTTATTGGCATATAGTTGCTTGTAGTAATCTCTCATGATCCTTTGTATTTCTGCAGTGTCAGTTGTTACTTCTCCGTTTTCATTTCTAATTCTATTGAATTGACTCTTCTCCCTTTTTTTCTTGATGAGTCTGGCTAATGGTTTATCAATTTTGTTTATCTTCTCAAAGAACCAGCTTTTAGTTTTATTGATCTTTGCTATAGTTTCCTTCATTTCTTTTTCATTTATTTCTGATCTGACCTTTAGGATTTCTTTCCTTCTGCTAAGTTTGGGGTTCTTTTGTTCTTCTTTCTCTAATTGCTTTAGGTGTAACATTAGGTTGTTTATTTGAGATGTTTCTTGTTTCTTGAGGTAGAATTGTATTGCTATAAACTTCCCTCTTGGAGCTGCTTTTGCTGCATCCCATAGGTTTTGGGATTTGGTGTTTTCATTGTCATTTGTCTCTAGGTATTTTTTGATTTCCCTTTGATTTCTTCAGTGAGCTCTTGGTTATTTAGTAGTGTATTGTTTAGCCTCTGTGTGTTTGTAATTTTTACAGATTTTTTCCTGTAATTGATACCTAGTCTCATACCATTGTGGTCAGAAAGCATACTTGATACGATTTCAACTTTCTTAAATTTACCAAGGCTTGGTTTGTGACCCAAGATATGATCTATCCTGGAGAATGTTCCTTGAGCACTTGAGAAAAATGTGTATTCTGTTGTTTTTGGATGGAATGTCCTATAAGTATCAATTAAATCCATCTTGTTTAATGTATCATTTAAAGCTTGTGTTTACTGTTTATTTTCGTTTTGGATGATCTGTCCATTGGTGAAAGTGGGGTGTTAAAGTCCCCTACTGTTATTGTGTACTGCCGATTTCCCCTTGTATGGCTGTTAGCATTTGCCTTATGTATTGAGGTGCTCCTATGTTGGTTGCATAAATATTTACAATTGTTATATCTTCTTCTTGGATTGATCCCTTGATCATTATGTAGTGTCCTTCTTTGTCTCTTGTAATAGTCTTTATTTTAAAGTCTATTTTGTCTGTTATGAGAACTGCTACTTCAGCTTTCTTTTGATTTCCATTTGCATGGAATATCTTTTTCTATCCCCTCACTTTCAGTCTGTATGTGTCCCTAGGTCTGAAGTGGGTCTCTTGTAGACAGCATATATATGTGTCTTGTTTTTGTATCCATTCAGCAAGCCTGTGTCTTTTGGTTGGAGCATTTAATCCATTCACGTTTAAGGTAATTATTTGTATGTATGTTCCTATGACCATTTTCTTAATTGTTTTGGGTTTGTTTTTATAGGTCCTTTTCTTCTCTTGTGTTTCCCACTTAGAGAAATTCCTTTAGCATTTGTTGTAGAGCTGGTTTGGTGGTGCTGAATTCTCTTAGCTTTTGATTGTCTGTAAAGGTTTTAATTTCTCCGTCAAATCTGAATGAGATCCTTGTTGGGTAGAGTAATCTTGGTTGTAGGTTCTTCCCTTTCATCACTTTATGTACCTCATGACACTCCCTTCTGGCTTGTAGAGTTTTTGCTGAGAAATCAGCTGTTAACCTTATGGGAGTTCCCTTGTATGTTATTTGTCGTTTTTCTGTTGCTGCTTTCAATAATTTTTCTTTGTCTTTAATTTTTGCCAGTTTGATTACTATGTGTCTTGGCATGTTTCTCCTTGAGTTTATCCTGTATGGGACTCTCTGTGCTTCCTGGACTTGGATGGCTATTTCCTTTCCCACGTTAAGGAAGTTTTCACCGATAATATCTTCAAATATTTTCTCTGGTCCTTTCTCTCTCTCTCTCTTCTCCTTCTGGGACCCCTATAATGCGAATGTTGTTGCATTTAATGTTGTCCCAGAGGTCTCTTAGGCTGTCTTCATTTCTTTTCATTCTTTTTTGTTTATTCTCTTGTGCAGCAGTGAATTCCACCATTCTGTCTTCCAGGTCACTTATCTGTTCTTCTGCCTCAGTTATTCTGTTGTTGATTCCTACCAGAGAACTTTTCATTTCATTTATTGTCTTATTTATCATTGTTTGTTTGCTCTTTAGTTCTTCTAGGTCCTTGTTAAACATTTCTTGTATTTTCTCCATTCTAGTTCCAAGATTTTGTATCATCCTTGCTATCATTACTCTGAATTCTTTTTCAGGTAGACTGCCTATTTCCTCTTCATTTGTTAGGTCTGGTAGGTTTTTATCTTGCTCCTTCATCTGCTGTGTGTTTTTCTGTTTTCTCATTTTTCTTAACTTTCTGTGCCTGGGGTCTCCTTTTTGAAACCTGCAGGTTCGTAGTTCCCGTTGTTTTTGGTTTCTGCCCCCAGTGGCTAAGGTTGGTTCAGTGGGTTGTGTAGGCTTCCTGGTGGAGGGGAGTAGTGCCTGTGTTCTGGTGGATGAGGCTGGATCTTGTCTTTCTGGTGGGCAGGTCCACGTCTGGTGGTGTATTTTGGGGTGTCTGTGGCCTTATTATGATTTTAGGCAGCCTCTCTGCTAATGGGTGGGGTTGTGTTCTTGTCTTGCTAGTTGTTTGGCATAGGGTGTCCAGCACTGTAGCTTGCTGGTTGTTGAGTGGAGCTGGGTCTTAGCGTTGAGATGGAGATCTCTGGGAAAACTTTCGCCGTTTGATATTACGTGGGGCTGGGAGGTCTCTGGTTGACCAGTGTCCTCAATTCGGCTCTCCCACCTCAGAAACTCAGTCCTGACACCCAGCTGGAGCACCAAGACCGTGTCAGCCACGCGGCCAGACAAAGTTCAACCAAAGTTGTGATACTTATTTCCCTTGTAGGAGTCCACGTGATATTAAGAGGCACCGTGGGAGGAGTATATTAATAGCTACCATGTCTTGGGTCTTACGATTACCCTTTTTCCCT
This sequence comes from Delphinapterus leucas, assembly GCF_059928025.1. NCBI lineage: Eukaryota > Metazoa > Chordata > Mammalia > Artiodactyla > Monodontidae > Delphinapterus > Delphinapterus leucas. Next base: position 107,923,561 of record NC_143134.1, on the reverse strand, counting down.
TAACAACATCACCTCCCGGCAGGTCCTGAGGAGACCAGGCTCCTGTGAGAGAGAACTGGACCCCACAGCTTTCCCAAAGCTGAAGCCCCAGTGGGTCCTGAGGAGACCCAACTTCTGTTAGTGTGGACTCGACCCCCGGTTGTCCTGAAGCCCGGGCCGTCAGCATGGACTCAGCCCTGCGTGTTCCAGTAGCTGAAGACCCAGCGGGTCCTGAGGAGACGGGCCTCCTGGCAGCTGTCCACAAAGCCTCTATTCTTAAATTAAGCAATTTAAGGTTCTGAGCAATGAACCTGGCAGGAGAGACATAAAGATGGTAAAGATAGGATCCCTTCCCTCAAGCAGCTCACTGATTATTAAGAAAAATAGGTATCCGTACAAAAGTCTGAAAGTAGGCTGTCAGGGGCTCCTGTTCCTTTAGGGTCCATTTATCTGGGAGCGTTGGTTGTCTGTGGTTGGCATGATTTTTGACAGTTCCGTGCCTGTGTCTGGTTGCTAATATACTTATTATCACTTCTGGAAGATATGATGCATTTACTGAGATGCTACCACATTCCAGACACTGTGGTAGGCATCGCGATACAGTGGTGAGCCGAAGACGCAGTGCCTGCCCTGAAGGAATTTACCATCAAGTTACTAGATTCTAGTGTTTGAATAAGATATTTTAGGAAGCATAACAAATGTAGGCAGTCTTTCTCCCTAGAGGGAGAGGGATTTACACTTATGATTAATCTCAGTGAGTGACGGGAAACAAGGAAACAAGTGGATTTCTATGCAAAAGAAATAGCTCCTATGCTAATATTAACATGATGAAGAGCGCTCACTTTGGCATCACTGCAGTGATGCAGCCCTGCCAGCTCGTGGGCTGGGTCGGAGAGAGCAGCAAGGAGGTATGAATGTAGGGACGCACTGTGAAGGCCTCAGATGCCAGGCTAATCAGTGTGGACCACATCCTGCGTCCAGTTGCTCTATAACAGCTCAGGGGGTTCTACCATGGTGTTAGATGGGAAGATGTGCCTACACCTCCCTCATCTCACAAGCAAACAGACAATAGAAGAGATCAGGGGTAAGAGGTGAAACTGCTAAGGACATAGAGTACACAGGACTGCATGCTGTTTAGTTGCTGTAAAGGAGGAAGACAGAAGACTGAAAGTTGACATCTAGGTTTCTGGCCAGTTTAAATGGCAGTGCTTTCAATACTTAGGGAAGCCCAGGAGAAGGAGGAAGAAGAGGCTTTAAGGAGACGGTAATGCGTCCAGTTTTGAACATGTTGTTTTGTCACACTCATGGGATATTCAGAGAGAGATGTCCGGGAGGTTTGGGCATAAAGGTTTGCTCCAAATAAGAGTGGAGTGGGTAATAGAAATTTGGGAAGCATTGTTCTAGATGTGTTAATCAAAGCCTTGAAATTAGATGTGAATAGTAAAGCCAAATAATGAGACCCGTTGGGGGCTCAGGATATAGTCCTTAGAATTTCTTTGCTGGCCCAACACTCTCCTTGCCAGGCAGATCCAATCTACTCATTGTACTGTGACCGTGAAATTGTCTTTAATTTTCCCAGGCAAAACTCCCCTTCTCATCTTGTGCCCTCTCCACTAGCTCTTAGCACAACTTGCCTTGGATTCTAATTAGCTGTGGATAAGTCCGCCTTTGCCGCCTAGCCTGTAAGCTCCTGCAGAGCAAGAACTATTCTTATTCCGCTCTATGTGTGTCTCACCTAGGAGGTCATCATCGGTAGATGCTTGGGAAATTAACTTGAACTGATCGGCCTCAAAGTCTGTGAAACCCTTCTAGATGGCAGACATTGTATATACACTATGCCACACACATGATCGTCACAACCACCTGTGAGCTGTCTGTTATTATCCTCATCATGCACATGAGAAAACCGAGGTTCAGAAATTGAAACAGGTCACACAGCCAATGAGGGCTGAAGGCCAAATGTGAACCCAGATGGTCAAACTCCAAAGCCCACGCTCCTTTCCCTAGGCCCTATGAATTCAACAGCACAGTATCTTCTCGGTTGCTTCTAAAGTGAGTAGAAAGTTTAGTATCATCTAAATATTATCAAACATGAGCAACCTAATTGAGAGGGGAAGAGTAAGAGTTGCCACAGCTTTGAGGAAGGTTTTTTTCTTTTCGTCTATACCAAAAGGGATAAATAAGCCAGAGAGTTAAACAAAGACCCAACAGGGGACCACTGAGCTGTCCCTGCAAGCACAGAGGTTGGAAAATGTGGTTTCTTTTTCCAGCTTCTCATTTGGAAAACAACAGAATTCCCCAGTTCCATGCTATTCCTGTTTCCTCACCTCATGGACTTATGTATCTTTGTGTGTGTTTATGTTACTAGGTTTGCTGAAAAGCCCAGTGAACAAGACGGCCCTGATGCTGATCGCCGTGAGCTCCTGCATCCTGGCCATGGTGTGTGGCAGTCAGATGTCCTGTCCACTCACTGTGAAGGTGACTCTGCATGTGCCTGAGCACTTCATTGCAGACGGTAAGAGCTGAGCGTCGGAGATGCCCCACATCTACTCGGCACCTTGCAGCCCTGTGTGTTCCAATGTTCCCCATGCGTGGCCCAACCTCAGAATTATATTACTAAAAAAGAGAGAGAGCATCCAAAGACCTTAAAAGAGGTCCTTATCTTTGAAAATCCTGGATTCTTTGAATGGAACTAAAGACTACTTTTATTCCATGGGCAAGGATAAGGTTTGTTAATAAAGGAAGAATTCCAATGTGCATGCAGAAAGATTGAGCTACTTCAGAGAACCTACTGTTTTCTTAGCGTGCGTGTGCATCCTATGCCTAACTAAAAATACCGCCCCGCCCCCCAAAGTAGTCTTTCCTATTTAAAAAATACGACAAAGAAGACTGTATGAGCTTTGTTGGAACTTCCTAAGTGTCCTGGATTCTACTCATATCTCATTCGCTGTAAATGTCCTTTACAAGCATGTTATATCCTACCATTTACTCCTCACCCAATTAGTTTGAATTAATGAGACACTGTAGTTGCTATACTCATTCGCCAAGCATGGTCCAAGAAGCCGATTAAGGCGCTTGATATCTGTTGCTCAAGTGCCCTCCAGAAAATTGTTCCAGTTTATATACGCCAGCAGAATGTGATGTGTTTCCCCAAATGCTTGGCATTATTATTTATTTACTTATTTTTACAATTTACATATATTATAACTTTTCCTTTACATACATTACAAATGACAGAAATGTATCCATTTTGGGGAAGAATTTTTTTTTTTAATTGACGTGTAGTTGGTTTACAATGTTGTGTTAATTTCTGCTGTGCGGCAAAGGGATTCGGTTATACATACATATGCATTTTTGTATTCTTTTCCATTACGGTTTATCTTAGGATATTGAATATAGTTTCCTGTGATATACGGTAGGACCTGGTTGTTTATCCATTCTATGTATAATAGCTTACAACTGCTAACCCCAACCTCCCATTCCATCCCTCCCCTCCCCCCTCCCCCTTGGCAACCAGCAGTCTGTTCTCTATGTCCATGAGTCTGTTTATGTTTTGTAGATAGGTTCATTTGTGCCATATTTCAGATTCCACATATAAGTGATAACATATGATGTTTGTCTTTCTCTTTCTGACTTCATTTAGTGTGATCATCTCTAGTTGCATCCATGTTGCTACAAATGGCATTATTTCCTTCTTTTCTATGGCTGGGTAGTTTTCCGTTGTATACATGTACCACATCTTCTTTTTTATTATTAGTTTTTATTGGAGTACAGTTGATTTACAAAGCTGTGTTAGTTTCAGGTGTACAACAAAGTGAATACATATATACATTATATATATATATATACGCACATGCTCATTCTTTTTTCAGATTCTTTTCACATATAGGTTATTACAGAATATTGAGTAGAATTCCCTGTGTTATACAGTAAGTCCTTATTAGTATTATTATTTTTAAATGTATTGAAAGTTATCGTAAATATAATAAAGAAGAAATATTAAGTATGCAGCTTAATGAATTTTTACATGAGTTCACCCAGATCAAACATAAAACATTTCCAACACCTTCAGCTTCCTTATGCCCCCTCCCAGTGAATCCCATCCCAGGGATAACCACCCTTCTAGCGCCATATTAGTACCATTGTTATTTTTAAAAATCTTTTTCCCATTGGATATGTATCAGGTGTTTTTGAGATCCTTTATATATGTCAGCCATATTTTAATGCAACTTGATTTTATCTCTAATTTTTTAAGTTACAGTGTTCACAACTTAGCACCAATCCCTTCAGTATGTTCTGTGCAGAGTGGAACTTTCACCTCCTTTCTCTCCTAGACTTAAACGAAAGCATCCTGTGTTTACTCCTACTTCACCATAGTGAACTAGCCCCTACTTTAAATTTATTTTAATTATATTTTTATTGAGGTATAGTTGATGTGCCATATTATATAAGTTTCAGGTATACAACATATTTTGCACAATTTTTAAAGACTATATTCCATTTATAGTTATTGTAAAATACTGGCTATATTTCCTGTGTCATACTATATATCCTTGTAGCTTATTTATTTTATATGTAGTAGTTTGTACCTCTTAATCCCCTACCCCAGTTTTGCCCCTCCCACCTTCCCTTTCCCCTCTGGTAAACACAAGTTTGTTCTCTATATCTGTGAGTCTATTTCTCTTCTGTTATAATCACTAGCTAACTTTATATTTTAATTTTTATTTCCATTTTTCAATTGAACTGCAAGTAAGTTTAGTATTTCTCATCTTATATGCACTCAGTTGATTTTTTGACCAAAGCAGAAGACTTTTGGTTCATCCCTATCAAATCGTATGTGCACATAAGACAGGAAAATATGGGAATATGAAATGGCAGAAGCATAGCAGAAGTGGAAGGAACAAAATTTACTGCAGTAGCTAGGCACGTAGGCTCATGGAGCTTGGGACTGGAAAAATTGCCAGGACCTGGGTGTGGCTGGAACATGGGATGGGAGAGTAAGAGTGATGAAAACCAATAGGGCAAAGTTTGACCATTGTTGGAGGCATGTGCACTTACTTTTTATCACCACCAGTCACTATTCATTAATTGTAGAATGTTAGGTCTTAGAGACATCCACATTTTGAACATTTATTTTCGCGCATGTAGAAATGGAGCTCCTAAGAGGCTAAGTAACTTGGTCAGGGTCATGATTAATGGCTGAGATCAGAGACTATAGAATAATACAAACAAAATTCAAATACTTGCCCTATTACCTGCCTCTTCCGTAGCCAAGGGAATTATTTAACCTCTCTAAGTCTCAATCTCGGCGTCTATAAAATGGCAATGATAATAATACCTATCTCATAGGATTATTGTGAAGCCTACAATTCCGTATTTATCAGATTTTTAGATAGCATGTAGGCGGGAAATAGCGAAATCAAAGGATTACCCAAGAAAACTGTAAAACTACTGTGGTGGCTTCAAAGGATAGACAAAAATGTGGTAAATTAAAAGGTGCCCTTTCCCGGTAATTCTTATTCTGATCTCTGTCATAAACTTAAAGCTTTATAACTACATGTAGACTTGTCTGCTTCTGCCTCTAGACTGGAATGTCTGTGAGGCAAGAATATCCCTGGTGACAAACACACCGCATGGCCTGTGATGGATGCTCAATAAATATGTGTTGAATGAATGAACAGGGCCTAAATTAGAGCAGAATTATGAAAAGTTCTGTGGGATTCTTCTACCAGATGTCTAAGCAGAAAGGGGAGACCGAGTGAAGGAAAACTAAGGCAGAGGATGCACAGAAGTCAAAAAATTGGAAATAACCATGGAATATACAAGATTAGAGACACAATTTAGCAAACATGGCACACACCGTTAGGAGGACCTAACCCAAAGTGTGTCAGTCTCGAGGCATAATGGAACCCTCTTTCCCTACATGCTATAATATCTTTGTAAGGAATGTACCCTCTGAAATGGGACATGTTTGTGTAAGTCTCATTTTTCTCATCTGTAAAATGGGGATTATTTTGAAAAGATTGAATGACATAATATATATAAAATACCAACAGAGGATCTAAAACACTGGGATTGCTTAACAAATAACAGCTGTTATTACTCTTATTCCTAAAATGATCCATAAAGGAAGAGACATCAGAAGCTGGGCTATGGTCAGACAAGAAGGTATAAGAAATTATATAGATGAGAGTAGCTATTCTCAGGAAAATGGAACAGGGAGTCCATTATATGCCCCCCAACCCCTGGCCCATGGAAGTCTTGTAATGTCTTCCCAATGAAAGACATTAACACTTGAAGGTCCTCCATCTTCTGGGGATCTTCAGGAATCCAGAAAGCAACCAACACCTGAAGTCAGGTGGACAGCTGTCTAATAGTTCTAGGCAAGCAGACCTTCCACAGCACAATCCCAGTGCCTCTTGTGGGTGGATAATCTCTGTGCATTGCTCATTCCATTCTCCCAACAGGTCTCCAAAGTGATCTTCATTATCCCTATTTGACAGATAAAGAAACCAGGACTTGAAAAGCAGTAGAGTCTTGCTTTCCATGGGAGTGGAACATGATCTGACAAAGAAAAAATCATATGGGTTGGACTTAGTGGGGTCTCTAGCTCTGATTTCTGGAGATATGAGAGTGTTATGCAGGGAGGCAAGAGGGGAAATGATGACGATGGTGCCTATTGTCTTGAACCCTTATCATCACTTGACGTTAATATTTATAAATGCGTTGAGATATAGAACAAATAAAGAATGCAGATTGCATGT